>NC_083367.1:72874166-73200000 GCF_030254825.1 Meriones unguiculatus | reverse complement strand
CTAACCCTAACCCTAACCCTAACCCTAACCCTAACCCTAACCCTAACCCTAACCCTAACCCTAACCCTAACCCTAACCCTAACCCTAACCCTAACCCTAACCCTAACCCTAACCCTAACCCTAACCCTAACCCTAACCCTAACCCTAACCCTAACCCTAACCCTAACCCTAACCCTAACCCTAACCCTAACCCTAACCCTAACCCTAACCCTAACCCTAACCCTAACCCTAACCCTAACCCTAACCCTAACCCTAACCCTAACCCTAACCCTAACCCTAACCCTAACCCTAACCCTAACCCTAACCCTAACCCTAACCCTAACCCTAACCCTAACCCTAACCCTAACCCTAACCCTAACCCTAACCCTAACCCTAACCCTAACCCTAACCCTAACCCTAACCCTAACCCTAACCCTAACCCTAACCCTAACCCTAACCCTAACCCTAACCCTAACCCTAACCCTAACCCTAACCCTAACCCTAACCCTAACCCTAACCCTAACCCTAACCCTAACCCTAACCCTAACCCTAACCCTAACCCTAACCCTAACCCTAACCCTAACCCTAACCCTAACCCTAACCCTAACCCTAACCCTAACCCTAACCCTAACCCTAACCCTAACCCTAACCCTAACCCTAACCCTAACCCTAACCCTAACCCTAACCCTAACCCTAACCCTAACCCTAACCCTAACCCTAACCCTAACCCTAACCCTAACCCTAACCCTAACCCTAACCCTAACCCTAACCCTAACCCTAACCCTAACCCTAACCCTAACCCTAACCCTAACCCTAACCCTAACCCTAACCCTAACCCTAACCCTAACCCTAACCCTAACCCTAACCCTAACCCTAACCCTAACCCTAACCCTAACCCTAACCCTAACCCTAACCCTAACCCTAACCCTAACCCTAACCCTAACCCTAACCCTAACCCTAACCCTAACCCTAACCCTAACCCTAACCCTAACCCTAACCCTAACCCTAACCCTAACCCTAACCCTAACCCTAACCCTAACCCTAACCCTAACCCTAACCCTAACCCTAACCCTAACCCTAACCCTAACCCTAACCCTAACCCTAACCCTAACCCTAACCCTAACCCTAACCCTAACCCTAACCCTAACCCTAACCCTAACCCTAACCCTAACCCTAACCCTAACCCTAACCCTAACCCTAACCCTAACCCTAACCCTAACCCTAACCCTAACCCTAACCCTAACCCTAACCCTAACCCTAACCCTAACCCTAACCCTAACCCTAACCCTAACCCTAACCCTAACCCTAACCCTAACCCTAACCCTAACCCTAACCCTAACCCTAACCCTAACCCTAACCCTAACCCTAACCCTAACCCTAACCCTAACCCTAACCCTAACCCTAACCCTAACCCTAACCCTAACCCTAACCCTAACCCTAACCCTAACCCTAACCCTAACCCTAACCCTAACCCTAACCCTAACCCTAACCCTAACCCTAACCCTAACCCTAACCCTAACCCTAACCCTAACCCTAACCCTAACCCTAACCCTAACCCTAACCCTAACCCTAACCCTAACCCTAACCCTAACCCTAACCCTAACCCTAACCCTAACCCTAACCCTAACCCTAACCCTAACCCTAACCCTAACCCTAACCCTAACCCTAACCCTAACCCTAACCCTAACCCTAACCCTAACCCTAACCCTAACCCTAACCCTAACCCTAACCCTAACCCTAACCCTAACCCTAACCCTAACCCTAACCCTAACCCTAACCCTAACCCTAACCCTAACCCTAACCCTAACCCTAACCCTAACCCTAACCCTAACCCTAACCCTAACCCTAACCCTAACCCTAACCCTAACCCTAACCCTAACCCTAACCCTAACCCTAACCCTAACCCTAACCCTAACCCTAACCCTAACCCTAACCCTAACCCTAACCCTAACCCTAACCCTAACCCTAACCCTAACCCTAACCCTAACCCTAACCCTAACCCTAACCCTAACCCTAACCCTAACCCTAACCCTAACCCTAACCCTAACCCTAACCCTAACCCTAACCCTAACCCTAACCCTAACCCTAACCCTAACCCTAACCCTAACCCTAACCCTAACCCTAACCCTAACCCTAACCCTAACCCTAACCCTAACCCTAACCCTAACCCTAACCCTAACCCTAACCCTAACCCTAACCCTAACCCTAACCCTAACCCTAACCCTAACCCTAACCCTAACCCTAACCCTAACCCTAACCCTAACCCTAACCCTAACCCTAACCCTAACCCTAACCCTAACCCTAACCCTAACCCTAACCCTAACCCTAACCCTAACCCTAACCCTAACCCTAACCCTAACCCTAACCCTAACCCTAACCCTAACCCTAACCCTAACCCTAACCCTAACCCTAACCCTAACCCTAACCCTAACCCTAACCCTAACCCTAACCCTAACCCTAACCCTAACCCTAACCCTAACCCTAACCCTAACCCTAACCCTAACCCTAACCCTAACCCTAACCCTAACCCTAACCCTAACCCTAACCCTAACCCTAACCCTAACCCTAACCCTAACCCTAACCCTAACCCTAACCCTAACCCTAACCCTAACCCTAACCCTAACCCTAACCCTAACCCTAACCCTAACCCTAACCCTAACCCTAACCCTAACCCTAACCCTAACCCTAACCCTAACCCTAACCCTAACCCTAACCCTAACCCTAACCCTAACCCTAACCCTAACCCTAACCCTAACCCTAACCCTAACCCTAACCCTAACCCTAACCCTAACCCTAACCCTAACCCTAACCCTAACCCTAACCCTAACCCTAACCCTAACCCTAACCCTAACCCTAACCCTAACCCTAACCCTAACCCTAACCCTAACCCTAACCCTAACCCTAACCCTAACCCTAACCCTAACCCTAACCCTAACCCTAACCCTAACCCTAACCCTAACCCTAACCCTAACCCTAACCCTAACCCTAACCCTAACCCTAACCCTAACCCTAACCCTAACCCTAACCCTAACCCTAACCCTAACCCTAACCCTAACCCTAACCCTAACCCTAACCCTAACCCTAACCCTAACCCTAACCCTAACCCTAACCCTAACCCTAACCCTAACCCTAACCCTAACCCTAACCCTAACCCTAACCCTAACCCTAACCCTAACCCTAACCCTAACCCTAACCCTAACCCTAACCCTAACCCTAACCCTAACCCTAACCCTAACCCTAACCCTAACCCTAACCCTAACCCTAACCCTAACCCTAACCCTAACCCTAACCCTAACCCTAACCCTAACCCTAACCCTAACCCTAACCCTAACCCTAACCCTAACCCTAACCCTAACCCTAACCCTAACCCTAACCCTAACCCTAACCCTAACCCTAACCCTAACCCTAACCCTAACCCTAACCCTAACCCTAACCCTAACCCTAACCCTAACCCTAACCCTAACCCTAACCCTAACCCTAACCCTAACCCTAACCCTAACCCTAACCCTAACCCTAACCCTAACCCTAACCCTAACCCTAACCCTAACCCTAACCCTAACCCTAACCCTAACCCTAACCCTAACCCTAACCCTAACCCTAACCCTAACCCTAACCCTAACCCTAACCCTAACCCTAACCCTAACCCTAACCCTAACCCTAACCCTAACCCTAACCCTAACCCTAACCCTAACCCTAACCCTAACCCTAACCCTAACCCTAACCCTAACCCTAACCCTAACCCTAACCCTAACCCTAACCCTAACCCTAACCCTAACCCTAACCCTAACCCTAACCCTAACCCTAACCCTAACCCTAACCCTAACCCTAACCCTAACCCTAACCCTAACCCTAACCCTAACCCTAACCCTAACCCTAACCCTAACCCTAACCCTAACCCTAACCCTAACCCTAACCCTAACCCTAACCCTAACCCTAACCCTAACCCTAACCCTAACCCTAACCCTAACCCTAACCCTAACCCTAACCCTAACCCTAACCCTAACCCTAACCCTAACCCTAACCCTAACCCTAACCCTAACCCTAACCCTAACCCTAACCCTAACCCTAACCCTAACCCTAACCCTAACCCTAACCCTAACCCTAACCCTAACCCTAACCCTAACCCTAACCCTAACCCTAACCCTAACCCTAACCCTAACCCTAACCCTAACCCTAACCCTAACCCTAACCCTAACCCTAACCCTAACCCTAACCCTAACCCTAACCCTAACCCTAACCCTAACCCTAACCCTAACCCTAACCCTAACCCTAACCCTAACCCTAACCCTAACCCTAACCCTAACCCTAACCCTAACCCTAACCCTAACCCTAACCCTAACCCTAACCCTAACCCTAACCCTAACCCTAACCCTAACCCTAACCCTAACCCTAACCCTAACCCTAACCCTAACCCTAACCCTAACCCTAACCCTAACCCTAACCCTAACCCTAACCCTAACCCTAACCCTAACCCTAACCCTAACCCTAACCCTAACCCTAACCCTAACCCTAACCCTAACCCTAACCCTAACCCTAACCCTAACCCTAACCCTAACCCTAACCCTAACCCTAACCCTAACCCTAACCCTAACCCTAACCCTAACCCTAACCCTAACCCTAACCCTAACCCTAACCCTAACCCTAACCCTAACCCTAACCCTAACCCTAACCCTAACCCTAACCCTAACCCTAACCCTAACCCTAACCCTAACCCTAACCCTAACCCTAACCCTAACCCTAACCCTAACCCTAACCCTAACCCTAACCCTAACCCTAACCCTAACCCTAACCCTAACCCTAACCCTAACCCTAACCCTAACCCTAACCCTAACCCTAACCCTAACCCTAACCCTAACCCTAACCCTAACCCTAACCCTAACCCTAACCCTAACCCTAACCCTAACCCTAACCCTAACCCTAACCCTAACCCTAACCCTAACCCTAACCCTAACCCTAACCCTAACCCTAACCCTAACCCTAACCCTAACCCTAACCCTAACCCTAACCCTAACCCTAACCCTAACCCTAACCCTAACCCTAACCCTAACCCTAACCCTAACCCTAACCCTAACCCTAACCCTAACCCTAACCCTAACCCTAACCCTAACCCTAACCCTAACCCTAACCCTAACCCTAACCCTAACCCTAACCCTAACCCTAACCCTAACCCTAACCCTAACCCTAACCCTAACCCTAACCCTAACCCTAACCCTAACCCTAACCCTAACCCTAACCCTAACCCTAACCCTAACCCTAACCCTAACCCTAACCCTAACCCTAACCCTAACCCTAACCCTAACCCTAACCCTAACCCTAACCCTAACCCTAACCCTAACCCTAACCCTAACCCTAACCCTAACCCTAACCCTAACCCTAACCCTAACCCTAACCCTAACCCTAACCCTAACCCTAACCCTAACCCTAACCCTAACCCTAACCCTAACCCTAACCCTAACCCTAACCCTAACCCTAACCCTAACCCTAACCCTAACCCTAACCCTAACCCTAACCCTAACCCTAACCCTAACCCTAACCCTAACCCTAACCCTAACCCTAACCCTAACCCTAACCCTAACCCTAACCCTAACCCTAACCCTAACCCTAACCCTAACCCTAACCCTAACCCTAACCCTAACCCTAACCCTAACCCTAACCCTAACCCTAACCCTAACCCTAACCCTAACCCTAACCCTAACCCTAACCCTAACCCTAACCCTAACCCTAACCCTAACCCTAACCCTAACCCTAACCCTAACCCTAACCCTAACCCTAACCCTAACCCTAACCCTAACCCTAACCCTAACCCTAACCCTAACCCTAACCCTAACCCTAACCCTAACCCTAACCCTAACCCTAACCCTAACCCTAACCCTAACCCTAACCCTAACCCTAACCCTAACCCTAACCCTAACCCTAACCCTAACCCTAACCCTAACCCTAACCCTAACCCTAACCCTAACCCTAACCCTAACCCTAACCCTAACCCTAACCCTAACCCTAACCCTAACCCTAACCCTAACCCTAACCCTAACCCTAACCCTAACCCTAACCCTAACCCTAACCCTAACCCTAACCCTAACCCTAACCCTAACCCTAACCCTAACCCTAACCCTAACCCTAACCCTAACCCTAACCCTAACCCTAACCCTAACCCTAACCCTAACCCTAACCCTAACCCTAACCCTAACCCTAACCCTAACCCTAACCCTAACCCTAACCCTAACCCTAACCCTAACCCTAACCCTAACCCTAACCCTAACCCTAACCCTAACCCTAACCCTAACCCTAACCCTAACCCTAACCCTAACCCTAACCCTAACCCTAACCCTAACCCTAACCCTAACCCTAACCCTAACCCTAACCCTAACCCTAACCCTAACCCTAACCCTAACCCTAACCCTAACCCTAACCCTAACCCTAACCCTAACCCTAACCCTAACCCTAACCCTAACCCTAACCCTAACCCTAACCCTAACCCTAACCCTAACCCTAACCCTAACCCTAACCCTAACCCTAACCCTAACCCTAACCCTAACCCTAACCCTAACCCTAACCCTAACCCTAACCCTAACCCTAACCCTAACCCTAACCCTAACCCTAACCCTAACCCTAACCCTAACCCTAACCCTAACCCTAACCCTAACCCTAACCCTAACCCTAACCCTAACCCTAACCCTAACCCTAACCCTAACCCTAACCCTAACCCTAACCCTAACCCTAACCCTAACCCTAACCCTAACCCTAACCCTAACCCTAACCCTAACCCTAACCCTAACCCTAACCCTAACCCTAACCCTAACCCTAACCCTAACCCTAACCCTAACCCTAACCCTAACCCTAACCCTAACCCTAACCCTAACCCTAACCCTAACCCTAACCCTAACCCTAACCCTAACCCTAACCCTAACCCTAACCCTAACCCTAACCCTAACCCTAACCCTAACCCTAACCCTAACCCTAACCCTAACCCTAACCCTAACCCTAACCCTAACCCTAACCCTAACCCTAACCCTAACCCTAACCCTAACCCTAACCCTAACCCTAACCCTAACCCTAACCCTAACCCTAACCCTAACCCTAACCCTAACCCTAACCCTAACCCTAACCCTAACCCTAACCCTAACCCTAACCCTAACCCTAACCCTAACCCTAACCCTAACCCTAACCCTAACCCTAACCCTAACCCTAACCCTAACCCTAACCCTAACCCTAACCCTAACCCTAACCCTAACCCTAACCCTAACCCTAACCCTAACCCTAACCCTAACCCTAACCCTAACCCTAACCCTAACCCTAACCCTAACCCTAACCCTAACCCTAACCCTAACCCTAACCCTAACCCTAACCCTAACCCTAACCCTAACCCTAACCCTAACCCTAACCCTAACCCTAACCCTAACCCTAACCCTAACCCTAACCCTAACCCTAACCCTAACCCTAACCCTAACCCTAACCCTAACCCTAACCCTAACCCTAACCCTAACCCTAACCCTAACCCTAACCCTAACCCTAACCCTAACCCTAACCCTAACCCTAACCCTAACCCTAACCCTAACCCTAACCCTAACCCTAACCCTAACCCTAACCCTAACCCTAACCCTAACCCTAACCCTAACCCTAACCCTAACCCTAACCCTAACCCTAACCCTAACCCTAACCCTAACCCTAACCCTAACCCTAACCCTAACCCTAACCCTAACCCTAACCCTAACCCTAACCCTAACCCTAACCCTAACCCTAACCCTAACCCTAACCCTAACCCTAACCAATTCCTACACTTTGTCCACTTCTCTTGTCTATTCTGTTTCCCATTCTGAATGGGATTCAATCATCCTGGGGTCCTTTTTGTTACTTAGCTTCTTTGAGTCTGTGGCTTTTATTATTATTCTGTACTGTATGGTTAATATTCACTTATAAGTGAGTACATATCAAGTGTGTCTTTCTGTGTCTGGGTTACCTCATGCAGGATGATCTTTATTAGTTTCAGAGGAAAAAAATGAAGAAATTCCACCATAATCAGGGACAAGACAAGGCTGTCCACTCTCTCCATATCTATTTAGCATAGTGCTTGAAGTCCTAGCTAGAGCAACATAACAACTAAAGGAGCTCAAAACGTACAAGTTGTAAAGGAAAAATTCAAGGTATTGCTGTTCACAGAGGCTATGACAGTATTCATATGTGGTCCCAAAAATCCTACCAGAGGACTCTTATAGCTTTAATAAACACCTTCAGCAAAGTGGCTGGATACAAAATTAATTTAAAAACATCAGTAGCCCTTTTATGCAAGTGATAAAAGGGCTGAGAAAGTAAATGCTTTTGAATCTATATATTTATAGAACCTAAAAGTGTGTGAGATTTTGTTTATTCTCTCCTCCTCTTCTCATCTACCCCATCTGGTACCCTTATACCCTCAAGCCTCTATTCCACCTTCATAGAACCTGTGCTTTTTTACTCTCTCTGCCATTAATGCCTCTTTCCCTCCTTTAGGGTCCTCTGTTTAGTTTCATAACAAATACTCTCACTCACACCCTCACATATACATCTACACAAACCAAGTACTGAGATCAGCATATGTGATGGAACATGCACATTTATCTTTCTTAACCTGAGTTACTTTGTGATGCAGCCTGCTCTGTGGTATGAAATGGTTCCCTCCTTGCACCTCACCTGAGCAGTGTAGTGGAGCTGGTCCTGGACTTGGCAGTTGTTGGTGAGCCAGCCCCAAGGGTTTTAATTTTGGGAGATCCAGCCCTGCCTTTTGTCTGCTGGGTGTTGGCCCTGAGGTGGGAGTGATGCTTTCCTCCCCTTCCTTGTCTCTCACCATCTATGGCAGACTAGAGCCTGGCCCCTGGGTCATGGGAGTGGGAGAGCTGGCCATGGCCCTCACTGGCTGCAACACTCTGAAGAGAGGGAACTGTGTCTCACCTGGGTAGCATTGTGTAACAGGAGTTGCTGCTTAGCTGGCCCCAAGGGCATGAGAGTGGGAAAGCTTGCAGGCTGACCAGCTCAGACACCTCTCAGGCCCAGGTCCAGGATTTTGAATTGGTACACACAACAACTATCTCATCTGTGAACTACTAGCTTAATGAGACATACTAGTAGGAGAATGGAAGACAATGGTGCTGATGTGATTTGAACTGTGGGGGCCCAGCTCAAGAGCTTTCAGAGAAGAAGAACATTATTATGTGGCCTAGAGACTGTTCTTGAAATATTTTGATAGAGTGGCTGCTTTCTAACCTTGTCCTAAAAAAAAAAAAAAAAATCTGCCTGAGGCTAAATTGAAGAGTTATAGATTAACAGCTTTGGCAGAGGTAATTTCCAGACAGCCTAGTATTGATGGTATTGTTTGGTTATTAGAGGACACAGTTATGTATATCTGTAATAAAAATGAGCAAGCTGAGCAAAGAAAAAATACAAAATGTCCAGTTTGAGGAAAAAAAGGGGCGCTGAGAAGTGTAAACAGATTTTTAAAAAGCCTGATGCTAAGTGGAATAGAGGGAGTGGAATAGAGGGAGTAGAGCAAGACCTTAGCCAGCTGAACTTCCAACTTGTTAAAGGGACTATGTATAAAAAGCTTAGGGCTGGGCACAGTGGTGCGCATCTTAAATCCTAGCACTCAGAAGGCAGAGACTGGTGTATCTCTGAGTTCAAGGCCAGTCTGGTCTACAGAGCAAGTTCTAGAACAGGTGAGTTTGGGCAGTGAAGGAAACCATTGAAAACAGAAAGCTGGCAAAGACGTAATTGAATGAGGGGGTTGTGGTCCAGCCCCAGCAAGCAGAAGAACTTGACAGCTTTAGCCAAGTGGCTCAGGCTTTAGAGTGAAGGATAGAAAAAGGAATTGTGGCATCTGTCTTCACGACTAAGGAAAGCCATTGAGGCCAGGCATGTGTCAGGAGTGTTTTTACATAGAGGCCTAGAGAGGCCATTGTGTGAAGTCTGGATTGCCTTATAGACCCCAAGCCAGAGCAGCTGAAGAACATTGTTAACAGGGAGTGGAACCAGCCCAAGAGAAAGAAATGTGTTGCAGTCAACAAAGCTGAAAGGAGTTGGAGATCTGGAGAGTGCTTTGACATGAGGCATAAAGATGCAGACTTTGGAGTTTGCCCAGCTAGTTTTTGGTCTTTCTTTGGTTCAGTATTTCCTTACTTTGCTCCTTTCCCTAACTTTTGAAATGGTAATGTATATCCTGTACTACTACATGTTGGAACTATGTGATCTGCTTTTTCATTTTGATTTTACAAGAGATTACGAGATTGCCATTAGTCCTAGAAGAGACTGAACTTTGGACTTTTAAACAGTGTGGAGAGTGTGATAGACTATGGTTGGGACATCTGAAGTTGGACTGAAGGCAGTTTTTCATAATGATATAAGATATAAGACTATTGGTGCCAGGAAGTCAGATTTGGTGGTTTGAATAAAAATGACCTACATAGATGACTCTAGCTGAAACTTCTAGTAGCAGTGGTGATGGAGACTGAACAGGATACCCTCTCAATAAACAAGACTCCTAGTGGAGGCAGAAGAACGCTAACCTACCCACAAAAACTTTGATCTAAGAACTACCCTGCCTACAAGATGTGTAAGAATAAAGATAGAGCAGAAATTGAATGTCCAAACAATGCTGGTACAAATTGAGACCCATGCCATGGGAGAGAGTCAACCCCTGACACTATTAACAAAACTCTGTTCTGCTTGCAGACAAGAGCCTAGAATAGCTGTCCTCTGAGAGGCTTCACCGAAGAGCTGATCGAAATAGATGCTGAGACTCACAGCCAAACATTGGGCGAAGCACAGGGAACCTTGTGGAAGAGTTGGTGGGGGGTGGGGGATAGAAAGACCTGGAGAATATAGGAATTCTACAGAAAGACCAACAGAACCAACTAGCCAGGGCCCAGAGGGGCATGTAGATACTGAAGCATCAACCAAGGACCATGCATGAACTGGACTTACACCCTTACACAGATGTAGCTAATGAGCAGGTCAGGCTTCTTGTGGGTTCCTTAGTAAGGGGAGATGGGGCTGTCTCTGATAAGGATTCTGTTGATTGCCTTTTGATCCCTTTCCCCTGGCGGGGATCCCTTGCCAAGTCACAGAGGAAGAGGATGCACTTCGTCTGATGTGACTTGATCTGCTGGGGTGGGCTGGGAGGGCTCCACCTTTCTGAGAAGGCAGAGGTTAGGGGGAAGAAGGAGAAAGGGTGGGACTGAGAGGAGAGGAGGGAGGGGGCTACAATTGGGATGTAAAGTCAATGAATAAATAAATTTTTTTTTAAAAAAAGAAAATGGCCCCCATAAGCTCATATGGGTGGCACTATGAGGAGGTGTGGCCTTGTTGGAGAAAGTATGTCACTAAGGTTGGGCTTCAAGGTTTCAAATGCTCAGGCCAGAATCAGCCCCACCCCACCCCCTTCTCTCTTCCTGATACCAAAGGATCCAGATGTAGAACTCTAAACTCTTTCTCCAGTACCATGTTTGTCTGTTTGCCACCAAGCTTCCTGCCATGACTACAATGAACTAAACCTCTGAAACTGTAAGCCAGCCCAACTAAATGTGTTCTAAGAGTTGCTATGGTCATGGTGTCTCTTCACAGCAATGAAAACCCTAATTAAGATATACTCTTCATATAATTGGTAAGAGCAAAATCTCTTTACCTGTGTGGTCTCCCTCCTAAACTGCCACAAGTCTAATTTAACAGTGGTGAAATAATTTGACAAACCCAACAGAGGTGCATTCTACATTATAGCTAGACTGTACAACTCAGAACCACCAAGGTTATCAGAAACATCCGAAGTCTGAAAATCTGTTAGGAAGTTTAACATGTTGATCAAATATAATGTGGTATTCTGAATGAGTGTAGCGGATAGAATAAAAATGGCCCCCATAGGACCATATGGAGTGGCACCATTAGGAGTTGCTGCCTTATTGGAGTAGGTGAGGCCTTGTTGAAGGAAGTATGTCACTGGATGTGGGCTTTGAAGTTTCAGAAGCTCAAGTTAGGTCTTGTGGCTCACTGTTTCTTCCTGCTACCTGTATATCCAGATGTGGAACTCTCAGCTACTTCTTCAGCACCATGTCTGCCCGCATGCCACCATGCTTCCCTCCATGACTATAATGGACTAAACCTGTGAACTGTAAGCCAGCTTCAATACAATGTTTTCATTTATGAGAGTTGCTATGGTCATGGTGTCTCTTCACAGCAACAGAAGCCCTAACTAAGATACTGGGACATTGAAACAGAAAAGAAAAAGAGCATTAGATTAAATCTAGGTAAGTATACTTGAAGTATTGTTTTCAAATAGTTGTATAAACATTGATTCACTCATTGTGACTAATGTACCATTATAAAATAATAACAACAGAGTGACTAGTGTCTCCAGACAGTTTTATAAATATAATCCCATCAAAGAATTAAAAGATTGTTAAACTAAATCATTGGCTGTAGATAATTTTACATCTAAAATTGGGTGGGGATGAAAGATAGCCCAGCAATAGAGCACTGTCTTTTCTTCCAGAAGACCAGAGTTTGATTCTCAGTATACATACGGCAGCTCACAACTGCATGTAACTACAGTCTCAGGGTATCCATGCCTTTGTTAGTCTCTGTGGGTACCAAACATGTGTGATGCACAATCATGCATACAGGCAAGACACAAATACACATAAAATACTTTAGGTGGGTTCTGTAGTCTCTCCATTTTAAATAAAATTGTATTGGAAGTCCTTGAAAGGAAAATAGGATAAAGAAGGAATTAAACATATGGATATTGGCAAGTAAAAGAATCAGTCAATACATAAGCATAATTAATATAATGTAATTCTAAAAGCAAATGCTTAGACTTACAATAATTTAATCTTAATTTATTATACACAAGTCTTTGACTTTAAAATGTGACTAGCAGGAGGGAGTAGAAGAACAAGAGAAGAGAATTAAAGAATGAACATATTCAAAGTACATTATGTTGAAGACTAGCTTTGATATCAACAGGGATAAACTGAGTCAGGGAGCATATACTGACAGCTGGCTAGTGACCCAACAGACCTTATCTGAGGGCAACTATCCAGGTCAGAACTGATAGTTATGGATCATGGCTTCCATTGATAGTGGCAAACTGAGGGGACAGAATTAAAATACTGGTGGTAAGCCAGTGCTGGTAGCTTCCTGGAGTGGGCTTATACTTATTATGTAAAACATTTGATCATGTAACAGTATTGAGAAAGCGGGGCTAGGGCCATTAGTTCTAGCGGGGACTTTCCACTGATAGTGGCAAAGCATCTAAAAGAGAAAGATAGAGGGGAAAGAAAAAGACCACACACATACATGCACACTTACACTTGAGGAAGTAAGACAGACTCCAGCAGGTAGGTTCCAAAAAGCTTCTTCTTTCAAATTTCTCTTACTTTACACACACACACACACACACACACACACACACACACACACACACACATTCACACATTGGGCAGATGGAAACAGATTCCAACCTCACCAGCACATAATATATATATTATGTATATATATATACATTTGATGGATGGAACAAACTCCAAAGAGCACTCTCCACATCGTGTTTTTATTCCTTTCTCCACAGCAAAATCTTTCAAGCAGTACAAAAGTCACAACGTGGTTACATTCTATTTTTCTTTAAGTAAACAATTACAATGAGTATACATAAGAAAAATATGTTTCCCAGTACTCTTACATGATCAAATGTTTTACATATTATGGGTAAAAAACAAATTATTTCCAAGAACCCATATACCTTTGTAAGCAACTCATTACAAATTAACAAGGTAAGCAAGCAAGGTAATTTTTCAGTCAGCTTTTCTTTACTGGCAAGCTACAGTTTGTGGTTACAAAGAAAGAATCAATCATCTTAAAAGGTAATCTTATAAAAGTCTTAAGAGAATAACAAATCTAAGCTTTTATATAAAAAATAAGCAGCCATTTCTATGTTAAATTTCAAGATTTAATTTACATTTAAATTTACTCATTTACTCATTAATAATTTTTATTAGATGATATCAGAAAGCTGAAGGCAAAAACAAGTATAATGAAATTAATTGTCACCTCAGTCACCATCGTGTGTAAAGTGTAAAAGTTTGTAAAGTGTAAAGATTGAGAGTGTAAAGATTGTAATGTGTAAAGTACTACGTTGGACTACTGTATTTGTCTACCAGCCTCAAACAGTTCCTGGCTTTGCTATTGAGAGTGCTCTTTTCTGAATTTCAAATCGTTCCTTAATATTTTCTGCATCAGAGCTCTTAGCAAAAACATCTTTACCTAACTGTGCTAAACAATTTATTTTTCCAAATTCTTTCCAAGGGTAGTGGTCACTGATATCAATCTACATCAGTAGGTTCTTTTCAAGGGTGGTGGTTAAGTCATAAATCTGCTCCCACAGCAATGCCTGAAAGAGATCAAGCATTGTTATTGTGAGTGCCAGTGATATTGCCCAGCAAAGGGCTGGAAGCCCCCTTAGAATTTTCACACAATGAGGGATGTGGTAGCCAAAGGGGCAACAAGCTCCATAGGACAAGTCCTCAGGACACATAGTTCTTGTGGTTCTGCTACTCCAAGACAAATCCATTGTGGGTGTGCTAACTGGTGGGACCACATTCCATGAGTTCTAGAGCTGTTTTGTTGTTTCTCTTGTATAGCCATCGACCACATCATATACACATACTTATAGAATTGCTTTGTAAAACTGAAAAGATCAAACTAACTTTGTAACCGATATGTCTTCTAAAGCCTATAGTTTTGAGTTTTAGGTTCAGGTTAAGCTAAAGCCTCTTAGTACCTTTCCAGAGAATGGAGAAATGTGACCCTATCTGTGAGGACAGATATATATATATATATATGAAAGCGAGCAAGCAATGACCTTCATTCAGCAAAAAGAATGACCAGACCCTTGTCTTCGAGATAGTGTTTCTTAGCAACCAACCCAGATGGCCTTAATCCTTCTTCTGAGTAGCTCCTGACCTCCAGCCAAAAGCCTGTAGCCCTGATCTTCAAGGATGAGCTAACCACCCCCACCTTTAATTGTAGCTACATCCACACTTGGCAGGACTGGCTAAGCTTGAGCACCTAAGACTAACCAATTATCTTACTTTATAGCTTCCTCATCCATTCCTAAATTGCCAAGACTGCAACTTCAAAATTCCGCGCTTTGTCTTTTAAAAACCCAAGGCCTTTGTCTCCTGGTGCCACTCTTTGCTGACTGGCAGGGGTGACCCCATTGCACAATGGTTAAAATAAACCTCTTGCGACTTTGCAACGATGAGTTTTCTTCATTGCTTCTAAAAATTAAGCTCATGCTGGGCCTAACAAAACTAACATAAGTCCATAAAATTTATAACCTAATCTTATTACTGAGAGATATTAACATTTTTATAAGGCTGCATCATTATTGCACCACATTTAAAGTTTTAATGTTGTATTGATTTTCAATTCTCCACAAACTAATGAGTTTTATCCACTCTAGTATAGACAAAAGGCCTGGCAGTGTGTTTGCAAAAATTGACATTAGATTAAAAGCAGAATGTTAAAGCCAGTTTTGAAGGATCACAGGAGTTCTCAGAACACACATTCAGGCATGTACACATGCACATAGGACAGATTATAGAAGAGAGGGATGCAGTTTTGAAGAACCTGAATAATAAAGTTACAGTAAGCATGCAAGGCTTGGTGTGCATCTGACACATAAATGAATAGAAAAGGATGGAGAACAGAAACATTCTTATGAGAACATGTGAACTTTGGCATCATGAGCACAAGAAAGCACTGCCTTTCAATTACAGCTGTACACCAGCTGATTCTTAATGTGAGCATCAAGCAAAACTTCTTTGAAACACTGATTTTCAATGTTCATTTCAGTGTTTCATTTCAATGTTCACTAACCATACTGGTTAGTGTAGTCTTATTTCCCATTCAGTGATAATCACTAAATGATTGCCTTGGGCCTGGGCAACAGACTAAACACATTGTCATATCCTATCTTGGAGCAGCTGCCTGCTAGTTTTGCCACTTGGTGAAGGGCCTGAAATGGTCATGAAGCTTCAGGGTGGGGCTGTGATGGGGCCATGACTAATCCCTTTATTGAGGAAGCATCTAGGATCTAACAATAAGTTACACAGTAGAGCACTTTTCATTCCATGCCAGTTGTATTTCCTTCAGCAGCATGTCTTCTAGCTTCATCCATTCTAAGACTAAATAATACTCCATTGTGTATATACACAAACATATATGTAAATATATGTATATTTACTCAATGCAATCTCCATTCTTCTGTTCTTGGACACTTACATTATTCTAACTTCGTGGCTAATGTGAATAGTACTGTCATGAATTTAGAAGTATCACCCTGGAAAACCTAATTTCATTTCTTTAAGGTATGTCCTCCAAGTATGTATTTCTGGGTCACATGTTGGCACTGAGCTTAGCAACGGTATTGGAAATCATACCAAAGCTAAAGGAGAAACAAACAAACGGAAATTCATTAACTAGAAAACTCGCTGGGCAGCAAAGCAAAACTAAGAAATGTACGGATTGGGAGAAAATGGAAGCCCCACATCCAAAACACTGAGTTCACACTGATCTGATGACACCAAACTGACAGAACGCTCAATAGGCAAGGCCATCTGAATGAACATTTTTCTTAAGAGAATATACAAATGGCCAACAAAAGAACTTGACATTATGAACCATCAGGGAAATGTCAATCAAAACACACCTACTAGTATAGCTATTACCAAAAACACAAGTGTTGGCTTAGGTGTGGAGAAACGGGAAAGCTCGCACGCCATTGCTGACGATGTAAATTGAAATCATTAACGGAAAGCAGCACTCAGCTTCCTCGAACACATTAAAACTAGGTTTATCATAGGACCCAGCCTTAGTCCTTTGCGAAATTCTGTCATCTGCTCCCTTTTTGCTAGAAATCAAGGGCAGGGGCTCAGTCTCGCCAACCTCCCGCCTCCCTGTGAAGTCTGAGGCCAGCAGGGGGCGCCATGGACCGCGAGTGGTGGCGCGGGAAGAGGAAGTGCTGCTGCCCGGCTCACCCAATGCGGGGTGCACCCAGACTCTCCCGGGCCAGCTACGCGCAGTGGGTTCCGGGTCCGGTGACTCGCGGGACAGCATCGCCGAGTGCGCGGACGGAGGATCTGCCCTGCTGGCCTTGAGAGAAGTTTCCACGGCAGTGGTGCCCATGGCGGGCGAGGGACTCGGGCAACAGGGGGCGACGGCCACCGTGGCTCCCGAGACCCGCGAATACCTCTTCAAGGTGCTGGTCATCGGCGAGCTCGGCGTGGGCAAAACCAGCATCATCAAGCGCTATGTGCACCAGCTCTTCTCCCAGCACTACCGCGCCACCATCGGCGTGGACTTCGCCCTCAAAGTCCTCAACTGGGACAGCAGGACGCTAGTGCGCCTGCAGCTGTGGGACATAGCGGGTAAGTGGGCAGGGTCACAGCACCACCAGACTCTTGCTCCTCTCTGCCTCCTGGTTCCTCTCTTTTCTTTTCTCTGCCTGAGCTCCCTGTGGTTGTGCTTTTAGCAGTGGACAAATGGAACGGGAAGTGACGCCTGGAGAGGCTGAAAGGGCCCTGGAAGGTCGGCGTTGGGAGGCCTACCCGCCCTCCTACTGAAGTTCTGGGTGGCTAAAAGACTTGCCTGAAGTTCCACTACTGGTTAGTTTAGCGGTTCCCAACATGTGGGTCCCGACCCCATTTTCAGGGGCTGTCTAAGACCATCAGAAAACACAGATATTTACATAACGATTCATAACAGTAGCAAAATTACAGTTGTGAAGTCACAACAAAAATAATGTTATGGTTGGGGGTCACCACAACATGAGGAACTGTATTAAAGGGTGGCAGTATTAGGAAGGTTGAGAACCACTAGGATAGGGGTGCAACCAAACCCAACCAAACCTGGTTACTTTCTTCTCCTCACCCCCATCTGACTTCGTTCTGTGCTGTGTTGATGTAAGGGTTTTCTCTCTCCTGAGACAAGATATTTTACCTCTGAGTAATGATAGACAACCTTATAATTTACTAAGAGAGGTTGGAACTATGGGTGAGAAAAACTTGGAGAGCAGCCAAGCCTTTGTGAGGGGAAACTCCATTTCTGAAATTCCTCTCACTTGGGAGGCCTAGTGACCCTGGGTTGGGAAAGTTCTGAAACTTTCCCGCTGCCTGCCCATC
Source organism: Meriones unguiculatus (assembly GCF_030254825.1). Lineage (NCBI taxonomy): Eukaryota > Metazoa > Chordata > Mammalia > Rodentia > Muridae > Meriones > Meriones unguiculatus. Next base: position 73,181,821 of record NC_083367.1, on the reverse strand, counting down.
TAAACCAATATTTATGTCTTCTCTTGGGTACCTCCCTATCCGACAAGCACTTAATTGTTTACTTTTGCTTTCAGTTGTTGCTCTGGAATGTAAGAATCATTGTCTTTGAGAGGTGATTTGTGAACACCTGTGTTCTAGCTAGTGTGGTAGGAGCCCTCTCCAGGTTCAACAAAAGGTGAACTTCTGTTCAGTTTAATGGAAATGGTAGCAAAGGTTGACTTGTTCAAACATTGCAAATGTTCAGAAGCTCTGCCTGCCAAGAAACATTTGAATGGGAGCTTGTTTAAAACCGGAGAACACCTTACTGTCCTTTCCGCAGAGTGCCTACCCCAAAGTCCCTGGAGGGTGTGGTTATACCACAGCTGGTGGTAGACTGGAGAGACACGTGACCTCTGCCTGCCAGTCATAACTCTGTTCTTTATAGCCACTCCACATGAAGAAGTATTGATGAACTTGACACTCAGTTGCTTAAGAGCAGAGTTTAATATAGATGAGAAGATACATTTATGTACCTCAAAATCAATGTCAGCTTGTTTTGTTTTTTTTCTTCAAAAACCAAGAATCCATTTCAAGTGTCATTCTTTAAAGCCAGAGGCTTTGTTTGAAACACTTTCTGCTACTACCCAGAACACTAGTTAACATTCTATTGCTTCTTGATGTCTCACATCCTGAAGGTTGCCTTGGCATGTGATGGTCACCAGTAGGGGTATCCAGTGCGGCTTTTTCACTGAGATGCTTTGAAACCCCTGCTTAGAATGGCAATTCAGTTTCGTTTTGTATGTGCAAATTATTAAATTATGTTTGGAGAGTTGAGGAAACAAAAGCAGGAGTTTGTGGTGTTGGTGGCCCATGCCTTTAGTCCCTGCACTTCAGAGGAAGAGGCAAGCAGGTAAATCTCTGAGTTCCAGGTCAGCCTGGTTTACAGAATGAGGTCCAAGACAGCCAGGGCTACATAGAGAAACCCTGTTTTGAAAGGCCAAAAGGGAATTTTTTTTTCTGCATATCACATCTGCTCTTTGCATGCCTCCCCTTCCCACTTTTTCTTTCTCTCTGTGAAGCTCAAGATGGCCTTCAACTCTAGATCCTCCTACCTCAGCCTTCTTACTGTCGGAACTACAAGAGTGTGCCAGCACACCCAGCTTCATCCTTCTTGAATGACACCATAGCCAGGAGGGAGAGATAGACCATCTGCCTGCCGTAATGACACATCCTTTTACTTTTGCTAACATCTGAAGCTCCAGCTTTGTTGGAAAGGAAAGAAACATTTTAAAGTCTCCAAAGTGATCTCTGGTGTTAACTGATGCTTTTCAGCAGAAAGAACTCTTGTAGCATTCAGCAAATACATGACTACAAATAACAGAACTAGAGAAAAACTTATAAGGTAACAAGATACTAATTTGCTTTTCTCAGAGACAGAGTTTGGGGCAAGATGTTCTAATATGCAAATATGAAGAGACACAAATAACTTGGATTTGGGCTAGAACTTACAGAACTGTACCCTCAACTATGCTTGATTTGAACATTTGAGTTACTGATGATCCCTACTTAGCTCATACCATTTTAATGAGGGAGAAGTTGTGTAATGAAGACAATGCCAAAACATTCCCCCAAGGCTAAGCATATGCCATATGTGATTTACAGCATTGAATCATACTGAGTTCTGAAAGAATAAAAGTATTCCCTGATTGCAAAACAAAAGGAAGAGCCAGCCACATGACATGACTCAATTGCTAGTTTCTTCTCAATATGGTTTTTCTGGAGACTGTAGAGGTGGACCAGGGCCATAAAAAGATGATGTCTACAGTCAGGAAGTATAATAGGCAAGAATTGCTGAAAACTTTCTGTAAAGGGTGCCAAACAGGTTCATATAAACCCTTTGAATTAAAGACCATAGTGATTTGCTGGTACAGGCCTCAACAAAATGTTTCTCATTGCAATGAAGGAATTCAAATCAGAGCATTTATCTCATATTCTAGACTCATAACAATTACTATTTCTTCCTACCTGCATTCCAACATTTCCATGTCATTTGCCTAATCTCAAAAATTCCACAGTAGACAGGTTTTGACTGGCTTCATTCTTCTAAAACGTATTTTGAAAGACTTTCTAAACTATGGACATTTCTGTATGCAATGAGCTATTTATGGCTACAAGACACACCCTTAAAAAAATCTAAGCAATAATTATAGTTGTTTTTCTTGTCTCTGGTAAACACTCGCTGATGAAGCCTGGAAGCCATGTAGTCCAGGAATGTAGTGTTATTTTCAAATACATTCTTGGAAAAAATGTATTCATTGTGTGTATGTTATGCTGACCATAGGCTTTCCATATGGAATTTTCTCTGTCTAACTGTGGAAGTGGGAGAGTTCTTAATGGTGAGATCGGAAATCAAGGAAACTTGTCTTAGAATTCCATCCATGTGTTAGCATCAAAAGCCTTTTTCCTTTTGACCCAGCAATCAAGGCATAGATGGCCCCTTTCATCTGTTTTCTGAGGCAGAGATAGAAAAAATAAGTGGATAGAAAATTTGTAGTTTGATTGTTTCTATTGGTCATTTTAACTGACAGATAGCCTGTATTCTCTCCCACCCGATGTTCCCCCACTGGATTCTTTCTGTAAAGTTTATTTTTGCATCCCTGCCATAGCTTGTGACTGCTCTTGAGATTATTCTTAAAATGTTGGGGCTCCTGTTGTGATCATCTGGAGTCAGAACCACAGGGGCCTTAGGATCTACTGTCAGTGACATGCACAGATTCTTTAGCATTTGCTCTGTCTTGTAGACTTGGCTTTATCTGACAAATGTGTCCATCTAACCTGGTTTAGCAGAAGAGTTACCCTTTTCACACACAAGTCTTGTGTCAGCTTGTTTTGTTTTGTTTTTTTTCTTCAAAAACCAAGAATCCATTTCAAGTGTCATTCTTTAAAGCCAGAGGCTTTGTTTCAAACACTTTCTGCTACTACCCAGAACACTGGGGTTGGGCATTCCAGGACTGATGTATAATACCATAAAGTCCTCACAGAAAAAAAGCTGACTTTCCACCACTCAGTTTTTCCAAGGCTGTGTTATCTGTTTCAGCAGTCCAGTAAAATGGCATGCCTAGGGGCAAAGGAAATATAAGACTCATGTTTTAAACTGGGTCTTCAGCTCTCTCCAAAATATTCTATAATGGGAAATTGGGCTAACAATTAGCAATCCTGCAAACTTGCCAAATCAGAATTTGAACCACTTGGAAGGTTGTCATCTATCATCTACTAAAGCTGAGAAGCATTGTTCTGTCTTCGGCTCTGTAGCACCCTGGCAACACACCCACATTCCCACTACACTCTAGGAGCTTATCTCTTCATCAGACAGCCTGCCTGGCATCCATGTTCCTTTGAACTCACACTTACTATGTCCTGATTCACTTCCTTTCCCAGCATCATAGCACTTCCGTAGAAGTGCCATCATGCCATCTTCAGCTCTGTGCTGCCATAAGTCTCTGGTGGAGGCTAGTTTATGGGCACCATAGAAGTTTACATAGAAAAACATGCTTTGTTCCAGTTGAATACATTTATTTAAAGGATTAACAAGAATATCATAATCATTTAAAGCTATTATGAATTTGGACACAAATTAGCAAGGTATTTTTATTTGCATAATGATCCTCTTAAAATCTATGATTGGAGGTTGCCTGTTGCCAGTGCTTTGTCTCTGAAATGCACCATGAGATTTAAGGATTTTCTGTAAGAGACCCTCTGTTTACTAATTAGAAATTGAATGTCTCTTCCAAGTCACCTTGTTTGGTTAGTGAGTTAGTCATGTTAACTCTCAGTGTATGGGGAAGAGGTGAGTACCTGTAAGTGGGAATCTGAGCATCATTTCAGTCTATTGCCTCATGGTTTGTGTTAGCAAGTTTATATTTTGAATTTCAACTAATTACTAGAAACATTTGGATTATCGAGAAGGAGGCATAAATATAATATATAGAAAAAGCCCAAGCAAAGGTCATGATGAAAATCCCAAGATCAAGTTTCTGTGAATTGTGCTTCTGATAAAACCAGAATATGGTGTTTTTTTTAATTAAATCTGAAGGGAAATACATTCTTTGTTTAATTGTTAAACAATGAGTGAGTTAAGGCAATTAAAGAGATAAAGCAAAATATTTTGTGTATGTTTTAACAGAATAGAATTTTTTTTTTGAACCTGGAAAAACACTAGTTTTGATGTTTGATCCTCCTCAGTGTCATTAATGTGGAGTACTCCAAATAGCAAGATAAACATTTTAATCTTTTGTAAACCTATATATTTTAAGATGTCTGCATTTGCATACATTTGGAGCCTGCATAACTCCATCTGAACTTACTTTTCTCATCCTTCCTGCTTGCCAAAATTTCAAGTTATACTCAACATGCCTTCCTCCAGAGGCATGTTTAAGAGACAAAATGTTTAAGAGAAAAAACATTTTGAGAGTCATTGAAAATATGCTGTCAGTATGTCAGCAACAATGCAGATGACAAAGGCTGCCCCTAGCATCAGAGTGACTGGTGCGCTCTGCAATAAGGGATCTTCCCTCAGCTGCTGTAGTAAAGCACAAGATAACTGGGGATGGGGGTGGGATGATATTGTACTCTGCTTGAGGAAGTCACTCTTAGCTACTGACATTGACAAGAATCTCGTCTGCCACACGGGACACAGGCAGAAATGTCCATTCCAGCAAATATCTAGATAACAGATTGGTTGGCACAGTAGTACAATCAACCCAGAGAACTTGAGCGTCTCCTTGGGACTCCATTTTCTCCACAGTAAAACAAGAGAGCTGGACTAACTGGATGCTTCCACCTGTCTTCCACTTTTGACCAGTAATGCATCTTTCAGCACTGCTCAAAGAAGTTGTTGCAAAGGGTTCTTCCTGAACAAATCTTAATTTTTTTGTCAACAAACCCATTAGAATGATGAACCTCTAAGTTCTAATCAATTTTCCTATCAATGTAAGCTTTAATTCAGAACACGCATACTCTATAGGAAGCAAGACTTCCTTAATCCCCATCATAACTACTGTGGACAGGCTTCCTCCATTCCCCAGCTGATTCATATTTAAAAATTCATCAGGTTCCAAGCCAGGCTCTTCAGCATGGGCAGAGTTTGTCTGCTTTCTGGCAAATGTTTGTTCTAATGTTTTGATTACTCTGTTAACTGGGTCTTTTCTCTTCTTGCTTGAGAATCCTCTTTCTGATCTTACTCTGGATGCAAATCGTCACTGGGTAAGTGATTGACATTTGATCTTCCAGTCAGTTCCTATGCTTTTTATTTGCTTAATTGTGTAACTGACACTTTTTTTTTTACTTAATAGACAGGTTTTTGTTTGTTTGTTTTGTTTTTGTTTTTGTACAGTTTCTGATGTGAGGGCTGTCAGGAAGAATTTCCTTTTAGTCTTGACATCTCAGAGAAACTATCTGATATTTCTAAGCCAACATATCTTCCCCCCAAATCTCTTACCATAGACATTTCTGATTTTGTATGAGTTATCAGAAAGGGCATATGAGTACACCTTTTAATACCACAGGTTACAATTAACAAAAACTTATTTGGGATTTTTCAGAAGATTCACTTAAAAAAGTAAGAGTTATGGAAGCCTAGCGGCTGTTTGGAACATATAGTTATCCATTCTTTTACTAGTTTGGCACCTTATCTTTTTGAAATTCAAAGAATGGTTAAACTGAGAACTATGTAATTACCCTGAAATGTTAATCTTTCCATCTTTTTTAACCTAAGACTATCTTAGTGAGACTAATTACTTGTCCCTAGCCCTTTCATGTTCATTAATTAAAGTTCATAACAGTAGATTCCTTTAGTCTCACTAGTAGAAGTTGAAATCCAAACAACTTCAATACATCTGTCTAGTCTTTTTTGAAGAGCTGGTGACCTTGAACTCGGACTGTTAAAATATTCTGAGTGAACATAATGGCGTAATTGTTAAATGTACATTTATAGAGAAAGCTACAAGACTAAGTTTTCTTAAATCTCAGCATTATGATCTAATGAACTACACAAATAAACTAAAATCAGATTTATCTTACCAATAAAATATGACCATGATAGGTCCTAACATATGACCATTTGTTACAATAAAATTATAATGATTGGACATAGGAAGAATCACAAGCCCGCATTTAAAATTATAATGGCATTGCAGAATTTGGAGAAATTTGGATTTAGCAAATATAGATAAAGCTTGTTCCTTGTCATGTGTTCTAACAAGAAAATGTGCTCCTACAGTGCATTTGTCTTAGATCATAGTGATAATCTTAGATTCTTACTGCTTGCCATTCATTTCCCCCCTCTGTATCTCATCAGTAACTTGACAGCCTAAAGATGAGCTTAAGAATGCAAGGCAACTGCAAGATCCTCGGAAAGCTTGCCTCCTTTAGTTAGTGTCACTATGATCTGGACCAAGCATCTTTTTGCCCCTCTTTTCGTCTGTCAGATAAAGACTGGTAGAAGAGTATGTGGAAGATTTGTTTGGCAGCAGATAGTAACAGCATGCTCTGCAGGCCAGTTTGGGTGTGGAGATGGTTCTCTGTTGAGTAGCAAAATTTGCTCAGTGTTTAGTAGAAGTTCAGTTCTTTTCAAAGGACAGTATCTGAAGAACTGTGCAACTGAACTGTCTCACAACCACACAACCAGCTGTGCCACTGCTGGTTTGGAAAGCATAGGTTTTCCACTCTTGGTTTCTAAGAGGAGAGCCATTCTGGACTGAGTCAAAAGCAGGTAGATATGGGCTAGAGATAGAAAGGGAAGGAGAACTGAGATCACAAGCTATGCTGTCTCCTGTCCAGTCTTGATGTTTCTGACTGGCGTTTTACCACATCACCTACCTGCATTCTGCAAACTTCATAATATTCTATTTTTGTTTCTTCTTCCACTTCTACCTTTCTGTTTTCCCCAGTGCCTGTCTCCTCTTAGACTAAGGGGAGAGAAGGCAGAACTAGCTCTCTGTGCTGCTTGCAGTACTGGCATCCTGAAGTTTATGGTGATATAGCCTACAAAGGATTAGTTCCTCCTGTCAAGCAAATTGTCAGCTACTTTTGCTAAGTCCATGGACCGTAGTTTTGGGTGAATGTCTTTAATCTCAACAGTTTATTCTGCAGTGTAGTGAGAGGTCCCTGTTTCTCAAAATAGGTTTTGGAATCTTTGAGCATGCACCTGCACCTAAATATGACCCTCACATTTAATCTCCTTTTGTATTCATTTCTAGGGCAGGAACGGTTTGGCAACATGACCCGAGTATACTACAAGGAAGCTCTTGGAGCGTTTGTAGTCTTTGATCTATCAAGAAGTTCCACATTTGAGGCAGTCTTAAAATGGAAAAGTGACCTGGATAATAAAGTTCATCTTCCCAATGGCAGCCCCATTCCTGCTGTCCTCCTAGCAAACAAATGTGACCAGAAGAAGGACAACAACCAGAGTCCTTCCCAGATGGACCAGTTCTGTAAAGACCATGGCTTCACTGGATGGTTTGAAACCTCTGCCAAGGTGAGATGGATTTGCTGATGAGTCTATTTCTGATGTCCTTGTCAGGTTGAGCTGGCATGAAAAGTGTATAGATGGATTTCTGCAAGGAGTTTTGTAAGCACAGAGTAAGAAAGCATAGTGTGGGTATGTTAGTCTCCCCCTCTGAAGCACAAGTGCTTTCTTTCCTTTTTCTTTTTGTTTTGTTTCGTTTGTTTGTTTGTTTGTTTTAAGACAGGGTTTGTTTGTAGTCTTGGTTGTCCTGGACTTGTTTTGTAGACCAGGCTGGCCTCGAACTCATAGCAATTTGCTTGCCTCTGCTGGGATTAAGGACCTGCACCACCACGCCCTGTGCAGAAGTACTTTCAAAGTCAGCTGACTGAGCCCTGAACTGAAGAATAGCACTGTTGTTCAGAGCAAAGTCACATGACATTTTCTGCAAGTTCTTAACCAAGGTGTTTCTCTGGTACTACTGGAGTGAATGGGAGATAAGGTGCTTTGTCAAAGACAAACACGTTTTGACTTTTGAAAAAGGTGAGGAACATGAGGAAATGTTTTTAGAAGACAAATGTCAAATGCATGGCTCATACTGAACAGTCACCAGCACACTGGATTAACTCTGAGAGCTTTAAGAGAGATCAAACTGTCAGCATTTACTATGTGCTTCTTCCTAAATAATTGAATGGACTTTTAATTCTGCTATCATTGGGAACTGCATTTTTTTTTCTGTTTTAGAAAATAAAATCACTAGGATAAAGTTTGACAAGCTTAGCCATGTGGGAACACTAGAAAACCAAGATCAAAACAAAACAGAAAAAACAGAGGTACACAATACTGGAGGGTTGTATACCTTGGAATTGTTAAGTAAGAACATTCAATAACCATCAGATTTGCATAAAAATAATGACTTTTTGAGAAATTCTATGATAAACATTAACTCCTAAACTCGTATTCTTTATACTGCTCCAGCTTATAATATGTGTGGTATATATTATTTATACATGCATATACACGTAGTTTATGTGTATGCGTGTGTGTATGTATACACATTGTTTCTGCAAATCTCCTTCCTGAGCTTTACTAGGCTCTTATCTTCATGGTGGGAGATTATTTGATGTCACTTCTCATTGGAATGATGAAAGCAAGTAATGAGTGATCACATCACAAGGCAGCCTCAAAGTGTTGAATGATGACAATGGAGTCATTGGCCAAGGAAAGTCTCCTGGAGGCAGAAGTGAGTGGTCCGAGACATACTGTTTTGATTAATATGGTATCTTATGCTATCCTTAGTTTCATAAACAGATAGTTGTGGTAGAAGGAAGATGAAACCCAGAGGAGTTTCATGCTGCAGGAGTTATTCATCCTGGCAGGAAGGAGCAAATCACAGGAGGAAAAGCATCATGGACAGACTGAATTTTTCAGGTCTGTGCCTCTCTCTGTCCCATGTACATGCTGGGCGATTCGCTTCAACTTCCCATAGAATGTGTGCAGCTACATATATATGTTGAGGGATCTCCTACATTGCCTGTTGTTGTTGGTTAGTATTTACTATTGGGTTATCTTTTAGTTAAACAGGGTTATTCCTAAACAGCTGTGTACCCAAATCGCCACACAGAGACTAGGGTTTATGTAATTAACCTAGAGCACAATACTGGGCAATGATTACTCCATCCTTAACCTCCAAACCTACATAGTTTCCTACCATTCAGATTTTACCCATTATACTTGCTTTTAGTCATATCTTAGGTCCGGCTCATCTCTCCTCATGGTTCTAAGTTCTCTCCTCTCCTGACCTCTCTGCTCCTCCCTCCTGCTTCCTCTTCTTCCCACTCTGGACCAGTTGTCCCACCCTATCCTCTCCATTGCTCAGCATTGGGGCTGGTTGTTTAATTGACAATATCGAGAACAAATGGTGGCATTTTTACACATTTGAGACAGGTGATGCTTAGAAAAAGCATCAAAATGCAATGTCTGGATTGAAATCAGAAAGTGAGGTAGAGAAATCAGCATTTATATAAACAAGGGTACATTCCACAAGAATATTATACCAACAATTGCCTCTAAAATTACATGTAGTATTTATTATCTTCTAGCTAACAAATTTTAATTTAAAAAATATGCCTATAAAATTCATAAATGATTGTCATAATACCTATAATTTGAAACTGTATAAGCAACTGACTTTATTACATTTTTAGACAAGATGCAGTATGGAAGAGAGAGGACAAACATATTATAAGTGAACATTTTTATCCAGTTGTGTGCTTCCCTCAAGGGTTCTAGAAAGAGCTTCTACCTGATTTCCTGTGATTCTAGAGTCTAGACTCTAGAATCTAGTGTATAACATTACTATGAATTTTTACTTTAAAAGTTGGAAAAGAATTAAATCAAGGTTTTAAATACTACCAATAAATGTACTTCTGAGCCAGTCAGCAACTAACTTCAAACTTTGGATTTTGTTTGAATTCTAGATGTGTGGATTCTAGTAGGTTTTTTTGAGTTCACAAATTTAGTCTTTTCCACTTTGTGGTACATAATGAATTTTAATATGAAACTTTTGAACTCATTTGACTGTAATATGGCATTTCTGTTCCCACTCACCTCCACTAAAACAGAGCCATACTGCTTGAAGGAGAATAGCCCCATAGACTCATATATCAAATACAGATCCACTTGATGGAACCATTTGGGAAGGTTTAGGAGATGAAACCTTGTTGAAGGAAATACATCACTAGGGACCAGTTTTGAAGTTTTATACTCTTACATAATTTCAAGTTTTTTTCTCTCTTCCTTACTCATATAGTTTAAAATGTGATTTCTCACTCTTAGCTGGTTGCTCCAGCTGCCATGCCTGCCTGTTGCCATGCTTGCCCATGATGGTGATAGAACCGCTGAGCTTCATCTTCCACTTCAACGATCTGTTCAGCATAAGATATCATATTTATCAAAAAAAAAGTGTATGTCTGGGATCTCTTTCTTTGCCTCCAGGAGCCTCTCCTTGGCTACTCACTCTGTGACCATCACTCAGCATTTTGAGACTGCCCTTATCATCTCACGCATGCCCTCTCCTCACTTGCTTTCATCATTGTCATGAGAACTGACATGGAGTAATCTCCCACTTGCAAGCCTCATAAATCCTTTCCTCTATAAGTTGTCTTGATCATGATGGTGTTTATTGCAGGAACAAAAGAGTAGCTGATGATGAGGGTGAATGACAAGAACTGAAAGACACCTGGAAATTCAAAGACCTTTGCTTGTGTTAAAGTTATCTTGAGAATAAAGTTCTTAAAGCAGTTAGTACTGTGAAAGCAATATGAATCACGAGCATCACTCCTAAATAAAGTCTCACTGTCTGAGAAAGTTTGTACAAATAAGGAAGCAGACAATGAGGCATTTCATAGTGTTGGATTTGTTTGGGGACATTAATGTAAATAGTTTCATATTTATATATCTATGTGTGTGTTCGTATATGTGCAATTATTTTCATGTATATTTATATTTATAAATATATAAAAAATATGTGACAAGGTGTGTGTGTGTGTGTGTGTGTTTATACCTGTATTTAATAGCTTTCTCAGCCAAGAGTACTGGAGGCAGTAACACCATATAAGAAATGAACTTTCCTAGTCTTCACAATCTGGTTTGTATAGACAATTTTTTTAAATAAACAAAATGAAGATGTCAGCAGGAAGACATGATAGAAATAGAAATTGACATGGTCTCTGTTGCCAGCCAGTAAGGAAGCATTCACAAAATAGTGTGGACATATCACAAAGAGCATAGGTGCCTGCTTACATAAACTACAAAATTATAGGACAACAAAAAGTAAAGTATTATTGCTATGGGCTTAGTGGGTAAAATTGATAACAGCCCATGATGTGCACCAACAAGTGATAAATACATTTTTTTTTTCCTCACAGTCAAGTCCTAACTAGTAAATGGGGAAGGACTGGTGCAAATGAAAGGCCAGCTTCCAATATCACAGTGATAATTGCTCAGGAGATAATAGATGATAAAGTTAGTGGCAAAAGTATGGAAGAAACAGGATATTTACCTATCTGTATTCACTAAGTCCAAAGGGGAAATTGTAACTTTACAACAAGAAGCCTGGCAGTAATGACCTTAATCTGGGTGTCTCCTGCACTTTGCAGACATATGGTTCCATTCCCACCAAGAATGCAAAAGTTGAGGTTACGCAAAACCCAGGCCGAGGGCTATTCTCTAGCTAGTGCTGTCCAAGACATCCCTTGAGGTCACAAATGTGGTGTAACTATTAAGGTGTTTCCTGTGTTTCAATAAATAACCTCCCACTCACGCTGCAGCAATGATTCTAATTAACTCAGCGAATCACACACACACACACACACACACACACACACACACACACACACACAGAGTTGGAAGTAGAAGGGAGCCTTCATGGGAAGAAGGGGCTTGAGGGAAGAGGGTAGGGGACTGGATATGTTTGAGAGAGATTCACAGAAGAGAAAAAGGAATAAATTCATTTTTGTACACGTGTGAAGCTTTCAAAGGATGCATAGGAAAGTAATTAAACCAATGCTTTGAGTTCTTAGTGTAACAGTCACTAGTTGGAGAAGAAGTTAACTGATGTGTTTACAGTGTGTCCTCTGGTGTGTCTCCCTAGTCCCCTTACTGTGCTCATCAGTTACTTCCAAGGCCACAGCCAGTACTAATCCTCCCTTTCTGTGCCCCTCTTACAGGATAATATAAACATTGATGAGGCCACCCGGTTCCTAGTGGAAAACATGCTTGCAAACCAGCAACGCTTTCCTAGTGAAGAAACCGACATGGACAAAATTAAACTGGTTGAGAAGCCCCTCACTCCCAAACCCCGGTCCCAGTGCTGCTGAAGTGTCTCTGTACCCCCGTGCTGTCTGCTTGGTCGTGTGTGTGTGTGTGTGGGATACTCACAGTGCCATCATCCCCTGTGAATCTCTCTCAGGGGCGCTTTACCATCCTCACTGCACAGGAACTGCTCTTCTGAAGCTAGAGATCAGTGGAGAACTGTTCCCACTAGAGGCCCCGGTACTCTGCTGGATGATCCCTAGGCTCTTTTTGTTCTGCCAAATTCAGACTAATGTTTACATCCTTTGAAACATTTTTGTACATGAATTTCAAGTGTTAGCTTTCAGTGTAAGTACTGGAGTAGTAGTAAAACTTCCTCATGGGGTTTCTGACATTTTGAGTGTCTTTGTTCCTGTATTCATATTCATCCTCACCTAACCACTGTTTTTTTTTTTTTTTCTTTTTCTTTTTGAAGCTGTTGGTTACAAAGACTTGAAAGTCTCATGTAGTTACTTCCTAGTAAAACTCTGTACTTCATGTAAAATTTTTATCCTTAAAACCATGATTCTAGAATGCATAGTTAGTGTATAACAAAGTCACTCTGAAGCAACTTAAGATTCCCTTCCTTAATTAGTCAAAAAGTTGTGAGTTGGGATATGGGTCAATTATAGAGTGCTTACACAGAATGTGATAATCCCTGGTTTTTCAGAACTGAGAGTCAAAAAACAAAACAAAACAAACTAAAACCAAAACAAAAACAAAAACAAAAAACACTGCTTGCACTATACCTGTATTATGGGTGTTTCCTTCTTTAGATGTAGTTTGCCACCACCCCTTGGGAACTATATAAATGAACTTTCCTTCTCTGCCCTCTGTCCTTTAGTCAGTGTTTATAGCTGAGAGCCATACTGAAGACACAGTGGTACTAAGAGGAACTTGTCTTCTAGATTTTTCATGGTATTGGTCATGAAAGAGTTTTTTCAAAGTGTCTGAAATTATATTCAAGTTTCTCTAGTATGAAACCTGAAAGAAAATAGACTATGTATAGTTTTGTCTGTGGTTTTGGACACTGGTTGTATAATGCCTAGGACACTTTGGGAAGATCCACAATATTTGTTTTGCATCTAAGTCCAGTGAGAGAAAAGAATAAATATTTTAACCTAAGCCTGTGTGTTGAATAAATGTAGTTCTAAGAAGGTAATTTTTTGGTTTTGAAAATGTTGTTTTTCACTAGGGTGTTGGCTTACATCTGTAATCCCAGCATTCAGGAGCCAGAGGATAGGAGTTCAAGGTATATTCTGGCTATATAGCAACCTCAAGGACAGCCTGTGCTACTCAAAAGCCATTCTCTAAACAAAACAAAGCAAAACAATTTAAAAATATTTTCTGTTGGATTGTTTTAGATCTAGTTACTTCATGTGTGTGCTTTGTCTGCATTTGTTCCTATGTGCCTTATGTATACCCAGTGCCTGTGGAGGTCAGAAGAAGGCAATGGATTCCCTAGGTTTAGAGTTACGGATGGCTATGACTCACCATATAGATGATGGGAGCCAAACCCACACCCTCTGCAAGAGCAGCAAGTGTTTTTAATCACTGAACCATCTCTCTGGCACTTTGATTTTTATTTTTAAGGGACATATCACGATATTCAAAAGTTCAGCTTCTTTAGAGAATTTTAAAGACCTTTTGTATAGTGGCCTACAATTAATACAAAATGAAATAGTGGACATATTTGTCTCGTGAATTATGTGAACCTGACAGGTGAACATGCAGCCATTAATAACAAGAGAAACATAGAAAGGCAATTGTTTTAGCATCTGTCTCCTGGGAATACAGGAGTCACAGGCTCTTTTTTTCAGTAGACTTAAGCCTTGTCTAGAAATTGTAAGTGTGGGATATATGCTATATATTAAGTAAAGAAATAATTTTAACCCTTTGGCCATGTGTCCATAAAACCAGGTTTTCTGAAGTGGAGGAATACTAGGGCTTGATTAACGCATACAATTTAATATAGTCCCTATGATTTTGACATTAAATCTTGATTTCTAGGGAATTCATACCACCCAAGTGTAAAATATAACTTTATAATATTTCTGATACTCACATCTTGTGACGAAGGTATGCAGTGTTGTTATCAACCCCGAATGTTGGACACTTCGAGCTTTTCCTAAATAACTACAAAAATTGGCTGCAGTCATTTGGAAGCTTGGATGTGCAACTCCATTTTAATTTTAACAAGTAATCTAACACACTTAAGTTAATTTGTCTATAAATGACAACTGTTATACTCAATTTGTTCATCTTTACAGTGTTTGTTAACTTACAGCAATCATTCAGGACAGTTCCTGACAAAACTCATTTCTGTTTTTCAAAATGACATGGTTTATGCTTTGTACTATTGACATTTCAGAGAAAGAAATGTTAATCTTTTGCCTTACTCTAAATGAAAGAAAAGCACTCTTTATTCCTGCATTCACTTTCTAAAGCAGTTATACATTTAAGCACACTCTAGCTCAGACAGTGGAGTAAAATAACTAGTTAAGGGCTGGAGAGATGGCTCAGTGGTTAAGCGCACTGTCTGTTCTTCCAGAGGTCCTGAGTTCAGTTCCCAGCAACCACATGGTGGCTCATAACCATCTGTAATTAGATCTGGTGCCCTCTTCTGGTCTGTTGGCACATATGCAGGCAGAACACTATAAATAATAAATAAATAAGTCTAAAAAAATAACTAGTTAAATTATGTATCTTTTTTTTCCCCATTGGTCTTGTTTGGTATGTGTGGATCCTTAAACCCCACAATGTTTCAAAAAGTGGTTGCTGTGTAACACTGTGATTTTCCAATGTGTAGTTTCATTTCTTTCAGTATGTCTATGAAGCACTTGAATTCCTTAATGAAATTTCCCAAGCCTCACTTCAGACTTGTATGTTTTCTTGGAAATACATTTTTATGGAAATCCAATATCCATTTTGAAACCTCCCATGCTTATTAGTTTATAAAAATTATTCTGTTTGAAACCTATAGTATGCTCAAAACACTATTAAAGTACAGTGCTATATATCTGTGTTAAAATTATTGTTATAAAGTCTGGCTCTTTAGACAATGGACTAACAATATAAATTTGCTTTCATCCACTGACATCAGTAGATGCTTAAGGTTATTGCTGCCACTGATTAGCTGTTTAGTCCATGTCACAGTTCTTTCTCACTTCCTCTCCAAATAAAATAATATTGAAATTAGCTTAACTATGAGAAAAAGAAACCAGACTTCAAAAACTATAGGACTTCTTGGGAGGTTGTGGGAATAGATGCTAAGAAAATTGTTTAACACTCTCAAGTGCTAAGAGCTAAAATTGAAAACATGCATTTGATGGCATAAGAATATAAATAAAGACAATATAGACAGAATTCTACCAAGCAACAAACAAAATATTTGCAATCTATTTGATTAAATTGAAATTTAAAAATAAGATAATAACAAACAGTAAATAAAAATGGGCAAAGAACGGAAAGCCAGAATATGTGTATGTGTTAATGTATGTGTGTACACTGAGAAACCCATGTGCATTCATGTGAATAATCCAGAGGACTAGGTGTCCTGCTTATCATTTTCTGCATTAGCCCCTTGATACAGGATTTCTTACTGAATCTAAAGCTCTAAAACTTTTTTTTGTTGTTATGCTCATCTTTTACCTAGGGTTAGATCTTAGGTCCTCATGCTTTCACAGCAAGAATTTGTACCTGCCTATTGATCTCCTCAGCCTCCTAAATCATCATTTTTTGCATAAGATGTAATTCTGTAAAATTCTAGCAACCAGATACTGGAGGGATAGCTCAGTGAGTAAGAACACTTTTTGCACAAGCCTGGGCTTCTGAGTGTGGTTCCAAGCACACCCATAAATATTTGGCTATGATACAAGCTTGGTGAGGGCAGGGAACCTTATAATCCCAGCACTGTGTGGTGCAGAAAAAGGAACATCCTAGGACTTGGTAGATGCCAACTATCCTAAGATCAATGAGAGACTACTCAGAGGAATAAGGGGGTATATGATATAGAATGCCACCCAATATCTTCCTTTGACTTCTGGAAACACAAGCCTTGTGTTGTTGTGTGACATTATTGGGAAGATATGTAAAAATATCTATTCACTCCTGACAGGGAAACAATGACAGACCAAAAATAAGAATACTACAAACGTCCAACTTTTTGAACCAGCAAGATTATTGGGGTTATTTATAGGAGCATGGGTTAGGCGTTTACTATATGAACAGAAATGGTTCAAAGATAACTGTATCAGCAAAAGCCTGACCCAGTGCAGGTGATGGGTCAAAAAGCTGTAAACCTGGATGTTAATCGGTTAGATGATTTTTCTTTTATGGAGCTCAAGTGGTCTGGGCCTCTTTTAGACGTATTTGATGGGCTTTGTGTCTTTCAGGCAATTCTAGCTGGTCTCTGCCTCTTCCACAAAATTTGGCTTGTATGAGCGTGTCTATCAAATATATATATATATATATATATATATATATATATATATATATTCCTGGGGAAGAATGAGTCTAGAGAATATGATCAGTTTCAGGGACTTCCTGAAGCTATTGAGTTGTTTGCTTCTAGAGCTTAGCCAGCTTCTCTTTAAGGTGGAATGTTTACCCTCCATTTAGACTATTTCATATTAATGAGCTTCCCTCCAATACTGGATGTTTCACCTCCTCTTAGAACATCCTATGTGTTAAGGAGTTTCTCTCCAGCATATAAAGTTTTATCTTAGAGGAAAATACTAGAAAACACATGTGCACATACACCACAAACACATACCTCTGTCTCTGTTTCTGTCTCTGTCTCTGTCTCTCTCTCTTACACACACATATGCACACACACATGTGCAGGGGTTCTAGGTTATCTCTATGCATGGTTCTTGGTTGGAGTACCAGTCTCAGAAAAGACCCCTGGGCTTTTTAGAGGTGTTTTGATCACAGAAAAACCAAAGTAGTCCTAAATGTTACATTATATTTATTCTAACAGATACCATTCCAAGTTTCCTTCCAAAACTACTGTTCAGTTTACAGACCAAGTCTATGTCCTGCCAAGAAGTGAAATGCTTATTGTTTGGGAAGTATAACTAAAAATAGAAAACTTTTAGTTTTGAATAAGTATTATCAAAATAATATTCACATTCCAAATAATCCAATAGAAACTGTAAAGAAAGAGAACAAAATCTTTCATATAGTGAAGAAGATAGGACATTTCAGAACAGTTTCTTAAGAAAAACATAACTGGTCCAGCATCAAGACAAATTGGCAGTTTGTTCCAAGTCCACCTGGACACTGGGAGAATTATCTCTATTAACCAGTTTTATCTGAAAGGGGAAAAATGAAATAATATTGTTTGATAAGTAATTTTGTATCTTGTATAAGGTGTTCACCAAAGTTAATTAACCATAGAAGCTGTGAGCCAAAGGAGCTCTTTTTAGTAATGACTACATCTCAGAGAGATGGTCCCCAGGTGGTTTGGAAAGCTAGTGAGAGGCTATTGTGGGATACAAAAGGACTTCCCATGTTTCAGAGACAAATATCTCAGAAAAGAGTGTGGGAAGAGTCCCTTTCTTCATTTTCAACAAGAGAATTAAGCCTTTCATTTTTAATATGTGTTTCTCCTTACTATCAACCCCAGAAAAATATTTGCTTGTGCACACAAATCACTTAACTTTCTTAAAGATCAACAGCTACAACATCCAGATCACAGTAAAAATGTAAATCTATATTTGGAGAAGTATCCATCATTGCTGCCATTAATCAAGGTTCTAGAAGAGGCAATTGTGCAACTCAAGAAGGCCTTCTATCCATGTCTGTAAAGTTCTGTCTTGAAAGATGAACACATATATGCTATGACTCAGGACTGACACTGTAGTTAGTGATCGAATGCTCAAGAGGCCTGAATAAAGCCTTGACTTCAGTGCCTATTAAATCCACTGTCTCCAAGAAATCACTTGAAAACCACCTAGTACACTCTGAAAAGTCCATCAGCATTTCACAAAACAAATTTTACTCTCCCCATGCCATACTTGCTCTAAAAGCTTACATGCTCATGTATTGAATGTAATAAACAGAATCACATCCACTGTGACACAGCATATGAAGCTGTCTTCTGAACGCTTGCTTACTTGGCTGAAATTTTGGGCCACAGTTTGCACTGATAAAAACTTTTCTTTTAAGTATTGACAATGGCATTAGTGGTGATCTAAGGTTGTGGTTTAGGTCCCTATAGAACTGTGAAAGAACATATTTGCCTTAAGTGAACTCTTATGGAGACAGTGATTGAATCTAATGGCAGTTTCAATTCAGTATACTGCTTCACTTGTCCATAAAGATTAACTTTGATGTGCTTTTTCTAACTGATAATTTAAAAGTTTTAAATTAAAATATAATCACATCACTTTCCTGCTTCCATTTTCTTCCCCCAACCTATCTCACATACTGTTTCTCAATCTGCTGTCTCTTAAATTTATGGCCTCTTTTTCTTTGTTGTCACAAGCTTTCTTTTTATTGATTAGAAACTTTGAGATATTATCTAAAACCCTTTTCTCCTGCAGAAATTTAGTTCCATAAAGTACTAGAGTGTTTTTATGCTACTTTGACTCAGAATGATTTTAATTTCAGGGAATACAGTCCAAGTTTTTACAGTATTGCACCTTTAAAATAGAGAGCTGTTCAAGAGTGTCACATGGTGCTATTTGCCCATGTTTACATTCACTCCTACTTAACATGGCAATGATTAAATAAAATCAATACATGCTACACACAATAAATAATATGGGCAAAAGTGTTCTTCCTACAGATAAGAATTATAGATTAAAAAAAAGAATTATAGATAAAACAGGACCTTGATGCCAGGAGATAGAGTGAATCATTCTAGGGCACACAGAATGCCAAGCACACTGTCCTCAGAAGTAGAGATAACCACTAAGCAGAAGTCAGCTATGTTCAACCATTCACACACCTTATCCTGTGGTGTAAAATGAAGCCTGATTGTTGCCATTGCTACACTGAAAGTGTTATATGCTCTGATAGTATTAATTTCTTTAAATATTACAATGTCTATTTCAATGTTTTCACACCATACACTATTTAACTATAACAGGAACATGAACTAAATATTCTTTTGGCATCAGAATATTTTAGGCATTTCACAATTTAATGTAAGGCTCCAAAGAAGAAGAGAGTCTCTATATGTTTCAAAGGTGATCTCTCACGAAACACCTGAAAGCAGTATGGAATCCTGTGTGATGATGGTGCCTCTGATCTGGAAAGCTAAGCAGGGTTGAGCTTGGATGGTGCTTGGATGGGAAACAAAACATGTAATAAACTCCTGTCTACTGCCTCTAGCTCAATACCCATGAGTACACAGACTTGTGATCACCAAAGTCTGCTGCAACAGCTATCTTCTACTCAAAGCAGTAGTCTTCCTTTTAAATCATGTAATAGTTAATAAAATTGATTGCATATCAAGTATGTGTTTCATTTTTATTTATGGGGATGTTTATGTGTGTGGGTACGCACGCATACACATGTACAGATGCCCAAGGAGGCCAGAAGAGGGAACCTGATCTCCTGGAGAAGATGTAGGCAGCTGTGAGCCACCAGGAATGGATGCTGAAAATTGAACCACAAAAGCTTTTAACAGCTGAGCCATCTCTCCAGCCCCTAGATCATGTTTTTGAAACTAAAGATGCCAACTGAGGCTGGCTGTCTAACTGTGAGTCTCCATGATGGGGTAACCTTGTTTCCTGTGTTTCAGAAACCACTAACACTTACCCACATGGTAGCTAGGTTATAAAGTCAGCAAGAAAAGGCAAGTTCTAACACATTTTGCTTTCAGACCTCTGCATGGCTCATGTTTGCTAATGTCTCAGTAGCCTAGGAAAATGTCATATCCAAGGAGCACATTTAAGTGATGAAAAAAATAGAGCCCCTCCTTGCTAAGAGGACTTAAGTTACTTTGAGAAGGAGCGTTGCTGCAGTATAGAGAATAAAAAATTAGATTAAATAAAGTAGTGGTAGAGTGGAATTAGGGAAATACGAGAACGCAAGTACTTCAGACACCACAGCAGGAACAAGAAGAGGGAGTTTCATGCAGAAGTGAATGGAAATGTCTCCTCTGTGCAGGAGCTCCAGGGTATGCTGACTGACAGAACCACAGACACCACAATGGGCATGCCGGGCCACCAGTCCCGAAGGGGAGTCAGACATGGGGAGAAATGAAAATGGGCTGGTTTCCAGAGAACATATTTGCCGTTTGTGGTACTACGGTACTTTCAGGAGTAACGGTCACTGTTTGACTTACATTGCTTTACATCTTACACAAGTTCCTCTTTAGGCCAAATCTAAACAAGAAGAGGAAATTCCAGGAAATGAAGCCTAGCCAGGTTGTTAGAGAGTAACCAGCTCACTAGCGAGAGTCTTAACTCAGTTTCAGAACTGTAGTTCTGTAGTGTAATGTGTTGTTTCCAGTTTGTGCAAAACAGATGTGTGCCTCCCTCTTCCACTGTCTTCAGGTATCTCTACAGAGCTCACAGTACCATCTGATTCCTGAGCTGCTTATGCAAATTAAACCAACTCAAACTCTAGGCATCCTTGCCTCAGACCACCAATTTATCTAAGGGAACGTACAGTTAATTTTTAATATTCTTTGGGGTTTTTTTTGAGACAGTATCTGGCTGTATAGTCCAGGCCAGCCTGGAACTCAGCATGTATTCCAAGTTGGCCTCAAATTTGCAAGTCTCCCATCTTGGCTTCTGCAGTGCTGGGTATATGTACTACAATGTCCAGCTTCATACATACTTACGAAATATCCAAGCTTGTTTCTGCTGACTCATCCCTTCATCTAGTTTCAAATCCTTTTGTGCTAATGTGTCCCAATTTGAACATTAAATTACTTAACACTCTGATTTTATTCTTATTTCACTTCCTTCATGACAAGTAATAGTGGTCTGTAATATTATGCATTGGCCTGTTTGTTTTCTAGTATGCCAAACTGACTGAATTTCAGGTGATAGTAGTCACTGTATGTTTCTAACCTTCAGCACATCACCCAGCTCACAGTAATTAGCAGATGTTTGCTGTATTACACAACTAATTAATTGTGGTAACTGAATGGCTGTGACAAAATCTTTTCTCTTTTTGAAATTTGGAGTGTGTCCTTCCCCCCACTTTGTAATGCAATCTGAGATCAAATAAGATAATAATTCTAAAATCCAGTTATTCTTTGTGAAACCTCACTGTCTTCTAGTAAAAGCTTCATTTAACAGTAATGGTTGTGAACAGGGAGAACACTAGGGCCATATTTCCAATAAAGTAATGTGTGTGTGTGTGTGTGTGTATGTGTGTGCATGCACACACCTACATGCCTACACACAGATAAATAGCAAGTAGAATGTATGGGATATGTAGAAACTGAGTTTCATAAATGTAAAGAATTACTGGCAATTCAACAAAAAAAGAGAAGATTCCAATTAAATTGGTAGGATATAAAATGTTAAGATTCTTTGGTAGGGAAGAGCATGTGCTTTATCACAATCATGCAGTTTCATTTCTTTCTTTTTAATCCTCATGTCATACAACTTTAATTTAATCCTTAAGCTGCTAAAAGATGTTAAAAGTATTTGAAATTTTTACACACACAATTTTATTAATCTGTCTTTTTTCCAATTTCAGGTTTTTTGTTAACTTATCTTAGAAATTTTATACAAATTAAGCAATAATGTCTCATAAAAGAATAACTGCTTTTATTTGATTTGCCTTAGTTAGACATAAGCAGCACAATCATTGCAATAAACGAAATGAAAAATGAAGTCAAGAACTGCTTTCAGATGAGTAAATAGAGGTTCAGCATCTAACTAGCTCAGTCTATGATTCATCCATAATGTGATTCAACTATGTTGGATCCCAAGTCCAAATGCCAGCACATTCATGCTAAGCTGTCTCTATGGCATCTTTTAAATTAAGTTGATAGCCCTTTTTGCATGGTAAGAAAAGGGAGAGTTCTATCTTAGTATTCTTCCAGCTGCTCATTCCCTTCTATTAGGCCCTGAATGCATCTTCTTTTACTATCCACAACTTCTTGTTTCCTAAGGTTGTCCCCTGGCCAGGATTTGAGTGGGAATTCACATCCTCTCTGTGCATATCTGACTTGTGCAATGCCCACATGTCTTGACCTCATCCAGAAACTTCCTCCAGGCTCAAGTCTTATATGTCAATTTGGAGGTGTGTGAAAGCTAATCTTGTTTGTCAACTTGGTTTACTTTGGAAGAGGGGGGATCAATGGAAGAATTGCTCTATCAGATTGACCTAGAGGCATATCTGTAGGGACATTTTCTTGATTGCTGATTGATGTAGGCGGGCCCAGCCCATTGCAGATGTTGCTATTCCTGGACAGGTGGGCCTGTCCTATATAAGAAAAGAAGCTGAGCAAGCCATGAGGATCAATACTGTAAGCAGATTTTTGCTATGGTCTCTGCTTCAGTTCTGCCTCCACTATCATTCTTGCCTTTCCCTCCTGCTGTTGCTTCTCTGGATGGTGGGCTCTAACCTATAAGCTAAAACAAACTCCTTATTCTCCAAGTTCTTCTTGGTCGGTATTTTATCACAGGAGCAGAGACATAAACGAGGGCAATGTTTTACTTGGGGCGACTCAATTTTTTGGCTATCTAGTAGAATCCACTGTGCCAATAGTAAAAGCCAGTTTATTTTCTGTTTGCTTCACAGAATTATGAATTCTGCAGAGTCTGGAACCCAACCTTCTCATCTTTTAAGAAGTGCACAACACATACAATTAAATCTCCAACCAATATTAACAGATAAACATAATTAAATTGGAGTAAAAAACTAATATTTATAGTAGATGATGTAAACACAATACAAGACAAAATACATGTGTTATAGCTAATAAAAAACAGCAAATAAAGTGCAAAATATATACCAGTAAGAGGAAAAATAAATCAACAAACAGAAATTAATACAAAAAGAATACAGATGGCTGAGTTAGTAGATAAGGACAATAAAACAATGATTATCAGCATATTTTTAAAATGGTAACAACTGTCAAGGTTCCTAGCCCAGCCTTTATAATTTCCAGCACCTGGGACCTTCACAGGTCTGAGATATTATGACTCTTGGTACATGCTGTCTTCTAATACCTTGTCCTAATTTACCCGGCTTCAGTTACACTGTAATCCCAAGATCAGCAATGACCTTTTTTTAACTATTTATCAACTCCATATCTGACTCATTTTGAGATTCCCTTTTTAATTGCAATTAGTTTTACTCAAAGTGATCACAATGAACCTGAATACAGAGCATTTACTATTTGTTAGGCTTAGAGTTCACTTAAATTTTCGAATCTGTAAGCTTATAACTTTTATAAAAGTTGTAAACTTTTCAAAGGTTTTTTTTTCATATTTTTAAATTCAGCACCTCAGCGTCCACTGTGGCACTGCCCATTTCCATGTTGTAACTTCACAGATATTGTGTCATCTTGTGTTACTACACTATGCTGACACTATTCATTTTTTTAAACAGTGTTTTCTTTTCTCTTTCATTTTGGATAGCTTCTATTTCTGGGTCTTCAGATAGAGTAATCCATTTTTCTGTAATGTTTGCTCTGCCGTCAATCCAGTTCAGTGTGCTTTTCAATTTAGACACTGCATTTTTCTTAATTTTTAGATGTTCCTAAATCGAAGTTATCACATCCAGCCTCTCTTCTGGTTTCTTGTACATATGAGTTTCAGTAATGATAACTGTTGTAATGTATTGTCTGTTAATTCTATCATCTATATTTTTTATTCATTTTAAATTAACTTTTTTTTCTTAATGGAATATATCTTCCTACCTACTGTTTTTTATTGGCTATCAGCAATTGTAAATTATACATTTTTTGGGTACTAGATTTTTTTTGTGGTTCTATAAATGTTCCTGAGGTTCCCCCCCCCCCCCCGTGATACTATTATTGAAAATACTATGGTCTTTTTAAGTGTTCTGTATGAAGTCTATTAGAAGAAAATAATTTTTATATTATTATTGTTTTGAGTCAGGGTCTGTCCTTGAATTCACTGTACATTCCAAGATGTCTTTAAACTCACAGAAATCCATGCTTCCTGAAGACTGGGATTAAAGACATATATTACCATGCCTAGCTAGGTACTAATACCTTATTTCTTGGTTCCCTTGTTTAAATGAATCTATACTCAGGGTTTCATTTCTAACATCACTAATGCCTAAGGCTAAGGTTTATCCACTAATAAATATATTGTGGCAGGGCCACCTGGTTTTTATGCTACAGAACCCAAATCACCCACTGTTAATGTGGAGGCTGAACTTTAGGAAAAATGGCTGAATTAAAATTGTGGTTTACAAAACAATTTTAAATCACCCTCAGTTCATTCAATTTAAGAATAGAGATGTAGCTTTCTGAAATTCACTTAACATGCCCAAAGCCTTGAGTTCTTTTGACTTTTGGTGGAAAAAAAAAAAGTAATTACTGAAAAAGACTACAAACTCCTCTTAACTGAAAGAGGAGGGGAGCAGGTTGCTTACAAACCTGCACAGTGAAGCGAAGTTATATTCTATTTCCATTTTTTGAACTCGTGAGTGCTTTGGATTTTAAATAAGTTGCTTTACCTTTTGACAGTTTACTTTCTCTGTAAAATGGGCTGATGGTCACCCCATGTTGTGAGTTAATAGAGGAGAGGCCCTTGGAAGTGGGCCAAGCATAAATTAAGAGCTGAGCAGTCTTAAGAACCAATCAGCAGGAGTTTAGGAACTTTAAAAGTTCAACTGAATTTTTTTTTGAAAAAGTAGGAGAATTCCTGCTTTGTGTAATTCTGTAGTTCCAGTAGTGAAAAGAGCTGATGCATAATTAAGGTTTAAAAAAAAAAAACAAAAAACAAAAAACAGACAACCATAGGTACCATACATTATGAACAGTAATGCTTGCTATAGTAAACAAGGTTATTGTTTTCTAAGTAAATGAGACAAAGCCTGAAAGTTGAAATGACGATGACTCTCACTCTAATGCAGAACATGTAGAGTTCATACTTTATTTGGTTTAATTCCTAGCTATTAACTCTATAACTGGACTAACTGTGAAGACGCTGAGCAGGATCTGTGTGACTCCCCGTGGACTTGAGCATTGAAGGGTACCTGAAGTAGGAGGTAGAAATTGCCCACTCCAACACACACACACACACACACACACACACACACACACACACACACACACCTCTCCAGTACTCTCTACTCCCCTCCCTCTGTTCTGGGCATCTAGGACTGCTGATGGTGGGGAGATAGTCTGTACCAAAGCTTGATTCCACATTCAGGCAGATCTTCGGAGGCTTGCTTGTTTCTGCAGACATAAAAAACTGTGCCTTTCTAACTACTTCCCTGAGCCTATGCACTGTTGCCCTAAGTTGAACTTCTTTTCCCTCTACAGCAGATGTAATTGGGGATTGGCTACATGTTTAATAAATAATAATAACAATAATAATGTTCTTACCATTATTATCATAAGAACAACAACAATAATAGCAGGAGCAATAATAACAATAATATTCTCTTCTTTCCCAGTCTCTGAAAGATGTCACATAGAAATCAAATTTGAAATTCCCTAAACTGAAAGCAAAAGCAACCATCAGGATAATGAAACATGACCAGCGGGTAGCCTGAGGGAGTGGACAGTTCAGGCTACAGTATGGCCTGCCTCGTTCTACTACCCTCCACCTGTTCCATTTCCCCTCTGCAATGCAGCTTCTTTACCCATGGGTAACATTATCATTCTCCTGAGTGCTTATGACATGTCAAGTGCATTTGTGGTATTATTCTTTCTTATTATTTATATATTAATAAAGAAAATGGACGTTAGGTATCTGGCTCACAAGTATTCAGTGAACAGAGCCAGCATTCTAATTCAGGCTTTAAAGGATCCAGCATCCTTTCCCAAATCTGGCATGTAGAGGACACGTAGCAAGTCATAGCTGCTATTGTAACTATTACTTTAGAATGACATCTATCATAATAATAAGCATACGGCAGATGTGAAAGGCCCAGTCTCCTTTTGTGCCCTTGCAATATGTCATTGTAAGGTTTAGAGAAACACAAATGCTACTTTTGTGGCTAGCTCAGTGATTTGACTCCACGAAGAGAGGTTCCATCTGCCCATACAGCATTCTTAATAGAATAACTACAGGAAAACATCAGACTAGGAATTTCTCAGAACAGCATACTTCTTAAAATTGTTTTGTGATCCTCTCATTCCATTCTAGCGACATCCTCTATTTTTTTAAAGAATTCATTTTTTAAACTTTATTTTTATTTTATGTGCTTTGGTGTTCTGCCTGCAAGTATGTCTGTGTCAGATCTTGGAGTTACAGACAGTTGTGAGCTGCCTTGTGGGGGCTTGGAATTTACCCGGGTCCTCTGAAAGTGCAGTCAGTCTCTTAACCACTGAGCCATCTCTCCAACCTGACATCCTCTATTTTTATCCTAATAGATGTTTAGAAAGCAGTTTCTGAATGAAATGGTGATATGCTTGGCTTAAGTCAGCACTCTTAACTCCTATCTTCCACACTCCATCAGGGTGAGGTGTTGTGATTTCTGGCAAGACACTTTGCTCCTCTAAGTCTGGGGTCCTTTATATGTAAAATGTGTTTGGCCTGTGGTTGTTTTGATTTGCAGGCTGCAGGGTTTTCTTCTCTTGGAGTCTTGTCATTTGTAGCCATGCACAATGATGTCAGTGACATCCCTGGCTCATAATGAAATTCTGTGTGGTTGGCTACTTAAAGCTGTGCTATGTTTACACATGGGTCATCTGTGCCAACTTATGGCAAAGTACCTTATTACTTCATTAAAATTCATTGCTATTCATTGCTAATATTGTTTTCTCACCATTTACTTTACTTTCATTTAGAAGAAATCTATGGAAATTCTAGAACTTTGGTAAACAGAGCAGGGCCTTCCATTGTCTGGAAATACAGTTTAGAGGAAGGATTTGGGGGCTGTTCCATAGTCATAACACTTCAGCTTTTAATTTATTTTATATATAAAATATGAAGTTGTTATCTGATTGTATCTATATAACTCTTAACAGTATTTCAATAGTCACCCAGGCTCTGCCAAATGAGAGGGGGAAGGCAGTATCAGTCATTTG
The DNA here is from genome assembly GCF_030254825.1 of Meriones unguiculatus. Classification (NCBI taxonomy): domain Eukaryota; kingdom Metazoa; phylum Chordata; class Mammalia; order Rodentia; family Muridae; genus Meriones; species Meriones unguiculatus. The sequence goes on along the minus strand of NC_083367.1, from coordinate 73,154,333 downwards.
TCAGAGTGGAAAGATTTGATTTGGGGAAGCTGCTTTTTACCTGGATGGTAGACTCAGCATGTTCTTACTCCCGAGACCAGAGGGAATTATTTTATTTAAAGATGCTTAGTACTTTCAGGTTTATGGGAGAGTCTACCTATAGATTCTAAATCTCAGGGCCATGGGTCAAATTTTACTTTAATTACATATATATATATATATATATATATATATATATATATATCTTAGATATATCTTAGTTGAACACAGGAACCACAGCTTCTTGTTTAGCTTGTTGGCCACATTCATTCATGTTATCTGCCCTCTCCTAGAAGGAACATAGAGAGTCTTGGATCTTGGGCTGAACACTTTATATCCATTTCAGAGTAGGTGTTATATCACCTGCTAACAAATGGACAAAAGGAGGCTCGATGAGAATCAGCCCCAAGTCAAGATAACCGTCAGACTGCCTAGGCACCAATTCCAAGCTTTAATAGATTTTGAGTTTACTTAGATCCCTTACTGTCTAGCGTTTTCAGCATCCCTCCATTCCATGGCCGGATTAATCCTTTCACCTAGCCAGATGAGACACACTACTTGTTTATCTCAACGTCTAGACAAATGGTTTTCTTACTGGATCTACCTGTTTTAAGCCCTTGGCAAACTTAGCAGTATTTAATGAAGGAACTCTTTATGTTCAATGTGGGGGGGGGCACGACACCAATAATATCTGTATTCTCATAGTAGAAGAGCTGAGAGAGTCTGTGTCTAAGGTTCAGAGTCACACACCCAGGCATAGCATGCTACAGAACCCTGTCATCATCTATTTAATCCTGTCGTTGCCTGCCCCCATCATGGATCCTCCCTTAGAAACAACTTCTAGGTAGTAAGCTCTGCCTGCACTTAGAGCCCGCCCTGGCTGGAGGAGCCTTCCGGTTCTCAGAATTCGCTCGCTGTCTCCTGGCAACGGCAGACGCAGACGCGCGGGAAGCCTCTGGGGCCCAGCGGTCAGTGGGCCCTGCTGGAGGCTGCTCGGGTGGGCCTCTGGCATGGCTTCCAAACAAGCGAAAAGGAAAGAAGTGCATCGGATCAATTCTGCCCACGGATCAGATAAATCTAAAGAGTAAGGGACGTCTACCACCCGGTGCTTTCCCTTCCCCTGTGCCTGGAACTGGCCCACCCAGGGCTGGGACTCATCCTGGAGGAAACTACCAGACCAGGAGTTGATTGATCTACTTGTATCTGTCTTCCCAGGAACCAATTCTGGAGATGGCCGTTCTTTTATCCTCCTCAGTCTAGAGTCACTTCTTTTCCAGAAAGGTTGCTTTCCTGCTCTGGATGTTCCTATCTGTGAATTCACCCAGCAATTCCTATCCTGAGTGGCAAAGGCCTCGAGAAGTTCAAAAAGTGGAGCTTCCTTCAGTTAAAGACGATCTCACTGTCCTTTGTCCCCTGGAAGGAGGGGGGAGGGGCTGAGAGTACAACAGAAGGGGAGGGAGAGGAGGAGAGCGAGGAAGAGAGTTTGTGTTTTTGCAGCAGCCCAGAATTCCAGACTTTTAATCAGATGAAATCAGACATGAAGTGATTTCAGAAAACTGAAAGAATAAAGTCTATAGCGTGAGGTCCTAATGCCTGCTCCGAGAAGGTATGCAGCTTGGTTCATGGAATCTTCTTAGGGTCTTTCTGTTCTGCGCTGCTGTTGTCTTCAACTCTCTATCCATGGTATTTTCCTTTGATATTCTCTTCCCTTTGGATACATAGGGAAGTAAATATACAGTACAGGATTTGGGCCATTACTTAAATGTATCACATTTGTAAGCCACTCCAGCTCTGAGAGGCCAAACCCTACTTCAGGAAGTAGGCCAAACCTACTTCCTGCAGTACCTGTGGGGGATGCGCAGTACAAGATTTGTTTTCTGAGAAGTTTTCAATTAGCAATAATCGCGCCTCGGATAAACCTCATTGGCTACGATACTGGCACTGTGCAAAGCTACAAGATTTGTTTTTTAAATTGATTCTTACATATACGCTTCCCTCTGCATCTTCTTCCCTACCTAAAAAATTCCCTCCTGTGTCTTCTACTCCCTGGTGCCTAGTGTTTCAAGTCTTTTCCTTGTAAGCTCATCTCCTGGGCTCAGTCCGGAGCTGAGATTTTGTGATCTACTTCTGTCTTCTTTTACAAGCAAACTTCCAGATATCTCGCAGATAACCAACTCATTTCATTAGCTTAAATTTCAGATTCTATAGTACAGATGTAAGTGATTTTTAGCAGGATAGTGTTACTTTTGTGTACCAGTGTGAGTAGGGTCATTTCCACTCTAATGTTCCATTCTAGAAGTCTAACACCCACAAGGCTCATGCTACCTCTCTGATTTTGCTTTCTCTTGTTCACTTACCTTCAGACACACCAGAATACCAGCTTCCTTGATCTCTTCAGGCTTATTCCTACCCTGGGGTCTTCACACACTGCAGCTTTCTCTGTTGCCAAGTACTTTTTCTTCCAGATGCCCACTTGCTTTCTTCCTCCATCTTTCTCACAAGTTAACTAAATATCATTTTCTCTCATCTTCTTTTTCAGCTGTCTGATTCAAAAAATGGGTCCCCACTTCCCTGCTCGAATCAAAACAAAAACTGACAGTACTATTTGCCTTCCATTCTATTTTGTTTTTCTTCATTGTTTTTGTTCATATTACACACACACACACACACACACACACACACACGATTTTAATTGTTTTTCACTTGTCTTCCTAATACTGGGTACTTTTATGTACTTCCTAATGTAAGTTCTATGAAAACAGGAAGTTTTCTGATTTATACATTGTCAAATCCTTAGTACCTAGGATGGTTCTTGGGTCATACATAGTAGTTATTGAGAAATATTTTTGTAGGTGTTCATATAATTATATGAGAAAAAATTGATATGTTAGTATAGGCCAGATTCTCAGAATAAATAATTTCTATTTCAATCCATCATGAGGATTCATGATCTAATTACTACAGAGTAGCTGGCCACAGCAGACAATTTTTAAGAAGGATGTCACTGACTGATTCATTATCTCATGTAAACAGAGAATGATGTTATTTGGTAAAAACACCTAATGAACTAAATGAATAAATAATAGTTATAGACAAAGAGATTTTTATCAGGTTTGAAAAAAGAATTTTAAGTCCCTTTCCCCAAATAATAATGATGGTCATAAATAATATACATGAAAGGTTCAAACCTACTTAGGAGCTTGAAGGGAAGTCGTGAACATTAAATGTTTATTACACCCTGAGACATGAAATTTTTAAGTTTATAAGGCAACCAATTATTATCAGTGTCTGGGTGATGTAGAAGACATGATCTGGCAGGGTCCTGTGACAGTCACAGTCCCACAATTAAGATACTAGCTCTTCCTTTGGGAGGACTGCTGATTTTTATTTGAAAAAATGATGTATTTTAAGTATGTTTCTTTATTGCACACACACAAAAATCTGAATTAAATTCTGCTGATACAAATGTATGTTTGGTTTTTAAAAACAGAAGAAAATGGTAAGTACTTTTACAACATAATATTTTAAAGCTAGGTTTGGCTTCCATTGATTAAACATTAAATACCAAATCATTATTTTGATGTAAGATAATGTGAAGTGGATGACAAATCAAGTCCTTTTTCTGAAGTTTTACCAGAGAATCAGTGGTAAGCACTAGCGTGGTTCACAAATACAGAACAAAATGTCACAGAGTCACAAAGCATTGGGGATGAAATTACAGTTAGACTCAGGTGTGATTCTCTTTCATAATACCGTGGGAGAAATTTAGAGAAGTTCGTGTCATTTTTCCACTCCTGTGGTCACACAGCCAATAAAATCAATCAACTCTCCCACGGTCCAAAATAAGGTAATAAAAGAGTGAGATTACAGAACCTTGAAAGGTAGCCTTCCTGTCCACCTAGAGCCATCATTTGTAGTATCTCTTTTACCCTAAAATTATTCATCAGTCTGAGGACATGGGCTATGTCTGGCTTTTGCTTACTAGGGTCATCAATACCTGATAAACTCTTACTGTATGCTTAGTAATGACCTCTTAGTTTGGTTCCCTATCTTGGTTTTCAGTTCATCTAGACTTGATTAAATCCCATTTCCCCCTCCATTCCCTGCTTCTATTGGCACCAGTCAAAGTTGTGGTGTTACAACTGAAACAGCTATGATAAAGAAAAAAGACCGAGCTGTCAGTTTTTGCACTCCATTAGCATTTCTATCATGCTCACTCTTTCTCTCTTGGTCCACATGAAATCCTTTCAAGGATCACCCTGGCAGCAAACGATTTATGATGTTGGACAAACATTTGGTGTTCAAATGTCAATTTTTGGTTTTTTGAGAGCCATCAAAGTATGATTGCTTTCACCCCAGCACTCTCACTTTGTATTTCCTTCTATTGTTCTACTAGATTTTTTAAAACTCCAAGTAAGTGTGGGGATACTGGTACAGTAAAATACTTAAATTCTAACTTAATTGACTTTTTTGTTACCATTTAACGTAATGAGTATTACCATGACTGGCAGGAATCTTTACTCTTAATTTCAGTACCTTAGCCAAGTCTAAGAATTCTATTAGAATACAGAGTTCAGGAACTTCATCTACCAGTGTTTCTTCCTTACAGAAGAGAGAGAGAGAGCAGGATACCTGATGTCCACCTCTGGCCTCTGCATATGCATCAGTATGCACACGAACAACCCCCCCCCCAAGTCATTAGAATTGTTAATGCACACTTTGAAATGCTGAAATAATTGGGTCCACGATGGGGTGCAATTTGGTATTAGGAGTCTACCTACTAATTCTATCTCAAATAACATATTCAAACTATGACTTAAAACACTACAAGAATTTTATTTATCTAACAAAAAATGTGCTACTTTCTATATTTGTAACACTGATAACATGTCATCAAACCTCTCTCAAATTGAGAAATACATGATTCATCTCCATGTTAATCTTATCCTTAGGACCACAACACACTTCTTAACTTTATAGAATGTTCAGAAAAGGTCAAATATATCTGACCATACGAAATGTGAAAAATAACATTATCTAAAAATTAATTTCAATGATATTACAAAAGCAATATAAAATAGAATGATAGAATTCTTGCTGAATATTAAATTGAATTCTTAGTTATCTGGAAGAGAGAGAAACAGGGAGAGTGCAGCTGTGCAGTGGTTGGTAAGTACTATGTTCCCCTGAAAGAGATATTAGAAAAGCCCCACCTACTACAGAGAGTAAGGGACAGGAAGCGACTTCTTTGTGTCACCTGGTGAGTATCAGAACTCAACATATCACTTAGTTTTATCCTCACAGTCCACATCAAAGGAAGAGGGGAGAGGAGCAAAGATGGAGGAACTAAGGAAGGACTATGGATGGGGCTTTGTGATTTCGATAGTTGACCTTTGTGGATCTCGACAACTAAGAACACTTAACAAATTTAAAAGACTAGCTTCATTGATAGAAACATGCTTCAGGAAATCCTAATTCTTCATGATATTTCTAACCATTTAGTAAGCATGTCTCACATTCAAGCCACTGGAAAGACAAGGAATCGTAGGACATGAAAATTTCCATCAAAAAGTTATGATGTAGATTAGCTGGGGATATAATCCATAACAGAAGCCACTAGGAGATCTATAGTAATATTTTAATTTCTCTGGGGAGTTGTTGGACAGCAAAGAAGTCCTGTGTCAGCATGAGGTCAGTTTAGCAAAGTCATGAGACTCCTGGATTGGGGCTGTGTGTGTTAGACAGGAAGTTGCTTCTCACTGGAGTCTTTCACCATTTCTCTCAACAGTTACTCTTTAGACCGCTCCTGTTGGGGAGGCAAATGTTTGGGGCACAAGAGGTCATCTAGACTGCTTGGACAGATAGTCTGCGGGTCTTGATACTAGCTCATGTAGCACCTGGGTAAGTGTAGTGGTATGAGATGGATAGGTAAGGGAGTTAGAACTATAATGTAGTATTTAGAACACATATCTGACAGTTCTGTGGAACTTGTGCTGCACTTCAAACTAAGGTGGAACAGAATGGGCAGCAGTTTGAGCTTGTGGGATGCCTTCTCCTGCCCACACCTTCCGAGTATGAGGGATACAGGGCACTGGTTTGCAGAGCAGATCTGAGAAGTAATTACGGGAAAATCTACAGAAGCTGTTTCCATTCCTCCATGGCAGTGTACACAGTAATGATGTTCAGGCCCTGATAGTGTGGTGCCCAAAAAGGAAAGGGTTAACAAGTGATATGTTTAATACAGTGCCATGTTTTTTTGGTATTTTCCTCAGGAACTGTCGTAGTGTGTAGTAATAAATGCATGTGTAATTAATTTAACTGAGTCAAAGTGGAAACAAGCCTGATAGCTGGGTCATAAAGCCCTCTGAATCAGAAACGGTAAGGACATGAAAGCCAGAGGGCAGAGGCTCATCTCAGGTGACAAGAATCCCTTCCTGTGGGTAACACTTGGCAGAGATTATAGCATTATGTAAGTATCCATTCTCTATTTTAAAATGTGAAGTCTTGCTCAGGCAAATAGCTCTGCTTAATGAAGCTAAGATAGCTTTCAACTGGAATAGGCTCTGGCTTTAGCTCTCCTACAATCTTCACTTTGAAGATTGATGTATTAATTTTCTTCAAATTTGATGTGGTTTAAGAGTTATCTGTAGCAGAGACTTGATTTGTTGTTGAAATCCCCCCCTTTTTTAAAAAAAGTTGGTGTGTGTGTGTGAGTGTGTGTGTGTGTGTGTGTGTGTGTGTCTAGACATGCTTGTGGCATTATGTGCATGTGAAGGCCAGAGCTCAACTTCCACCTTTCTTGTGACAGTCATTGTTTAACACTACCCTGGAAGCTAGTTGGCTCATAAGACTCCAGGGATTCCCTTGTCTCTGCATCCTAATCTGACTGTAATCTCTGGGTTTACAGATGCGTGTTGTAGCTGGCATCATGGGGTAGTAGGGATTCAAACTCAGGTCTTTGTCCATACACAGCAAGCTTTTTATCCACTGAGCCATCTCTCCACCTTAGAGTTATACAATTTTTGACTTGTTTAACTTTACCAGAAAAATAGATCCAAGCCATTCTGTTGAGTAATAGAGCAGTAAAAAGCAAGCAAATGAACAAACAAAAAAACCATTAATGCAAAAGATTTAAAAGTAGATGCTCATAGAATCTGTTCCTCTTGTTACCTAAAATATGATCAAAGGGTTATGGAATCTCCCTGAGGCCAGGCATGTGGCAGTGATATCCTTAAATGACAGCCCAGAGAGGCCATTGTGTGAAGCTGTGAAAGACTGATGTGTCAAGCTGTGAAGGTGAAGCCTGGATTGCCTTAGAGACCCAAGAGGTTAGAGAAGCCAGAGCCTTGAGATACCTGCAGAGGAGAGCTGCTAAAAGGGAGTGGAACCAGCCTAGGAGAAAGAAGTGTGTTGCAGTCAACAAAGCTGAAGAGCACTTTGACATCAGATATGGAGATGCAGAGTTTGGAGTTTGCCCATCTGGTTTTCAATCTTGTTTTGATTTCCTTACTATGCTCCCTTCCCTACATTTTAGAAGAAAAATATATATCCTGTGCCATTATATGTTTGAAGTATGTAATCTGGTTTGTTTATTTATTTGTTTGGTTTTTTTATTTTATAGTTAATAGATTGAATGAATCTCAGAAGAGACTTTGAACTTTGTACTTTTAAATATTGTTGAGATTGTGATAGACTATTAAGACTTTTGAAGCTGGACTAAATGCATTTTGCATGATGTTATGGCTACAAGCCTCTGAGGGCCAGGGAGTAGAATGTGGTGTTTTGAATAGGTATGACCCTCATAGACTCATATGTTTGAATGCTTGGCCCACAGGGAGTGGCACTATTAGGAGGTGTGGCCTTGTTGGAGAAAATGTGTCACTGTGGAGGTGGGGTTTGAGGTCTCCTAGGCTCAAGCTATGCCCAGAGTAGCAGACAAAGATCAAGACGTAGAACTCTAAACTCCTCTACTATCAAATCTATCTGCACACCGCCATGCTTCCTGCCACGATGCTAATGGACTGAACTTCTGAAACTGTAAGCCAGCCCCAATTAAATGTTTTCCTTTATAAGAGGTGCCATGGTCATGATGTCTCTTCACAGCAATAGAACTCTAATTAAGGTACCTGTTGTCTTCCAAACCTGGTACTGGTAAGCTACTTACTAGTACTCACTCTTGATTTCACCTCTCCTTTTTATTTCTGGAGTCTGTCTGCTTTCTGCCTTATTTTTTTTCTTCTACCTTCCATTTAAATAATTATCTAGAGAATTGAGTTGACCCCTCACTTTTCTTCCTGTTGATCATTAATGGTCATCAATTAAATACAACTTCATTAATATCTTCAGGCTTTCTCCTGCAGTTACACTTGTACGAATAGACAAATCTAACTGGATGTGTCCAACTTAAAAGGAAATTTCTCCAGTGTGGGGTCAACTCTTCTCTCCCCAATCTGTGCACTTCTCTTTTTATCCATTTAATGGATGCTATTGCTGTCTTTTTGTCAATCATTGTAGACTCCCCCTGTCTTTTCCACAGAGTATACTGGTTTTCTCCCCGTTCCTTGACTCTACACCTCAGCTCCATTTAATTTCCTTCCCTGTTACACTGTAGTTAAGCCCCCATCAGCCCTCAGTATAATCACTAAGAAAATAACCTAATCCTTTTCCTGTTAATCAAGAAATTTCTTATACAGTCTTTATCATATGTGATACTGTTAGTGAGCTATTTTCCACACTATATTTCAGGTAAAGTATTTCTGATTTAAAAAAATCAGGAAGAATGATGAAAGAGAGAGGGGGGGAAAAGAAAGAAAAAGTGATAAGAGAAAGTAGAGAGGAGAGGAAGAAAGTGGAGAGAAGGCTAGAAGTGGAGAGGGAATAAGGGATGTATCAGCACTGCATGTGACCTCCACTTCCTTCTTTTCTCTGCACCCACTAAACCCTAACACGCCAGTTCACATTTGTGCCTATCTTCCACCTTTGGTCACCCTTTCCACCTTCTTTCTACACTCCTGATAGCATTACTCCACCCAACCCATCCTAAACTTTTTCCATGAGGCCAATAGTGACTTCTTCAGTTGGATGTAATTTTCTCCTCTTTGCTAATGAGGTACTCTGTCCCTTACTTCCGCACACCCTTCTCTTGTTTCTGGGTTCTAGTAATCATATGCCTTTATCCTCACTAATTTGAGACTAGAAACTGAAGTTTGTTAATCTTTCTATTCTCTCAAGAACAATAGACAAATTTTGAACTGTTAAAATTAATCTCTATTTAAATAATTTTAGCAAAACTAAGGAAATTAAAGGCTAACATAATAACTTGTTTGTAACTACCTTTCAATTAGAAAATATGGTTTTGTTTTTGCATCTTGTTTCCTTAGGAATTTAATTTTCGGAAGAGTGTGACCCCCAAACCAAATTAAGTCCATGTGCAGTTCTATTCATATTCAGGTTTCCTTGTGCATATTAGCTGACAAGCTATTATTTTGCGTAAATAAGCTGCCTCCCAGAAGGAACGACGTCATGCCCTAACACTGAACTGCATGCTTTGAAAAAACAATGGCAAACTTCCAGGGCCTTATTTTATTGAAACTTTAATATCCCTACAGTGACCAGGTTCCCTAAAATAATTTTAAGTTTTTTTTTGTTGTTCTTGTATATTTCATATTGTGTTGGTCTTTTTAATTGACTTAGGATCTACTTTTAACTCATTTATTGATTTTAATTAATTAGAGATAATGTCTTATTATGATGTCCCATGCTGTCCTCAAAATTTGGGTCTCCCTGTTTTTGTTTCCTCAGTGCTGAGATACCAGGTATGCTGCACCATGATGTGTGTGTGTGTGTGTGTGTGGGGTGGCTGAAGAGAAAAGAGAAACAGGGGGTGTGAATATAATCAGAGCAGATCACAGCATTTATGGCAGCGAAAGCCCTGACTCTGCATAATGATACTTGCTAAGTAACTAAAAAATCATTGCATTGTCTTTGCAAAGTATGAATTAATAGTGCTTTAGTGGCTCCTAAAGCTATATTAATAATAGTCACATGAAAATATTTTAAATTATGGACTGATAAAATCATATGTAAAGACAATTTTGACCTGTCTCAATTCCAAATCAGGCAAAGTATTTAATTTACTCTGTACTCACTACAGAGCAGCCAGTGTTCAGTATTACACAGACGTATGTGAGACATGATTTAACTTAACCAGTCTGCAATTACATGTTTTTCTAAAATGTTTTCTTCCCAGACATATCTGTTATTCTGCCTCAATTAAAATAATTTTGTATTCCCAGTTTCTTATCTTCCTATAGTACAGTTTCTAATTAATTGTTCACTAACACTAGATCTATCTTTTCTGTTCTCTCTGTTTCATGTCTAATTTCTTAGCGTATCCTTAATTTCATTTCACATAGGACTTATTTCAAGTACTTTTCACTTGGTCTATAGTTATTTAGCATTATTTCTACAGAAAAACACAAGAATGATTGTTTCCCCCAGAATTTCTTTTATCATCCACTCTAATTTTCCGTTTTTGTTTTTTGTTTGTTTGTTTTTTGAGACAGGGTTTCTTTGTGTAGTCTTGGCTGTCCTGGACTTGATTTGTAGAGCAGGCTGACCTCAAACTTACAGAGATCATCAGCCTTCTCCTGCCTCCCCATTGCTGGGATTAAAGGCGTGAGCTGCCACACCCAGCTTCTAATTTTTAAAAATAATTTAATCATATCTTTTGAAAGCACAAAACTACTATTATTATTGTATGTTTGTAGGACATATTTTAAAATTTTTACTAACATGTTATATTATTTACTTAGCGTTGTTGCTTAAGGTCCACCGTTGTGTTATGTTCATATCTTGGTGTCCTGAGGTAAGTCCTTCAGGATTCTTGTCTGCCTTGTGAAGAATTTGTTATGGTAAAGCCAATGTTAAAATGTTTGTATCTCATTTAAGAGGAGCATTTTTATCTTTTGAATAAGAATTTGATTAGACACTTTAGCCCTGGTGGCAATAGGTTTATTTCAATTCTGAAGCTCTCACTTTATTACTTCTAATACCTACTATTACTGTGAATTTGAGATAGTTCTTTACTTTAGGTAATTTGAACTTCTGTTATGGGAATAAGTATATATTATTTGTATGTAATATATATGAATGATTGCCTTGCATTTTTGATTTGATATACTTACACCTCCCTACCTACTATTCATTTTTTAAAAAATGGTTAAGCTTGAATCTTAAAACACATCTTTGTCAGTTCTACATACTTTGCATAGTCATCTCTTTGACATTTTAATCTTTTTATCCCCATTCCCATACTCTAACCAGTTCATCATTCTGGAAATCCTAGTATGTCTGTGTCACATTTTTAAGTCTATTCACTTGTCTACTTCACATTTTCTGTTTCTTTCTTTCTATGTAAATACCAGGTTTTAAACATCTACCTCTAACAGCCCCACCCCTCCCACACATGCTGCTGCAGCAGCAGCAGCAGCAGCAGCAGCAGCAGCAGACTATTCTTTATGCTATTTTATAATAATTACTTTAGCTTCTTAACTTTTTACTACTATTTTTTAAGATGTCTTTGTTCATATCTGAATTTTTGTTTAATGCCTTCCCAGTCTTACCCCTGAGTAGATACTGCTCCCTCATCTTTTTTGAGAATTCTAATTGCACTCATTTTAAAGGCTTTTGCATTTATCACTTTTTCTTTGGGTTTGATTCTTTTATTTTGAAACGACTGCTCTTAGCTTTCCGTTTCTGCCTTTTGCTGTGTAGGTTTTGTTCATCTTTTGTAGATATAATGAGGTCTGGCACCTTATTCCTGCTATAGAGTTGCTATTGTTTTCTGGGAAGATCAGGCCCCTAGCCACTGCTGAAGTGAGTTGAACCACACTCCTGAGAGGACACAGTAGTTGTCAATGTGCTGAAATAATAACTAACAAACAGTTGGCAAATAGCTGCTTTTGGGAGCTACCTGAAGAATGTTCCTCTACTCTTGAGCCCTAGTTTCTCTCCAGAAACTCAAGACCTAGCTACAACTGAGCTACAACATAGACAGTGGACCAGCACTCAGATCTAACATAAGAACATTTACCATGTTTTAAAGATTTACTACAAATCCACCTCCTCTCAAATTCTCATGTTAGAGGTTTGAGTTCTCTACCATATGGGAAATCCTATCCCTGATATCATACTCACAGTGGAAGTCTGTCTCTATTAAAGCTGTCCAGCCTGTCATACCACAAACTACTGGGGTGCAATACCAGACTTAATTCAAAGCTAAAAGCTTACAAATGGCTCTGACCACTTGTTCCTTCTTGACAACTGCTTCTCACTTCCTGCCATTTATGGGGTAGCTAGATTTTCAGGTCTTCAAGCTCCACATACCACTGTTAGAATCCATTCCTAGTGAATAGCTATACACTGCCCGTTTCATCCCACAATTTACCACAGTATGTTCTCTTTGTAGTCGGTGTACCCATCATTATGTCACTGAGCAGTGCATATTTACATATTTGTGCTTGCTGCTTGCTCTCTTTTCCCCAGGCATACCTTTCATGGTTTAGTATTTCTCCTGTAGGATCCAGCATTTTGCTCATTTATCTGAAATGTTTCCTCCCTCCAAACACTGTTGGGCTTTTGTTGTTGTTGTTCTGTTTGTTTTTTTTTTGTTGTTGTTTGTTTGGGGTTTCTTTATATTCCATTCTAACATTTGAAATATCCAGATTTTATATCATAAATCTTCTCCAATAACTTGTAATGAGTTTTTAAAAAGATGTTTCCATTAAATGTATGTATATTTGAGTTCTTGATACAGCTTGTACTTTTATTGATATGATGTCATGTACTAGTACTTGAGTATATTGCTAGATAAATTAACTGTGAATAGCTCTTAGTTTTGATATTGCTGGTTTGAATTTTTCAAAACTTGGCAACATGTATTTTCTATTGTTACAAGTTCCCAAATCTTCCTTTATTGCACAGCTGCTAAGAGTATGCGCTGCTATTGCAGAGGACCAGGGTTCTGTTCTTAAGTAGATACATGGTAGCTCATAACCAACTAAAACTCTATAGGAGATCCAATGCCCTCTTCTGAGTTCCATAGGCACCAGGCATGTGCCACACATACATTCATTCTGCCAAAACACTCATACACATAAAATTTTTAAAAATATAAAACACATTTAAAATAACCTTGTTCTTAGAATTGAAGACCAGGCACAATGTCCTTTGAAGACTTAAAAGGATCTCATCTATGCTAGAGCAGTTGCTAGATTCTGCAAGCATACTTCAAAGTCACACACACTATACTGAGAATGTAATAAGCAGCATTCTACAAGAGTATTTAAAGTCCATAGTATATTTGACTTTGGGCTGCACTTGAACATTATTTGTCATGTTTGTCTAACACTATAAGTGATCCCACAGACTGGTTTGACACCATTAACTGGAATCTTTTAAAGTAATATTCAATGTAATTGAAAGGCAGCCAATTAGTTATAAAGCTTAAGAGCTTGAAGAAGAAGAAGTGTTGAAGTGTGACAGACTGGAGAGGGGAACAAAGATGAGTCAGGAGCCCTTACTTCTTAAAAAATGAAATCTTCCTCTGAAAAATAGTTTTAAAGACTATCAACCTTCTAGAACTGGGTGTGGTGGCTCATACTTTTAATCCCAGTGCCTGAGAATTCAGAGGCAGGCAGGATCTCTCTCTGTGAGTTCTAGGTCAGCCTCTTCTGCCTATATAGGGAGTCCCAAGGACAATCATGATTACATAGAGAAACCCTGTCCCCCGAACAAACAAAAACTGTTATTTTTTTAATGAGTAACCTTAGCTCCGTTTTTTTTTTTGTTTTGTTTTGTTTTGTTTTTGTTAATACAAAGTCAGCTTTTCTTTTAACCTGTAGACTGCAGCAACACCCACAATTTAAGGTTTTAAAGACTTATCCTTTGCCTAAGTTTCTCTTTTAATAGTATGGAATTTTATATTTTTCTTGAAAACTTATTCTTTGCCTCTTATCCTCTTATATAGTCTGACATTCTATTTAGGAATACTCTTTAAAGTTGTATATTTTATCAGACTTTATTTCCCATCCAGGCAGCAGACTAAGATTTAAAACAAAAACAAAACTAGAAAGCCTATATGGCTCAGCGGTCAAGAGCACTGGCTGTTCTTCCAGAGGACTTGAGTTCAATTCCCAGCAACCACATTGTGGCTTTAAACCATCTGTAATGGAATCTGATTCCCTCTTCTGCTGTGCATGAAAACAGTGTTCATATACATAAAATAAATCTTCAAAAAATGTGAAACTCAGGGCCTCAAAATGAGGAAGAATTGAAGATGACAGCATATCTGAAGCTGGGCAGTGTCACGGAATCTTTTGCTTTAATGCATGTGGGGAAAGGTCCTGAGCACAAATGAGGAAAGGAGCATGAGCTCCAACCTCTGCTGGCGGTCATAAAGGCGCCTGCTCTAGGAGACACTGCCAGAGAGCGCTGGGACACGACACAACAAAAAACGAAAGCTTTTCAACCAAAAGTGTGAACTGTCATAGCTGCAGACAGGGAGGGGTGCAGAAACTGCTCCTAACCCTTGAGCATTGTAAATAGGAACTTCTGCATGAAGTTTGGGTCACACACTGGGTCACTGTTGCTGTGGGAGAGGAATGAGTCACCACCCAGACAGAACGTGGATGTCCCCAGAACATAGTATTTGCTAACCATTTTCTCTACCTCCCCAACAAAGCAAGGACCCAGCTTGAATCTAGACTATTACTGCTTTTCAGAGGGTTTAAGTGAAAGTACAGCTTTGCAACCTTTTGTTAAAATGTCCTTTGCAGAGACCAATTCAGGTTCTCAGTTCTCCTGAGGAGGGTTAGCTTTAGCACAAACACCATCAGCCTTTGGGAAGGAATATCAAGACGGTAGTCCTCACAGAAAGTACTTACAGAGGGACCTGGAGTGGCCAAGTCACTAACATGTGAGGCCTAGAGCACCCCAAGGAATATCAGGGGTAATACTGTGGGGCAGAGCCTAGGAAAGACCCTGCTAGCAAGAGAGTCCATTTTGAGCCTCTTTGGCTGCTTGTGAGGTCCTGTCTCCCAATTGCCTCCACTATGGAGTCATTCTCCTTCCCTGGGGCTTCGTGAAGACAGTGAGGGTCCTAGAAATGAAAAAGATCTTGGCAGTTGGGGGAGGGGAAGGGGTTGGGAAGATTTATAACAACAATGAATCCTACCATAGTCTTGTTTATAAAAACAAAAAGCTTTAAAATCAAAATCCAAAAATTTGAAACTTCAAATTATGGATGCTTAGTTAAGTGAAGATGGATATTATGTGACCATTAAAATAATAGATAAGCACTTATGGACACAGGACATACATAAGAATAGATTGAAAATACAATAGTGGTTCCATTTTTTTAATCAAAAAAATCACAATTTTCACATTGATCTGATGGTGATAAAATGTGGTGCTTAAGGAAAGTGCTTTTTATTTAATAGTTTTTTAAATCAAAATAGTGATGCTACTTTTGATCTTAGTCAAAAGGCTGAGAAGCGGTGTCACAATAGTGATGACTTAGTACTTTTTCATACAGGAAAATGAAAATCATAGTTGTGAGAATAGTTCAACATCTATTACTCTTGTAAGAAATTTTTCTGAGCATGAATTATATTTAAATTATAATATGTTCATATGAAACTAGGTAGTACTAGTCACACCAAATTTTTAGTATCCTATATTAGTCAGTAGGGATAAATATTTAAAATTTGCTTGTGAACTAACCTCTTTTGAGTCCTCTCTGTCCCTAACCCTGTCCATGGAGTCTGACTGACAAGTGTACCCAATACATTCTACTGTCAAGTTTGTTCAGTTTATGCTATGCTATTAGTTCACAATCCCAGAAATTTTAATTAAGACTCTTCAAACCCCCTTCACTCAAGGATCTACCCTTTTAGCAGCAGTGTGGCCCCTGGTTCTGTCGAACAGAAGAAGGGAAAGTTCCCCATCTGGCCTGAGTGGAGCGAGGCAGACATAAATGCCGAAAAGTGGGACGCAGGCAAAGGTGGGAAGGAGAAAGACAAGACCGGCAAGAGCCCCATCTTAGTAAGTAGGCATGGCGGAGGCTGCGGATGGGTGTGGTATGTTTTGCAGTCCTGGAGATGCAGGCCAGGATCTCGCACAATAGACAAGTTGCCCCCCTCCCCGACTTACACCCCCAGCTTGTTAATAATGAGATACACTTGTTAACGACTTTGAAGTCCACCCTCCCTCCAATTTCCATTCCAAAAGGAGAGCTTTTCTTTTCCTCCTGATCACCTTCTTCCCTATACCACCTCTTCATCCACCCCATCCCCCCCCCAAAAAAAAGCTTTGTTATCCTGGGAATATGGCTGATAAGAAATATGACAGTATCTTCGTGAAATCCAAGGAAAAAATGAGAAATAAGTGAACTGGTTTGGCAAATGGTTTGGACAACAGGGACCCAGTATTTGACTCTAGCAAAAGTCAAAGTATCCGTTTTGGCATCTGATGTTCAGCCTTTTACTGGCCTGAGATGCTACAAAACGAAACAGACTATTCTTCCATTCTCTGTTTTCCTCCTATCTTCCAAATAGACTTTTGTCTTAATAATGCAAATACATTCTAGAATCTGATAGGTAAGATATTTTTCACTATCATTGGATAAAGGTACTCTGAACTCCTAAAAGGCTTTTTTATTTTTACTTTTTGCTTCCTTCCTTAAAGTTTCCCCACAATTTTGATTGATTCATCAGGTTACTTCACAGCTTCATTGCTTAACTGTGGGGTTGCCCAAACCAGCCTACTGCTGTAAAATCTGAAAGATACATACACCAACAGAGACACATATCCATACAAAAGCAAACACCAGATACCCACAAGTTTTAAATTCCTGCTAAGCATTATAATATCCCATCCTCATTTGAACTCAAAGAGTTCACAGACCCTTTGATTCAAAGGTCCTGTCATTTTAGGCAGGGTGCTGAGATTAACACATTGCTAATTTGGACATTAAAGCGCTAACAAAGTTAGTAATGAATTACTGTTATTAAATATCTTTTGAGGCTCTGTGTTGTGTTAACAGAATTTAAATGTTACTATTTATCATTTTATAATGTTGTACACAAAGACAGCATAGGTCAATCTAACCATTCTGATCATCATGCATGCATTTCAAAATATTTGTGATACGAATATTTTGAAGTGAACGTCACCAATGGTCCACAATCATATTTTATTCAACAATCAGGTTCTGCAAGGACTCATGCAATCTTTTTTTTATTCTTTTAGATTTTTTTCTTTTAGTGAAAATCAACCCTTTTCCCTCACATAATGTGCCCTGCTGATGGCTTCCTTTCACTGTACTCATCACAGTTCTCCCGTCTGGAACCATTCAGGCTCTGTTCCACACTAGAAAACACGCATGCTTTTAAGGGGTAATATTAAAATACAATAAAATATAATTCAATAAGATGAAACAAAAACCAGCAGCTGGATGTGTGCCTCAGGCCTGCAATCCCAGCCTTGGAGAGGCAAAGCCAGGCATATTTCTGTGAGTTCAAGGCCAGCCTGGTCTACAAGGCTACACAGAGAAACCCTGTTTTGAAAAACCAAAAACTAAACCAAACCAACCAAACAAACAAACAAAAAGCAAAAAACCTGAACAAACAATAACAGAAAACTCTAGCACACCAGAATTAGACAAAACAAACAGAAGGAAAAGAGCCCAATAGAAGGCACAAGAAACAGACCCACTTGTTTGCATATCCAGTAATCCCATAAAGCTATAATACATATGCAGAGGTCCTGTATAGTTAAAACAAGAGAAGAACAAATATATATTCATATACATATACATATATATATGTAAAGTAATAAAGTTAAAAAAAAAAAGAACAAGAGAAAAAGCCCTCACAGGGCATTTTAAGACAAGCAAACTCCAAAGGGGTCTTGTGTTCATTTTCTGTTGGCCATCTACTGCTGAACATGCAGCAGCTTATCCTTAGGAGTAGTTTATTTCCCCAGTGAGACTCCTCTGGAGGAATCTAGATTTTCATTTGCAAGTGGTTTTCAATTGGAGATTGCTTCTGAGTTAGGGATCCATGTGTGTTCACTTCTTCAGCTCTAAGACACCCATGGTGCAGACCCAGGCAGGCCCTGTGCATGTTGCCTCAGTCTCTATGAGTTCATGTGAGCTTTGGTCATGTTGATTTAGAAGACCTTGTTTTCTTGCTGTCTTCCATCCCTCCTCATTTGAATTCCATTGATGAATGTTTTATGCCAATACCATGCTGTTTTTATTACAATAACTTTTGAGTATAGCTTGAAATTCTTTTATTATTCAGAATTGTTTTAGCTATCTTTGTGTTTTGTTTTGTTTTGCTTGTTTGTTTGTATGTGTTTGTTTCCTTATGAGGCTGAAAATGGTCCTTTCAAGATCTGTGAAGAATCATGTTGGGATTTTGGTGAGGATTGCATTAAATCTGTAGATTGCTGTTGGTAGAATGTCCATTCTTACTATGTTAGTCCACAGACACATGAGCATGGGATATCTTTTCACCTTTTGATAGCTTCTTCAATGTCTGTGTTCAATGTCTTAAAGCTTTTTCTCATGTAAGTCTTTCATTTGCTTGGATAAAGTTACCCTAAGATATTTTCTATTATTTGAGGCTATTGAGAACGGTGTTGCTGCCCTGATTTCTTTCTCAGTCCATTTGTCATTTGTATAAGGGAGGGCTACTGATTTTTGTGAGTTAATTTTGTACCAAGCTACTTTGCTGAAGGTATTTGTCAGCTGTAGAAGTTTCCCAGAGGGATTTTTAGGGACACTCATATACTATCATAGTATCTGCAAATAAAGATACTCTGACTTCTTTTCCAATTTGTATACTGTCGATGTCTTTCATTCTCTTTTCACTCTAGGTAAGACTTCAAGTACTATATTGAATAGGTACAGAGAGTGTCTTGTTCCTGAATATAGTGGAATTCTTTGAGTTTCTCTCCATATAAGTTGATATTGGCTGTGTGCTTGTTGTAATCTGCCTTGATGATGTTGAGGTATGTTTTTAGTATCCCTAAATTTTCTAGGACATTTTTAAATTTTATTTTATTTTATTAATTACACTTTATTCACTTTGTATCCCCCCATAAGCCCCTCCCTCCTCCCCTCCCAGTCTCACCCTCCCTCCCCCTTCTTCACGAATGCCCCTCCCCAAGTCCACTGATAAAGGAGGTCCTCCTCTCCTTCCTTCTGATCTTAGTCTATCAGATAACATCAGGAGTGGCTGCATTGTCATCTTCTGTGGCCTGGCAAGGCTGTTCCCCCCTCAGAGGGAGGTGATCAAAGAGCAGGCCAATCAGATGTTGTCAGAGGCAGTCCCTCTTCCCATTACTATGTAACCCACTTGGATACTAAACTGCCATGGGCTACATCTGTGCAGGGGTTCTAGGTTATCTCCATGCCTGGTGCTTGGTTGGAGTATGAGTCTCTGGGAAGACCCCTGTGTTCAAATTTTCTGGTTCTATTGCTCTCCTTGTGGAGTTCCTGTCCTCTCCAGATCTTACTATTTCCCACTTCTTACATAAGATTCCATGCACTCTGCCCAACAGTTGGCCGTAAGTCTCAGCGTCTGCTTTGATAGTCTGCAGGGCAGAGGCTTTCAGAGGCCCTCTGTGGCAAGTTTCTAGGTTGTTTCCTGTTTTCTTCTTCTTCTGATGAGCGTTTTAGTCAAGGTCCTCTCTCTTAATTAGTTTCTTTAGATGTATAGATTTTAGTAGGTTTATCCTATGTTATATGTCTATATGAGTGAGTATATACCGTGTGTGTCGTTCTGCTTCTGGGACAGCTCACTTAGGATGATCCTTTCCAGGTCCCGCAGCATAGCTGGTTGTGGTGGTGTACACCGGTAGGATTTGCTGAAGGAGGCAGAGGCAGGAGGATCACGAGTTTGAGTCCAGCCTAGGACATTTTATCATGAAGGAGCGTTGAATTTTGTCAAACACCTTTTCTGCCTTTAATGATATGATTATGTGGCTTTTGTCTTTGTTTGTTTATATGCTGGATCATATTTGCAGGTTTATGTATGTTGAACTATCCCTGCCTCTCTGAAATGAGGCTTACTAGATCATGGTGGATGATCTTTTTTATGTGTTCTTGGATTTATTTTGTAAGTACCTTATTGGGAATCATTTTGTCTATGTGCATAAGGTAAATTGGTCTGTAGTTCTTTTTTGATGTTGGGTATTTATATGATTTGGGTTTCAGGGTGATTGTGGCCTCATCAAATGATGGTAAGGTATGTTTCTATTTTATGGAATAATTTGAGGAGTATTAGCATTATTTCTATTTTGAAAGTCTAGTAGAATTTTATGTTAAAACTATATGGCCTTGGAATTTTATTGGTTGGGAGACACTTAATGTCTACTTCTATTTTACTAGGGGTTATAGGCCTACTTAAATTGCTTATCTGATCTTGATTTAACTTTGTACATGGTATGTATTGAGAAAATTATACACTTCTTTTAGATTTTCCAGTTTGATGTAGTACAAAGTTTTTAAAGTCTATCCTGATGATTCTCTCTGAATTTCCTCAGTGTCTGTTGTTATGTTCCTCTGTTCCTTTCTTATGTTGTTAATTTAAATAGTGTCTCTTTGCCTTTCATTAATTTGGATAAGGGTCTGTCAATCTTACTGATTTTCTCAAAGAACCAACTCTTTTGTTTCAGTGAATCTTTGTATGGGCATTTGGTTTTGTGGTTGTTTTTCTTTTATTGATTTTACCTCTGAATTTGATTATTTATTGCTGTTAACTTTTTGGGGACTAATTTCTTCATTTTGTTCAAGAGCTTTACGTGCGGCATTAAAGTGCTAGTATGAGATCTCTCCAACTTTTTTGTGTAGACACTTAGTACTATGAACTTGCCTCTTTGAGCCACCTTTATTATCTCTCTTAAGTCTGGGTACATTGTGTATTGGTTTTCATTCAATTCTAGGTCTTTAATTTCCTTCTTAATTTCTGCCTTGCTCCATTTTTCTTTTTCATTCAGTAGTGAGTTGTTGAGTTTCTGTGAGTTTATAGGTTATCTATCTATCTATCTATCTATGTATCTATCTATCTATCTACTTATTTATTTCTCTTGTCCCCAGTTAATTAGCACCGATTGTCCCAATAAAGCAGAGATATCAATTCAATACTGCTGGTCTCTTGGTAATCACAGTTGATTCTTCAGCCCCTGTTGATTAGAACTGAAGACTGGTTTTGTTTGTTTGTTTGTTTGATTGGTTTCGTTTGGTTTTTCTGAGGCAGAGTTTGTCCTTTCCTTTAGTTACTACCTATCTACCTATCTTATCTTATCTTATCTATCTATCTATCTATCTATCTATCTATCTATCTATCTATCTATCATCTTAATGTGCATTGATGTTTTGCCTTCATGGGTGTCAGATCCCCTGAAACTGGAGTTACAGACAGTTTTGAGCTGCCATGTGGGTGCTGGGAATTAAACACGGGTTCTTTGAAAAAGCAGCCAGTGCTCTTAACAGTTAGGCTATCTCTTTATCTCTTTAGACCCAGACTTCTTTTTTTCCTTTTCTGCTGTTATTCACACCCAGATTTAATCTGTGGTGGTCAGACAGGATGCAGAGTGTTATTTCAATTTTCTTGTATCTGTTGAGACTTGCCTTGTGTTCACGCTTATAGTCAGTTTTGGAGAAGTTTCATGAGCTGATGAGAAGAAGCTATATTCTTTTGTGTTTGGGTAAAATATTTTGTAAATATCTGTTAGGTCTATTTAGTTTATAATGTTAGTTAGCTCCAGCATTTCCCTGTTCAGTTTTTGTCTGGATGACCTGTTTATTAGTGAGAGTTGTATATAGAAGGCTCCGACTTTCAGTGTGTGAGGGTCAATATGCGATTTAAGCAGTAGTAGTGTTTTTTTTTTTTTTTTTTTTTTATGAACTTGGGTACCCTTGTGTTTAGCACATAAATGTTAAGAATTTTGATGTCCTCTTGGTGGATTTTTCTTTGATGAATTTGTGTTGTCCTTCTCTATCTCTTTTGAATAGTTTTGGTTTGAAGTATAACTATATTAAAATGACTATACCAGCTTGCTCCTTAGGTCCATTTGTTTGGAATATCTTTTCTATCCTTTTATCCTTTATGTTAAGGTATGTTTCTTGGAGGCAGCAGAAGGATGGATCCTTTTTAACAACCATACTGTTAGTCTGTTCTTTATTGAGAAATTAAGACCATTAACGTTGAGGGATATCAGTGAGTAGTGTTATTTTGCTGTTGTGGTATTTGTGTGTGTATGTGTCCTCTTTTTTTGATATGCTGGTCTGGATTATTGTTACTTTTGTTTTCTTGAATGAACGCTAACCTCTTTAAGTTAGAGTTTTCCTTCTAGCACCTTCTGTAGGACTAGATTTGTAGATAAATATTGCTTAAATTACGTTTTATCATGGGCTGTCTTATTTTTCCATCTTTTGCGCTGAAAATTTTGCTAAGTGTATTAGTCTAGGCTGGCATCTGTGGTTTTTTTAGAGTCAGTACAACATCTATCCAGGCCCTTCTGGCTTTTAGATTATCAACTGAGAAATCAGGTATAATTCTAATAGGTCTTTTTTTATAAGTTACTTGGTCTTTTTTTCTTGTAGCTTTTAATATTCTTTCTTTGTTCTGTACATTTATTTAGTGTTTTGGTTATTACGTTTAGAGGAGACTGTCTTTTCTGGTCCAGTTTATTTGGCTTTCTGTATGTTTCTTGTTTCTTTTAGGAATCTCCTTTTTAGGCTAGGGAACTTATCTTTTATAATTTTGTTGAAAATATTTTCTCTACTTCAATCTGGGTTTTTTCCCTCCTCCTCCTCCTCCTCCTCCTCCTCCTCCTCCTCCTTCTTCTTCTTATCATGATTTCATTTCTTATAATGTCTTCAATGCCTGAGATTCTGTCTTTCATCTCTTGTATTCTTTGAAGTTCCTGTTTGAGTTTCTAATTTTTTTTTTCAGATTTTCTTACTTTGGGTTTTGTTTATTAATTCTGTGTCTACTTTTGGGTCTTACACTGTTTTTATTCATTTCCGTTTACTATGTGTATGTGTGTTCATAGATTTCTTTAAGGGATATATTCATTTCTTCTTTAAGGATCTTTATTATAGTCATAAAGTCTACTTTAAGGTCTTTGTCTGATGCTTCAGCTATGTTGAAATACTCGGACCCTAGTGTTGCAGAGTTGCTGGGCCTTAGCAGAGACATATTGTCTTGGTTGTTATTGATTGCATTTTTATGTTGGTGTCTAGGCATGTGGGTTTGAAAATACTGTAATTCTAAGTGCAGATATTTGTTTTGTTTCTTTGTTGGGTAAGCATTTTGTTCCTTAGCTTCTGTTGCCCTTTCTGGTTGTTAGAAGAATATGGTGGGTGGATGTTTCTTGGTAAGAAATTCTTCTGAGTTCCTGATAGGTATGGCCACTGGAGATAAAATGTGTTTCTATGTATTGGGAACTGACTCTCAGAAAAGAGGATGGGCTATGAGAAGGGACTGAGAGATCCAGAGGAGGGAGGGAAGCAGTGTGTTTCACTAGAATATGCTTAGTCCCCTAGGAATGGGGGTAGAGGGTGAGCAGAGGCCAAAGCAAGTGGTCTGCTGCATAGCTGGGGATGAGACTTGTGGTTGGACTTGGAGAAATGCAGTTAGCTTAGTTTCTTCCCTGCCAGTCTGAGTTTCAGTATCCAAGTATTCACAAGGCATTTCTGAACACACACACACACACACACACACACACACTACTCCACAAATTCTATATTGATCTAACATTTGTTCTAGTTGGGTTTTTTTGTTGTTGTTGTTGTTAAGATTGGATTTTTATTGTAATAAAGCCGTATAAAAAGTTTGATTTATTTATTTTGTTTTTATCTAGCACTTTTTTGAAGACCCTGAAGGAAAGATTGAATTACCCCCATCATTGAAAGTCTTTTCTTGGAAACGTCCACAAGATTTTATATTTAGCCGAGTAAGGATTATTTTCATTATTGAATGAAATACTTATTACCTACAAGGATGGAATATCTTATTGAACAAAGTTTGCAGTCCTCAAATAATTTACATATTTTTCCTGTGACTTGATTTTTGTTTGTTGTTTGGTCTGTAATTGAGAAGTTAATATTTATCAGTGTACTTTAATAATTCCTTTACTGGGAGGGGGACTATGGAGATGGTTGTGTTAATCAGGTACTTTCTGTGCAAGTATGAGGGAATGAGTTCAATCCCCAGAACCCATTTAAAAAGCCAAATGTGACAACATATACTTTTAAACTCAGCACTGGAAAGGGATACACAGGCTGATCATGAGCTCACTAGCTAAACAGCCTAGCAGAGTTAGTGAAATTGGTGTGAAAATAAAAACCCTGACTCAGAAACCAGAATGAAAAAGAATTAAAAACCAGACTGAGGAAGACATGCAAGGTAGCCCTTTGGCCTCCACATGTACCACCTGTGTGTCATAGCACACATATGTGGAGGCATACACACAGAGGTATAATAATAACAATTTTTTGTATAGATGTCAAGGAGATTATTGTATTTTTGTCTACAGATTTTTCTACTTCTATCCAAAATGCTAAATTATAACTAAAATGTTGCACAAAGTTATTCATTATTTCTGACTGGCAGATTCTGCATCTCAGCATGAAATCACAGGGTGTGAAGGTCTGTTTCCTCCAGTGCTTATTATAATTAATTTTCCAGTCCAAAAGATTTGCACATGGGTTCCCATCGTCCAGGGCTCCTCCATGCATCTTCCATTGGCCATCTTTGTTTCTAGACCCCATGCTCAGCCAGCTGAATCCTACATTTGTGGCGATAACCTTCACTTTAAACAGCTCTCATGTATTTCAGGACTTTAGACACTCTAGTCTAACATATTAATGGTCACATTAATTTCAGTGTATTTCTTGTCTCTAGGGTTTTAATTATAACTAATATTTTTTCCCTTGCTGAATGTCTTAATGTTTTCAGTGAATGCCTAGAACACCAGTAGGGTAAGTTAATTAGTACCAGTGAAATTGTAACAGAGCTGACTCTTGTTTGCATTTGTGTTGAGTCACTGTTTCCACACAAAGTAGTTTTTTTTTTTTTTAAATCCTTCTCTCTTTTTTTAAATTTTATTTTTCTTTTTAGTTACATTTTGTTAACTCTGTGTCCCAGCTGTATCCCGCTCCCTCAATCCCTCACCAACCCCACACTCCCTCCCTGGTCTCCTCCCTGCCCCTTTCCAAGTCCACTGATAGGGGAGGACCTCCTCCCCTTTCATTTGACCCTGTTTTATCAGGTATCTTCAGGGCTGGCTGCAAAGTCCTCCTCTGAGGCCTAACAGGACTGCTCCTCCCCTGGGGGGGGGGAGGTCAAAGAGCCTACCCTTGAGATCCTGTTAGAAATAGTCCTTGTTCCCCTTACTTTGGAAAACTATTTGGTTACTGAGCTACCACGGGCCACATCCGAGCAGAAGTTCTAGGTTATATCCATAGATGGTCCTTGGTTGAGTGTCAGTCTCAGAAAAGACCCTGTGCCCAGATATATTTGGTCCTTGTAGAGCTCCTATCCTTTCCATATCATACTAACTCCCCTTCTTTCATATGATTCCCTGCACTCTGCCGAGGGTTTGGTTATAAGTCTTAGTGTCTGCTTTGAAACACTGCTAGTTAGAGTCTTTCAGATTCCTTTTGCGGTAGACTCCTGTCATACGTTCAATGCACATCCCATTTGTCTTTCTAAATGAGGATTGATCATCTTCGCCCTTGTCCACTTTCTTGATTATCTTCTTTAGGTGTGTAGATTTCATTATGTTTATCATATCTTATAGGTCTATATAAGCAAGTATATACCATGTTTGTCTTTCTCCTTCTGGGATACTTCACTCAGAATGATCTTTTCTAGATCCCACCATTTGCCTGCAAATTTCATGATTTCCTCCTTTTTGATTGCTGAGTAGTATTCCATTGTGTAAAAATACCACAATTTCTGTATCCATTCCTCTGTTGATGGACATCTGGGTTGTTTCCAGGTTCTGGCTATTACAAATAAAGCTCCTACAAATATGGTTGAACAAATGTCCTTGTTGTGTACTTGAGCAAATTTTGGGTATATACCTAGGAGTGGTATAGCTGGGTCTTGAGGTAGCACTACTCCTAATTGTCTGAGAAAGTGCCAGATTGACTTCCAAAGTGGTTGTACCAGTTTACATTCCCACCAACAGTGGAGGAGGGTTCCCCTTTCTCCACAACCTCTCCAGCATGTGTTGTCACTTGAGTTTTTCATCTTGGCCATTGTGATGGGTGTGAGATGAAATCTCAGGGTCGTTTTGATTTGCATTTCCCTGATGGCTAATGAGGTTGAGCATTTCTTTAAGTGTTTCTCTGCCATTCGATGTTCCTCTTTCGAGAATTCTCTGTTTAGCTCCGTTCCCCATTTTTTAATTGGATTACTTGGTTTGTTGCTTCTTTAGTTCTTTATATATACTGGATATTAGGCCTCTTCAGATAAAGGGTTAGTGAAGATTCTTTCCAAATCTGTAGGCATTCGTTTTGTTTTGATGACGGTGTCTTTTGCTTTACAGAAGCTTTTCAGTTTCATGAGGTCCCATTTATTGATTATTGCTCTTAGAGCCTGTGCTGTTGGTGTTCTGTTCAGGAAGTTGTCTCCTGTGCCAATGAGTTCTAGGCTGTTCCCCACTTTTTTTTTCCAACTGATTTAGAGTATCTGGTTTTATGTTGAGGTCTTTGATCCACTTGGACTTTAGTTTTGTGCAGGGTGATAAATATGGATCTATTTTCATTTTTCTGCATGTAGACATCCAGTTGGTCCAGCACCATTTGTTGAAGATACAAATTAATCATTGTTGTTCTTTTTTCCATTGAATGGATTTGGCTTCTTTGTAAAAAATCGAGTATTCATAGGTGTGTGGGTTTATTTCTGGGTCTTCTATGCGGTTCCATTGATCCTCCTTTCTGTTTCCATGCCAATACCATGCAGTTTTTATTACTGTTGCCCTGTAGTACACAAAGTAGTTTTTATTCTTCAAAGTGTTAGCCTCCATTCGAGTTGGTACTAATGCAGGAAAATGTAATTCAGTCCTCTTACTAACTGAAAAAAGCTGTATCTACATTCAGAATGATATACTAAAACAAAAGTATCTTTTGAATGCTTCCTTGTGAGACATTTCAAATAAGTCCATTGTGCACAAAACATGCTTATAAATCAATTTTAATATCAGGCAAAGTGGACGTGAATATAAATTCTCCACTGTCCACGTAATGCACTTGACAGTAATAGGCTTTTAATAATTCTTAGTCTGCTTACCACAAATTAATCATTGTTGTTCTACACAATAAGATGCTTTTATAAATTGGCTAAACAGATGTTTTGTGAAGAATCTTCTTTACTTTTTAGTAAACATTGGGTCTAAGAGTTACATCTGTATTAAAAATAAATTCAGTATTTGCAGATAACCTCTCCACCCCCACATCCTAAGATGCTATGAGCCTGCACACTGCTGCTGGTTGGTCCCCCATAGATGGATCATGCTAGAATGGAGTGACACAGAGCATCCGGAAGTGAAAGTCTAGCTAAAGAAATCTTTAGAATAGGGTTTTAAGATTTGATATATAGACTCACAGTAAGCCACTAAGTATACTCATAAGTAAGGTTGAAACAATGAGAAAAAAACTCATAAAATAATAACTTCATATGAGATTTGGTCTATGATATTTTCCTTCCCTCCAACTAACCTTCTTTTCTTTTTACCTTTCCCTTTACTCTCTCTAAACACTTCCCCATACCCTTCTTTTCATTAATTGCTGTTATATGCATAGACATATATGTATATATGTTATTCCTAAATATAACATATATAATCAGCTGAATCTGTATAATGTTACTCCTATGTATGCTTTTCAGTGCAGTAGTTTAAGAAAAGTCATGTCTCATCAGGACTGTCTGCATTGTCTTCCTTTGTGGTCTGGTAAGGCTGCTCCACCCCTCAGGGGGAAGTGATCAAAGAGCCAACCACTGAGTTCTTGTCAGAGATAGTCTCTGTTCCCATTATTAGGAAACCCACTTGGACACTGAGCTGCCATGGGCTACATCTTGTGCAGGGGTTCTAGGTTATCTCCATGCATGGTCCTTGGTTGGAGTATTAGTCTCAGAAAAGACCCCTGTGCCCAGAGTTTTTGGTTCTGTTGCTCTCCTTGTGAAGCTTCTGTCCCCTCCAGGTCTTTCTGTCTCCACCTTCTTTCATAAGATTCCCTACACTCTGCCCAAAGTTTGGCTATGAGTTTCAGCATCTGCTTTGATACCCTGCAGAGTAGAGTCTTTCAGAGGCCCTCTGTGGTAGGCTCCTGCCCTGTTCCGTTTTCTCCCTCTTCCAATGGAAGGGGAATGGAAAAGGAGAAGGACCTTCCTTATCAGTGGACTCGGGGTCATGAGAGGAGAGGAGGGAGGAAAGGTGGGAGTGGAAGGGGATGAGAGAGGGAGCTACAGCTGGGATACAAAATGAATAAACTGAAATAACTAACTAACTAACTAAATATATATATATATATATATATATATATATATATATATATATATATATATGGTAAGTCAGGTTGCCCTAGCCCCAGCTCCTCCTCATGGGAGCTACATTTGCCTGTAAACAAATGGCTGTTCACTCTTCTTGATATCAGAGTTTATTCTTTACAACACCAAAAAGGGCCCTTCTTGCCTGCTGAGAAGGGGTCCTGATGCGTACAAAGGTTTGATTCCTCTGGAGGAATGGCTTTGTGTGATGTTTTATAAGATCAAAAATTACATTGTAAGAGCTGGGGACCTAGTGTGATGTGCCCTCAGGCTTTGCTGTAAACTCTAATCTGGCTTTGTCTGGCCACAAGTGTTTCCCCAGGGATTAGCTCTTGGCTAGCCTGCTAGAAGATTTACCATGCTCTTCATTGCCTTAATACAGTGTGGTGATCTGTAACATTCTGGAGCGGATTATATCATTCAGAACTTATGGTATAACCAATTTGTGTGTTCTTCCCCAGAGAAAGCGGTTTCTCCCACAAAACTGTACTTTTAATAAGTTAGATTTCCTTTACTTTTTTAAACAAATAAATATATGCCTCTTTAAATTTCAGCCTCCTGTAGTTGTGAAAAATGAAATCACGTTTGATTTGTTTTCACCAAATGAACATTTACTCTGCAGTGAGGTAGGTAGACCACTGGGTCCACTGCTCAATGAGGAATTGCTTCTAGGCCTATCTACATAAACAGCTTCTGAATTGCCATTGGCACTCACCATTGCTCACCTGTAAGTCCTGGTACAACTGAATGGTTTTTGTTCTTCCCTCAACTTCAATGAAGTATAGCTGTCAATTAAAAATTGTATCTACGGTATGTAATTTTAGTGATTTAATACAATGGACTATTCATCAAATCAAAAATATGTGCTTGTATGGTGAGAACAGTTAAAATCAACCAATTTAGCTTACTTAGTTTTAAATTTTTTTGCTTTTCTCTGAAGCAGTTAGCTGTGCTTCATCTCATATATTCTGTGTACTGTGTGTGCATGTGTATGTATTATGTATGTGCATATATATACATGCATATATATGCATATATATGTAAACACATGCACTCGGCTAACTCAAAATAAGCACCAAGTCAACTTTTTTAGATATTTTAATTTATATTGCTACTCTACAGAATGAAAATAAGACCTATGATTTTTTTCTGTAACTTTGAAATAAAAAGATGAATATACTTCTTGTAAAATTTATTACTCTTAGAAACATAGTTTTATTATATTTTACTTAAAACTGCAGTATCATTTTAAAGTAACCTGTCAACACTAGTGGCTCTTGTTGCTTTGTGTTCAGCTTATGCGGTGGATTATCAGTGAAATCTATGCTGTGTGGAAGATATTCAATGGAGGGATTCTGAACAGTTACTATAAAGGAAACTCAGCAGAGATTCCTATTCTGCTCTGGAAACCCTGGGAACACATATATTCTCTCTGCAAAGCCGTGAAGGGCCATGTGCCTTTGTTTAACAGCTACGGGAAATATGTTGTAAAGCTTTACTGGATGGTAAGTCATTAGAGCTGCTGTGTATTCGAGTTCATTTATCCTTCCTATTAAAATAAGAAACCAGAATTTACAAAAACAAAACAAAAACAAACAAAACAAAACAAAAAATCCCACTATATTTAGTCTGCTTGGGTAATCTCAGATGTTCTCTGGGAGGCTTAGCCTTCTATGGGAGATTGTCAGTAGGGTAGCTGGGCAGCCAGATTGAAGGTGGAATTCAATGATTTTCATTGGTTCTTCAGTGGTCTCATCCAAGGAGCCCCTTGTAGGGCTGCTGCTTAGCAGGCAATTGCTAAAACACAACACTTCCCAGATGGGCTATTTTTGCCAGCATATGATGGATTGGTGGCTACTGGTTTTCCAGTTGATAGAAATCTCCTGTCTCTCAACTAGGAGAAGAACTTTTACCTCTTTTTAAGCAACCCCAAGCCTGGAGGGCTCCATCCACACCAGTGTGTGTGTGTGTGTGTGTGTGTGTGTGTGTGTGTGTGTACTCGCGCATTACCATTAGTAAAGAATTCAAGTAAATTATTTCCGACAAGATATGCACACCCAACCCTCTCATTCTTGTCCATTTCCAGACACAAACATTTTTTGTTTTGATTTTGAAATTTCTTCTCCAGTTCTCATGCTGTACTTATTCTTATCTATCCTTTACTTAACCTGCAAAGATTTAGAAATAATGTTTCTAAAAACACAACTGGCTCCCTTCTGTTGATTCAGTGTGATCTGCTGCAAACATGCTTTTGCCCTCCATTGCTGTTCCCTCTTTGCTCTCTCCTCTCTACCATAATGCTTTCTTTTTACTCTAGAGCCATTTTATTTTCCTATCTTGTTAAAGAGATTCCTTTCCTTCTTTTCATGGGTCCATCGGAACCTTTTCCTTTATTACTTTTTAGAGGCAACCCATTTCCTCAGGACCTCTAATATTTAAAATTCTGATTTTTTGAAACTGTCTTTAGTGATACAGGCCTGAAATCCCCAAAATTCAAGAGGCTAAATCAGGAGGTCCTGAAGTTCAAGACCTTTCTGGGCTACAGATTAGGTTCAAGGCCAGCATGGGCTCTTTAGTGAGACCCTTTCTCAAAATAAAGAGCTAAAACAAACAAAAACAACAAAACCCCAGTTTAGCATACAGGCTAAATGGTGGAGTGTTTGCCTAATTATGAAGTTCTAGGTCCAGTACTGTCACATTAAATAATTAATTGTGATTTTCACACCAGAATATTATTTCTCAGGAAAGTATTCACATCATGTTCAGCCTGGATTCCCAGCTACTTGTACAAGGTTTTTTTTTTGTTTGTTTGTTTTTGT
Organism: Meriones unguiculatus; assembly: GCF_030254825.1. NCBI lineage: Eukaryota > Metazoa > Chordata > Mammalia > Rodentia > Muridae > Meriones > Meriones unguiculatus. The sequence goes on along the minus strand of NC_083367.1, from coordinate 73,122,865 downwards.
TTTTTTTTTGACATCAGCAAATAGACAATATATTGGGTCTCACTAGGAATGGTACATAAAGGAGAGAGGTTGGTTTCCCATTCCATCTGGCTGTAATGGCAGGATGAAGGAACACAAAACATCTTTCCAAGTACTTTTCAATTTCCATAATTCTTTGGCTCGCAAGAGGAGAGAAAGAAGCAATTTAGCTGTTGTTCCCTACTTGAAATACAAATGTTGTGGGCAACCTCCCTCAGTCTCTGTCCTTTTATCTCCCTCTAATAAACAGATAACACATATAAAGAGACCAGTAATTTCACCCCAATTGTTATCATTGTATATATGTGAAAAATGCTTTTGTTTTTATGCTTCACTGAGCTTTATATTTTCATTCACATGATTAGTATCTAAGTTAGAGCTTCTTAGACTGTGGGGATACAGCAAAACACCAGCACAAACATGTGGGCACTTCAAATCCCTGCTTCCCATGTCCCAGTCCCCGTTTCCTTGGCCTCCTGAATCCACCTGGGAGCAGAGGCTGTAATATTGTTTTGCTTCTGCTAAGTTGTTTTGGAGACTGGGTCTCATTTGCATGGTTGGCCTTGAACTCACAATGTAGACAATGTAGGATGGCCTTGGACTGTCCTGTTCTCACCTCCCATCTGCTGAGATAGCTGGTATCAGCCACCAAGCAACACTTACAATCCTGCTTTTTAAATAAATTCTCAATAATGTCTCCATTAATTAAATTTATTGAACAATACTTTCAAGATATAAAACAATGACAATGATAAATTCTTTTTCTATTACTGTTACTATTTTGCCCCAATGAAATGCTATGTTTAAATTTTATTATTATTATTATTATTATTATTATTATTATTATTATTATATGCTTTTAGCAGGCAAATTCAAATGCTATTAACATAGTCCATGTAGAAAATCAGAGTTCTTTGTAATTTTAGCCTATCTATACAATCACAGGCAATGATTCATATATATTTCTTTTACTGTATACCAGAATGGTCAAATAATATAGTTTTGTAACTGCCCACTTTATTAATCATGGGCATTTTGTATGCTGACATTTTTTGTGTGTTCTGTACACTAATCTATGGACATATAAAAATGCATGCACATTTATATTTAATTTCCATTAACATATACTTAGGTTATGATCACTGTTTTACCTATACAAACAAGGGTGCACATGGCTATTTTTATGTGTATGTCTTGCTCAATAGAATGAAGTCTTTTCTTAAATATTTTTGCATGTGAAATTACTCCATTATGAATGTGAAAATGTTCATTTTGAACATCTGGCAAGGGTAGTTGTTGAACTGTTTTAGTATAGATTCAAATTCTTCATTCATGGGAATCTGGTTGGGAACTCTGAAACACGGTTTGCAATCAAAATATGAGAGGGCACCTACCATGGCTATTTTTTATTGTAGCAACATATGCCAATTTTAACACACCATTTTAACCACTTAATGATAGAATTAAGTTTTGTTAAGTATCTTTAGTTTGTGAAACCATCACTACTTTTTTCCCGAAATTCTCATCATAAGAAGCAGAAGCTTTATACTCAGTAAATGCTGGCTTTCTATTCTTCCCCACTGTGCCCCTTGGTGACCATTTTCTATCTCTGACTGTCCTAATCTCATTTCTGTTGTAATAAATTTTCCTGGCAAAAGGAACATAGGAAAGGAAGGGTTTCATTGCCTTACAGTTATTTTGGATTATAGTTTATCACTGTAGGCAAGCCAGAGCAGGTCCTCAAAGCTCATCACATCCACAGTGCAGAGCTGAAGGAAAGAAATGTGGACAGGCTTCGTGCTCAGGTACACTGCTCTATTTACACTCCAGGGTCCAAACCAGGAAAGGGTATTGACCACTTTCAGAATGGGTATTTCTACCCCAGTCAACCCAAAAAGTCAAAGTTTCTCACAGGCCAGCCTGATCTAGAGAGTCCCTCAGTAAGACCCTCTTTCCATGTGACTCTAAGGTGTGCTGAGTTGACAGTTGAAATTAACCACCCCAGTGAATCTGCCCTTTTCTTTTTCAGAACCTAGTTATCATTTTTTAAAAATTATTTTACAACCTGATCCCAGCCTTCTCCCCCCTCTCCTCCCAGTCCTGTTCTTCCATCCCCTTTTCACACTACCCCTCTCCTTCTCAGAGAAGGGGAGGTCCCCATGGGGTACTAACTCAGTCTGGCGCCTCACAGCAAGACTAAGCATACCCTTTCTCACTGAGTTTTGACAAGGCAGCCCAGCTAGGGGAAAGGGATCCAAAGGCAGGCAACAGAGCCAGAGACAGTCCCTCCTCCACCTGTTAGGGACCCACATGTTGACCACGCTGCACATCTGCTACGTATGTGTAGGGGGCCTAGTTCCAGCCCATGCAAGCTCTTTGGTAGTGGTTCAGTCTCTGTGAGCTCTCATGGGTCCACATTAGTTTGCTCTGGTTACCCAGGTCAGTTTACCCCTAACTCGTCCACAAAACTGTCTGAGCTTGCCCTATTGTTTGGCTGTGGGTCTCCGCATCTGTTTCTATCAGCTATTTCATGAAGGCTTTCAGAACACAGTTTTGCGAGGCTCCTGTCAGCAAGCATAGCAGAGTATCATTACTAGTGTAAGGGATTGGCTCCTTCCCTTGGGGTGGGTCTAAAGTTGGGCCAGTCATTGGTTTGCCTTTCCTTCAATTTCTGCTCTATCTTTATCCCTGCACATCTTTTAGACAGGAAAAACTTTAGGTTGAAGGTTTTATGGGTGGGTTGATGTTCCCCTCTCTTCACCGAAAGTCCCTCCTGGCTACAAGAGGTGACAAGTTCAGGTTTCATATCCCACACTATTAGGACTCACAGCTAGGGTTACCCCAAAAACTCCTGGAGGCCTCCCCTGTCCAAGAGATGCTCTCCTGCCTATTTCTGTTCTCTCTCTCTCTCTCTCTCTCTCTCTCTCTCTCTCTCTCTCTCTCTCTCTGTCAATCCCCTCTTCTCCACGCCAGATCCTCACCCCTGATAGCCTCCCCACCCCATTGTCTTCCACACGGGTCCCTTCTTCAATCAACTTCAGATGTCTATTTTATTTCCTATTTTGAGTGAGATTTAGTGATACTCCCTTGGGACCTTCTTGGCTTCTTTGAGTCTGTGGATTGTGGTGTGGTTATCCTGTAGTCTCTGACTATGTCTATATATAACTGAGTACATACCATGGGTGTCTTTCTGAGTCTGGGTTACCTCACTCAGGATGATCTTTTCAAGTTCCATCTATTTGCCTGCAAATTGCAAGATGTCTTTGTTTTTAGTAGCTGAGTAGTATTTCATTGTGTAAATGTACCACATTTTTTTTTTCTAACCATTCTTTAGTTGAGGGACATGTAGGCTGTTTACAGTTTCTGGCTATTATGAATAAAACTGCTATGAACATAATTGAATAAGTGTCTTTCTGGTACAGTGGAATGCCATTTGAGCTCAGGAGTGGTATAGCTGGGTTTTGAGGTAAATCTATTCCCATTTTTCTGAGACACCTCCAGATTGATTTCCAAGGTGGTTGTACAAGTTTGCACTCCCACCGAGAATGTAGAAGTGTTCCACTTGTTCCACATCCTCGCGAGTATGTGCTGTCATTTGAATTTTTAATCTTAGCCATTCTGATGGGTGTAAGATGGACTCTTAGAGTCATTTTGATTTGCATTTCCCTGATGACTAAGGACTTGAACATTTCTTTAATTGCCTCTCTGCCATTAGAGATTCCTCTGTTGAGAATTCTCTGTTTAGCTCTGTACACAATTTTTTAATTGGGTAATTTGGTTTGCTGCTGTTTAATTTCTTGAGTTCTTTATATATTTTGGATATTAGTCCTCTGTCAGATGTTGGTGAAGATCCTTTCCCAATCTGTAGACTCTCATTTGTTCTATTGACAGTGCCCTTTGCCTTACAGAAGCTTTTCAGTTCCATTTATTAATTGCTGATCTTAGAGCCTGAGCTGTTGGTGTTCTGTTCAGGAAGTTGTCTCCTGTGCCAATGAGTTCAAGGCTATTCCCCACTTTCTCTTCTAATAGATTTAGAGTATCCAGTTTTATGTTGATGTCTTTGCTTCACTTGGAGTTCAGTTTTATGCATGGATCTCTTTGCATTCTTCTACATGCAGACAACCAGATAGACCAGCACCATTTGTTGAAGATGCTTTCTTTTTTCTGTTGTGTGATGCTGGCATCTTTGTCAAAAATGAGGTGTCCTTAGCTGTGTGGGTTTATTTCTGGATCTTTGATTTGATTCCATTGATCAAGCTGTCTGTTTTTTTTTTTTATCTGTACCATGTGGGTTTTTATTACTATTGCTATGTATTACAGCTTATAATCAAGGATGGTGATACCTCTAGAAGTTCTTTTATTGTACAGAATTGTTTTAGCTATCCTGGGTCTTGTATTTTTCTGTATGAAGTTGATGGTTGGTTTTTTCAAGGAGTCTGCATTTTTTAAGGTACCTTAAATGGATAAAGCACTGGTCTTGTATCTGCCATATTTTTTGTAGATTTATTGTTGTTATTTCACTTAAAGTTACAAGAGTGGGGGTGCCTATACCCTGTAACTTTAACCTATCTTGCCCTGCATCATCTATTGAGAAAGAAAAGAGACAGATATAAGCTACTAAACGAGGAAAGACTGAATTCAGAATTACAAGTACCATAGAAGAAAAACACTTCAAATGTCACTTTCTTATGACTTCCCTCTAACAAAATGAGTTGCCTTTTTCCTGTAGCCCTAGAGTGTTTTAAACATACTATGTTTTATATTGTTTTATACATGGGCCTTCCCACACTATATCATAAGCATTTAAGAGCAATAGCCATGTTTCATGAATAGTATGGGGCAGTACTTCCTTGATGTTACTACTGAAAATATTTGTTAGCACAAGAATGAATTCATAAGAAATCTAAGCATGTAAGCTAAAACAAAAAAAAATCATCATTTGAGATAAATTGCTTCATGCTTTTAATTATGAAATGAAGAGCTTTTATTTAAACATATAATGGTTTGATTAAGGAAAATATTACTTCATGTTGAAATTTAGGTAATTAACTTTGAGTGCTCAAAATGTGGGATTGGAAGTACCAGATTAGGAAGCATATGTCTGGGTCAGCAGTAATAATTAAAGTTCTATTTAAAGAACTTGTACTATGAACATGCAGAGTATATTATGCTCAATCTAATTTTGGTTGAATCAGGTTTTCATTCTGCTGTTTGAAACATATTTACTTCGTTATATGATCATAAGACCTCCAAAAGAAGGTACAATATAGATAGCACCATAGATACGCTATAATAATATATTTTAGAAGCTAAAGTAGTTAATCAGATTAATTCTGAATCCTATATCTCAGTTTTCTAACATAAAATATTAATATCAGTTTTTTTTTTACACAAAAGTAAAAGTATGCAGAAATATGTAGTAATGTTTGAGGGGGAGAACATCATACATCACTTATGACATTACACTGCTTTCTTCTCATCTTTAGGGTTGCTGGAGGAAGATAACTATTGATGACTTCCTTCCATTTGACGAGGATAACCATCTATTGCTTCCATGTACATCGTATGAGTTTGAGCTCTGGCCAATGCTACTGTCAAAAGCTATCATTAAGCTGGCAAATGTTGAGTATGTAATGAGAAATTATCATTTATTTGTATGAAACTAACAGGGCAACTACATCCATGCTGAAACTTTTTAACAAATTAATTCAAGGAAATCTTTCTTTCTAAACAATGTACACTTTCACGTATAAAAGTTAATGTGACCAAAGCACTGATTTTTGAAGTATTATCTTAACTGAGTAAAAGACAAAACCATGCCAGGAGAGAACACTCAGAAGCCCTTCTGCAATCAATGCTTGCTTACCAGGAGTGGAATGTATAGTATGTGTTTCATGTAAAGGAGAGAAATAGTTTCTTAGGGGAAAATAGTAAATCATTTAAATGCTATAATGTTTACTAAGATCCATTTAATTTTTTAGAATCTATATTTGCAGCTATGCTGTATAAACCTTAAAAAGACCCAAGCTCTTCGGAAGGATTCCCAAGTGCTCTTCAAGCTTTTGATACTGTTGGCCACCTGATATCGTCATGATGAAAGCTATTCATTTGTTTCAGATGTTTGCAAAATCTGTTTATATTTATCTGCCTGCAAGACTTTTGCACCCAACATACAAGTCCGCCATGTCCTACAGACAAGCCTTTCTCCCGTTTCGGTTCTTTCAGGGCCAACTCAATGTGAGACCAAGGCTCAGATGTTAGAGTTAGATGCGCATGGCAACTGCACATCCTAACACACAGTTCACAGCCCAATCCCATAGCTTCCTGCAGTGTGCCATAGCAACTCCAACCTCCACAGAGCTTGCTTTCCTGTTCAGCAGCTCGGGTTAGGCCCCTGCTCAAAAGTTCAGCCCCTCCCCTTCTCTAAAAAGCATTAGCAACACCATTCAGGAGGCAGGGCTGCATTGTCTGGATAGTCTTTTGACTTTGCTTCCCTTTCTGCTCTCAAGGCTACATAACAAAATGGCCACCACTCTTGTCAGCCACCACCTACTCATTTTTCTCTCTAGCCCTCAATTTCTTTTTTTATTTTTTTAATTTTATTTTTTTCTTATCAGTTACATTTTATTAACTCTGTATCCCAGCTGTATCCCGCTCCCTCATTCCCTCCCAATCCCTCCCTCCCTTCCTCATCTCCTCCCTGCCCCTTTCCAAGTCCACTGACGGGGGGGGGGGGGGGGGGGGAGGGGGCTCCTGCCCATTCATCTGATCCTGTTTTATCAGGTATCTTCAGGACTGGCTGCAAAGTCCTCCTCTGTGGCCTAACAGGACTGCTCTTCCCTTGGGGGGTGGGAGGTCAAAGAGCCAGCCATTGAGTTCCTGTTAGAAATAGTCCTTGTTCCCCTTGGTTCTAGGTTATAGCCATACATGGTCCTTGGTTGAATGTCAGTCTCAGAAAAGACCCTGTGCCAAGATATATTTGGTCCTTGTGGAGCTCCTATCCTCTCCCCATCATACTAACTCCCCTTCTTTCATATGATTCCCTGTACTCTGCCGAAGATTTGCTTATGAGTCTTTGTTTCTGCTTTGAAAACACTGCTAGTTAGAGTCTTTCAGATGCCTTCAGTAGACTCCTGTCATACGTTTAATGCACATCCCATCTGTCTTTCTAAATGAGGATTGATCATCTTACCCCATGTCCGCTCTCTTGATTATCTTTTTTAGGTGTATAGATTTCATTATGTTTATCATATCTTATAGGTCTATATAAGTGATTATATACCATGTTTATCTTTCTCCTTCTGGGATATTTCACTCAGAATGATCTTTTCTAGATCCCACCATTTGCCTGCAAATTTCATGATTTCCTCCTTTTTGATTGCTGAGTAGTATTCCATTGTGTAAAAATACCACAATTTCTGTATCCATTCCTCCGTTGATGGACATCTGGGTTGTTTCCAGGTTCTGGCTATTACAAATAAAGCTGCTATAAACATGGTTGAGCAAATATCCCTTTTGTGTACTTGAGCAAAGTTTGGGTATATACCTAGCAGTGGTATAGCTGGGTCTTGAGGAAGCACTATTCCTAATTGTCTGAGAAATCGCCAGATAGATTTCCAAAGTGGTTGTACAAGTTTACATTCCACCAGCAGTGGAGGAGGGTTCCCCTTTCTCCACAACCTCTCCAGCATGTGTTGTCACTTGAGTTTTTGATCTTGGCCATTCTGATGGGTGTGAGGTGAAATCTCAGGGTCGTTTTGATTTGCATTTCCCTGATGGCTAATGAGGTTGAGTATTTCTTTAAGTGTTTCTCTGCCATTCGATAGTCCTCTGTCGAGAATTCTCTGTTTAGCTCTGTTGCCCATTTTTTAATTGGATTACTTGGATTGCTGCTTTTCAGCTTCTTTAGTTCTTTGTATATACTGGATAGTAGTCCTCTGTCAGATAAAGGGTTAGTGAAGATTCTTTCCCAATCTATAGGCATTCGTTTTGTTTTGATGACGGTGTCTTTTGCTTTACAGAAGCTTTTCAGTTTCATGAGGTCCCATTTATTGATTATTGCTCTTAGAGCCTGTGCTGTTGGTGTTCTGTTCAGGAAGTTGTCTCCTGTGCCAATGAGTTCAAGGGTATTCCCCACTTTTTCTTCTAACCGATTTAGTGTGTCCGGTTTTATGTTGAGGTCTTTGATCCACTTGGACTTTAGTTTTGTGCAGGGTGATAAATATGGATCTATTTTCATTTTTCTGCATGTAGACATCCAGTTGGACCAGCACCATTTGTTGAAGATGCTATCTTTTTTCCATTGAATGGTTTTGGCTTCTTTGTCAAAAATCGAGTATTCATAGGTGTGTGGGTTTATTTCTGGGTCTTCTATGCAGTTTCATTGATCCTCCTTTCTGTTTTTATGCCAATATCATGCAGTTTTTATTACTATTGCTCTGTAGTACAGCTTGAGATCGGGGATGGAGATACCTCCAGATGATCTGTTGTTGTACAGGATTGTTTTGGAGATTCTAGGTTTTTTGTTTCTCCATATGAAGCTGAGAATCTTTTTTTCAAGGTCTGTAAAGAATTGAGTTGGTATTTTGATGGGAATTACATTGAATCTGTAGATTGCTTTTGGCAGGATGGCCATTTTCACTATGTTAATCCTACCAATCCATGAGCACGGGAGATCTTTCCATCTTCTGATATCTTCTTCAATTTCTTTCTTCAGAGACTTGAAGTTTTTCTCAAACAGGTCTTTCACTTGCTTGGTTATTATCACCCCAAGGTACTTTATGTTATTAGTGGCTATTGTGAAGGGTGTTGTTTCCCTAATTTCTTTCTCTCTCTAGCCCTCAATTTCTACTGATAATTTGTTTCACTCAGTTTTCAGTCCTACATTTCAATGGTTTTTGAAGAAACTTGCCTGTTTTTTTTTTTTTTTGTTTTTGTTTTTTTCCTTTTAAGTATATGTATGTTGTTAAGTATTTTCACTGGTGGCAGTTATGTCTATTAGTTGGGGAAAATAAGTATAATGCTCTTCGTGTTCCTAAGAATTGGAGCTGCCAGGCTGACAAAGTATTGAATAGATGACCTGGATAGCTGCAACAGCATTTCATTTGTTGTAAAGCCATGGTCCAATGGAATTAATTTAGAACATGACTAATAGAGAATTTTTAAAAAGTAAACAAAGCCAGCTTGAAAAATAAAAGACTAATTAATGTATAGTGCATTTTTAAATATTTCTAAGGGAGCCTAACTTGTATGACATCATTTAAATTTTTCTATAAATTCACTTCAGATTTTGACTTTATATATGCAGTTTAGCATTTTACAGACAAACCTAATGCATTGTGGTGATTTACATACCCACATGGAATATGGAGAGAAAAGAGCATCATTTCCATAAGGCTTTCAATGTCACTCATAAAATGAAATTACCAGAGGTGTTTAGGGGATACAGTGAACAGACCAGATTTGTATTGTCTAAGAGAAATGTAGAGTCACCAGAATTCATAATCTATTAAATAAGTCAGTGCAAATCCATAAACAGCAGGCTACCTCACTGACATGCTATGACTTCTTTCCAAGAAAAAGATGTCAATCACCAATGTTAACACCATACCTAGCACAGGGTAAACGTGTGTCTTCTCTGGGGTAGAAGGGTCATGGCATTTCTCTACATAGACTAATTAATGCACATGTTAACACTGGCCAGCCAGGCAAAGACCATATAGGCAGAAGGACCAACACAGAGCAAGGTATCTGGTTAATGCCAACTTCTGACTCTATGGCACACTGCCAGCTCTGCTCTTTTACAGGATGGACCAGATAGTTCTGGTTTCTCTTCCATTGTCAAAGTTTCAAAAAGGACCCCTCGGGCTTGCCTTGAGTTGCTATGCAAGAGGCTGAGTGCACACAGCCTTGGGAAGAGCTCAACATAATCTCTGCAATTGGAATGCTGACACCGCTCCACTTTGAAAAGAACAGAGTCACACAGAGTATATAAACAAATGAACAGCATTATACTACAAAATATGAATATGTTTTATGAATATGAATATGTTTAGGAAATTAGTGAAAATGTTAGAGCTTTTAAAGATACAGTTCCTAAAATGTGACTCCCTCGTCAAAAGAAAACAATAAAAACAAAATTTTGAAATACATTTGAAGTTTAATATTGTGTATAGTTAGGCATTTTTAACAAATTAAAGCATCTGACTTGTGAGATAACATTCCTTTGCACTGTGACATGCGGCCGGTATTACTTTGATTACTACGATGCTGTATAGAGTGTTTCTAATTCTTTATTTTTTGTTCTGTTTTCAAACATTGGTAACTACAGCACAATGCTCTTTTTTTTTCTTTTTCCAGTATTCATGTAGCACAGAGGAGAGAGCTAGGAGAATTCACAGTTATCCATGCACTCACCGGGTGGCTACCTGAAGTCATTCCTCTTCAGTAAGTTTATTAAAGAAACACTTATTATTTACTCTGTCTGTCTGTCTATCTATCTATCTGTCTATCTATCTGTCTATCTATCTATCATCTATCTATCTATCTATCTATCTATCATCTATCTATCTATCTATCTATCTATCTATCATCTATCTATCTATCATCTATCTATCTATCTATCTATCGATCTATCTATCATCTATCTATCTATCTATCATCTATCGATCTATCTATCTATCTATCTATCTATCATCTATCTATCTATCTATCTATCTATCGCTCTATCTATCATCTATCTATCTATCTATCTATCATCTATCTATCATCTATCTATCTATCTATCTATCTATCTATCTATCTATCTATCTATCTATCAGGGTAGGGAGTGGTGTGCCAAGGTATACATGTGGAAGTCAGAGGATGGTTACAGGATCAAATTCAGGTCATCAGGCAGAGCAGCAAGCGCCTTCCACCCACTGAGCTAGCTCATCAGCCTTTCTTCAGTAGATTTAGAGATTAAGCTGCTGGTATTATTTCTTTCTTTCTGACCTTTCTTTAAGATATTCTTTAAGAACATTTCAAGAATGATCATGTTTTATAAAATGTTTCATAGCATAACATTTTATAGTATCATTTCAAATTCCATGGGAATTTTAGGGTAGATTATTCTTCCTTGTAAAGCAGAATAACCCACTAGATTGCTTTTTGAATCAAGATTAGTCATAAAACATACAGCCAAGCAAAATCTGTTTGTGTTTATCTACCTGCAAGGTTCACCTAGCACACAGAAGGCAAGTCTGCCATGAGGCGCAGACAAGCCTTTCTTCAATTCTGCTCCTTGAAGTGCAACTCAGAATGCCACTGTGTCCCCAATGCTGGAGGTGGAAGTGCATGATTACTGCAAAGCAGTGCTCCATTGGAACATCCTCACATAGGCCACACAAGCCTGACCCATACCTTCATGCAGCCTGTCACAGCAATGCTATTCTCCACTGAGCTTGCCCTCAGTCTGTGATCAAAGCTCAGCCCTTCCTCTTCTGTAGGAAGTATAATTTTTTGACAGGTATGGTTCACATATACTGGGAGAATCCAAGAAGTTAAATCGATAGCTCTGAACCTAAGCTTGTACAGCATCTTCAGGAAAGAACGGTGTATAGCGAGGGAAGAGGCAAGAAAATGGAAAAAAGACTTTGAATTGTTACAGGTGGCAATCATGGGAATGCAAGTAGATATCCTGAGAGGACAGATTAATACAGCTTGCTCTGAAGGTCATTCTGATATGGTCTGGAGCCCCATCCAGTCCACAGTTGTCTTCAGTGGTCATTCTTTGCCTACTGTACTTAGCACAGTGACTCTAAATAACTGTCACAGAGTGTGTCCTCAGTCAGTATATGTGAGCTGAGTTAGTAATTTATAAGGTATTTTCAAAAGCTTTCTAAAAGTGTGTCATAATCCTTCAGGCTCTCAGAGCAGAAGCATGTAGCTTACTTGCCCCATCCCTGCAATTGATGCTTATACTGGTTTCAAAGGATTAGCTGAAATGAATGTAGCTGATTAATGTGGGAAAAATCAACTCAGAGCAGACAAAATAACAAGGAAGTATAATCCCAGAAAAGTGTGTTAGATATGATAGTGAATTCTAGAGCACCAGTGAGAGAGGGACTAGAGAGGAGCCTTATTAGCTAAAGGCCTTTGATATCATGTTAAAAATTCTCCCACCATCTTCAGAGGATGAGGATATCATTGGAAAATTCTACTCAGGAGGATGCCTTTGTACACATGGAATTTATGCATGTATAACATATATAGACATACAGCATATACACAGGTACAACATATATAGCATATATGGATGTGTTGCATGTAATCGCATATAGCATATACACATATGTATATATTTCACTTGTTTTAGCATGCCTGTCCCTTCTGCCAGCTTGACTTATCCTCTAGTTTTGATCTCTGTATCATCAAAGCCTGACACATAGTAGAAGTGCAATAAAAACATGGTCAATGAATAATATTTCTAACTAAAATTAACAATTGATATTAGTAACAATTGAAATTAAGTAACAATTGAAATTGGTCTTATGAGCTAAGAAGTGAGTTTGTCACTAACTTCTTGACGTCATCTGGGGACTAACACAAATGTATTTGCTCTAAGTCCTGGGTATGTGGACAGAGTTTGGGAGCTCTTGAAGGAAATCCTTCCTGAGTTTAAGCTCACAGAAGAGCCCACTTCTGAAAGCAAATTCACAGTGCTAGATAACAAACTGAAGGAACCCGTGAAAGAGACCAAGGATGGCAAGGAAGTGAAAGATGGCAAGGAAGTGAAAGATGTGAAGGATTTCAAACCGGAAAGTTCCCTTACATTGCTGAAGACTCCAGAGAAAGGCGACAAAGCTCCAAAGGGTAAGGCATTGGAAGTCATCCCACAGGGCATGGCATAGAGATACTTTACCATTCCTGTTGAGGGCATTGATGCTTTTTAAAATATTGCTACTATATCTTAACTCTCCTTTTATTTCAGAACTCTCGATGGTGTGGACTGTAGGTAGTTTCTGTCTCATAGCTCCCTCTCAGTAAATAGCAAAGGCAATTCACATTTTTGTTGATATTAAATTACTGCTGTATTACAAGGAGACAAGATACTGCAGCCTAAATCTTTGCTACAATATCTTTCTCATATTTATATGCAGAGTGGGATGGCCTCACACAACAAAATAGAAACTTACTTTGTATTTTTTAGAGACTGGAATATGAGCATAGGATACATAAATTTAAAATTTAAGATGGAGGTTTAAATCTGAAAAATACTTCAAATTATTTTTTACAAAGTATATAGTCTTTTCTATTTTCAAGATGAAAAGTTGATTGAGTAATTATTCTGTGTTTACTGAACTATTTTATAACTATGTGAATGAAGAAACTGCTGATGAAATAGAATTAAATCTACTAGGAAAGACTCAGGTTTTTCTGTATATTTTGATAGTATCTAAAATGTTCTTTCAAATACTTATGTTTTATAACATATTAACATTTTGTCAGAATTACTCTGTATGAAGATTGTTTTTAACCTGAGAGGAAGAGACAGGAGGGTCACAAATTGTAGCCAGCTTGGGCAAATCCAAAGCTTGTAACTCAGTGGCATAACACTTGCCTAGCATAGGCAAGTGTTTGATTACCAGCTCTGAAAAGGCATATATATATATGTGTATATATATGTATATATATATATATATATATATTAAGAATAGACAATATCTGCCAGTATTTCTTACCATAGTATACAGAAAAATTTATTTCAGATCTTCAAACATGTATCATCACAATGTGTACCCAAACAAGCCTATCTTGCTGAAAATAAGCAAATAAAGAAATGGAAGGGTTTTTGTTTTTTGTTTTTTGTTTTGTTTTGTTTAATTTAGTTTTTTCTTTTTTTAGTATATTCCCAATTAATTTTCTCCTAGAAACTCTTTTTGATGTTTCGCAAATGAACATCCAGGCATCCAGCCATTAATATTCATCTAAATATACCCTTTGCTTATACAAGCACTGGCACATTTTTAGGAATTGTTGATAATCTTGGTAAGCAGAAAGAGATATGGAACAATCAACCTTCTGAACCTAATGCTCTAGTGGGAAACACTGACAAATAAAAAGGAAGCTATGCTAACCAGAGACTAAAACATGAACTTTAAAAGGAAATACAGGAAGCTACAGCAGTAAGCACAGAGGTCTGTTACAGCCTGCAAAAATGAATGGGAGTAATGCAGACAGAAAAGATGGCTATAGCCAGAATACTGGTGGCAGAGGAGAAAGCAGGCACGGATATTAGGAAACATGTGGAGGACAGCAGTGTATTGGAGGGCATGGTTTACCGCGGGTAGGTGAAGCAGTGTGGAAGGGTTATTGGTTCAAGAAGAGTTGGGTTTATGCAGAAGTGATCAGATTGCATGTTGTAGATCATGTTTGCCTTGAAGAACAACAGAGTAATAAAATGGAAGCTGACAGTGATTACTGTGCGATACACAGAATATCTAGTTGTTAATCTAATGAGGGAGAATGCAACAGTTCTACAGGGTGGCCCTCCAGTGAGTTGTGGATCCAGTGTGCCCTTTTTCTCAGGAAACTGACACCATTTATGATAGTCACTGAGTAGAACTGTTGAGTTTTCCACAGCCCCGGGAAACCATAGCTCCTCCAGTCTAATGGGCAGGCATAGGTCATGGGGCGATGGGATAAATGGATGCAGGTGTAGTTACGTAGACAAGCTTTGGTTTGGTTTCCTGACAAACGGATTTGAATATTTTCTGTTTCTAGGAAGCCTAGCCACTAGCTTAGATTGAGGTTGAGATGAAAAATAGGGACTTGGTGGAAATTTAACAGCAGGATTTTGAGGTTTGTGGGACTAGGTGGGGAAAAATAATGTCTAGTAGCGTTCAGCTGTCAAGTTGTTAATAGTGGGGTTTTCCATAATTGTGGAGTTAAATGACAGGTAACACATTAGTCTAGTGGTAAATATTTAAATAACCCAATTGTTTTTCTAGTTACATGTTTATATGAGATATATTATAAATCAAATTCTAAACAGGAGTTTGAAAGTAAAGTTCAGCTTTAAAATTGTAAACAAAGTCACAATTTCATTTACCACCACACAAAATTAGATGAATTAAGTTGATATTTATATAAAATAGAGTTTTGTTAATCTAGCTTTAATACTTGTCTTTATCAGTTAAACATCTCAGACTATATTTGAAGTTATTCTTATATTTGCCTTTATATCTAACATACATTTAAAATTTACTTCAAACACTATGAGACAGATTAGGCTTATTTTCAGTGCTAACAGACACCATAAGTAGTTCAGATAATTTTAATAACTGCACATATTTTTTTTAAATTGAACAGGAGACCAATAAAGTTTATAAATTTAGCAGTTGATTCAGAGAATCTGAATCCACACTCTGAATTGAAGGGGATTCATTAGGCAAGAAAAAAATCTTGAAATTTTTAAATTAAAAGATATAGTTTTTCAAGGAACTATGCTGATAAGTGAGAATTCAAATGGTGAGGACAGTTTTGTAAATGGTTTATTGTGCAAGCCATTCTGAAAACAGTCCATTGGGTATTGTTTGATTTCAGTCCCACAAAAGGATGTTTTACTGAAAGAAAATGGTATTTTTTTTAATGCCCCAAGTAGAGAAGATTGAGAAAGCCCTATATAGATAAGACTAAACATTCAATGCATGTTTTGCTGGTTTTCTTCGTTTTAATTTTTAAAGTGAGGAAAGTAGCAGTACATGATTATATATAAATAAAATATATTCAAGGGGCTGGAGATAGCCTCCAGATCCAAAGCACTTTCTGCAAAGCATGAGGACCTGAATCTGATCCCCAGCAGCCATGCAAGAAGCATGGGCTGCCCTGTAACCCTAGAGTTGTTGAGGGCAGTGACAGGAAGATTTATGGAATTTACTAGCCAATGAGTCTAGCAGAAACAGTAGGATCCATGCCCAGTGAGAGAAAGAGACCCTGTCTCACGGGTATAGGACAGAAAGTGAGAGGAGGGAGCCTCAAATCCTCCTGTGCCATTCTCTGCATATGCACCAAATGTACCCATGCACACATTCAAGCCACTATTTTCGTATAACATAAAACTGTAATAATTTAGTTATTATGCATATAATACTAAAAAATTCTACCCTGCTTTCACAGCTCGTGTTAATTTTTAATATTATTTTCTCTAGCATTACTGTGATATTTTAAGCAGAGGTGATTACATTTTGAGAGAACTCAAGGCTAGAGTTTTACATTTGAGTGCTAATTTTGGCCTTCTTTAGGACCCACTGGCTGAATATGTAGCACGCTCTGAGGTTTTCTAGATAAAAGATTTACTCTGTTTTTTTTTTTTTGTTTGTTTGTTTTGTGTGTGTGTGTGTGTGTGTGTGTGTGTCAGAGAAAACAGAGCCAAAAGACCTTTGGAAGAAGAAGATGAAGGATGGAGATAAGGAGAAGGAAAAATTCAAATTTTCACTCCATGGTTCAAGACCCTCATCAGATGTTCAGTACTCTGTACAGTCCTTGTCAGATTGTAAGCTCTTAATCTCTTTCAGTAACTATTTTAGTCGCTGCATAAGTTGATGGAAGACGTTGGGATATAGAAGTATATTTTCTCTTTTGAAGTATCTAAATAAGCATGTTCAAGTTTTCACTCAAACTTTGGGTCCTTTGTGTAATTGATGGGATTGCATGTTGTAGGAGATGAAAAGAAAAGTAAAATTGCCCTTGACAATGCTTTAGTTTTTAAAATGAACTAAACACTGCTTTTTTCCTTTTCTTTGTGAAAGTGAAAGCAATAATACATCCCTCGCTCCTGCCTTAGAACTCATGGTTAAACTGTGCATAGTGTTGCATGCCTTTAATCCCAGCACTCTGGAGGCAGAACCAGGTGGATCTCTGAGTTTGAGACCTGCTTGTTCTACATAGTGAGTCCTGGACAGCCATGGTACACAGTTAGACCCATCTCAAAACAAAACAGAACATCAAAACCAATCCAAAACAGAAGAATCCAATCCAATCCAATCCAATCCAATCAAAACAAAACAAAACAAGGAAATTAAGAATAAACAGGATGTGACTCAGGTTTGGGCTGTGAGATCTGCCTAATGTCAGATCTGTGCTTCAACACTGAAGTGAGTGAAACCCCTTTAAAGCCAGGTTACACTACAGCAGCATCTAAGTGGGTTCTCAGAATTAAGAATTAAAGTCCAAACCATTTATCTGTTGGTATGTCATGCTTCAGTTTACTCACAAAGACTGTTTTAATTCTTAAATGTGCCCAAGATGGAATACTGGATGGTTATCATCTAACAAAAAAAAAAGTGCCTGTAGACCTCCTTTCTCCATGCAGTTGATAATAAGTGGATTTGCAGGTGCATTTTCTTACATTGGCTGCTTTAGTTTTATTTATAGCAGGTTATCGATGGACCCTGAGTATTAAAAAGATGACTAACTTATAGACCCAATTCCTATGGGGAAGAATGACATGATTTTATATTATTTATATTCAATTTGACAATAGAAATGTTGTCAAATTGAATATAAATTTTAAATTTAAATATTAAATTTGGCTGGGGAATCTAATATAAAAGACCTATGTTTTCTTAACTTTCTGAAGTTACTATGTTTATCACAGCAGCAGTTAAAATTTAAAAAAAAACGGGCTGGAGAGATGGCTCAGAGGTTAAGAGCATCGACTGTTCCTCCAAAGGTCCTGAGTTCAATACCCTGCAACCACATGGTGGCTCACAACCATCTATAATGAGGTCTGGTGCCTTCTTCTGGTGCTGCAGGCATGATAGTGTATAATTTATAAATAAATAAATCTTATAAAAAATTAAAAAAACATTCATAGTTTCAAATTTTATAAAGAAGATAAGTAAGGTAACAGAAGTTGTATAGATATTTATTCATGTTTTTAATCACATGAGTATGTTTCTATTTCTATAATATCTACTAAAAACTATTATGTGCTAATAACTATGTGACTTTTAAAGGTCCCCCAGTTTTTATTTTCAACATAAATGTATTCATGAATGTAACTTATAAATAATTCAAATAGACAGACACCTTTAGCCATGTGGATTCTAAAATCTTTACCAACAGAAGTGGAAAAATAAGTGAGATTATCACAGTTGAGATCATTAAGGTCCAAACTCATCGATAGTAGCTCACTAATTACAGTTGCCCACAGGGAGTTGGAGAAACACAGTTTGGCTAGGTATTTTAGAGAAAGAGGGCACCCTCTGGTGGACAGTAGCTAACCTTTGTCAAATTTTACTTCCCTGAACACTAGATCTCCACTTCATCCTCCTTTCCCAGAATGTGTATTCAGTACTTTAGAAAACCAGGACCCAAATTATCCAGTAATTGCATCTAGTTTAGGGAAGTGAGAGGAGAAGGGGCAGTGTTTGGACAAAAGATAGGAACCGACCAGAGAGAAGCAAGGAGTGGTCAGTGAGAGGGAGGATGAATGACACATTTATATGACATGTGTATATGAATATCATGGGTGTCTTAAAGTTTTAGGTCAAGTTTATTTGGGGACAAGAAGTAGCCTTCTTCTTAATCTTTCAGTTATTTGATCTCTGACATTTCTCATCAAAGTTCCAGAAGCTTCAGGCCATGCACTTGCACCCCCATCTCATCCCTTACGTATTGTTAAAGACAGAGTTCAATGGGAATGCTGCAGTATGAGTTCCCATTCACTAAAGGAAACAAGGGGGTGAACTGTAGTCACTTACCATTACCAACTATAGAATTCTTTTGAGAAATCTCTGTGTAGACCATTGTCCCTACAGAAGGGAAGTCCATTGGCCCTGGTTGGGGTATTTTGGCATAACTCCAACTGAGTTGGAAGTGGGTTTGCAAGTCCAGGAAGTTGATCTTGAGAGTTACTGTTGTAACCACTGTGTTATCCTTTCCCTCAATATCTGCTCATAGTGGAATCTTTAAATGCTGAACAATTTCCTGACCAAGTAAACTTAAAATGTTACTTCAAAAGAAGCTTAGATTCAGATTGTGACATTAATGAAAAATATCCAGGTTTTAATATATGAATGCATTAGACCCTTCTAATATCTGACAAAAAGTTACCATCAATATTAGATATTGTAATTTTGGCATAAACTTATTACCTACAGGGTAACATAGATTTAGTAACCTAGCAAGAGTTTTAAAATTTATTGCAAAGGAGCAAAACTCAGCAGGACTAGAATATGATTTGGTGTTATTATAGGGGGCATTTCTGAGTATGAGAGACACTACAAATTTCCTCTCACCAGTTAAGAATGGTATATTCCCAGATTCTTTGAAAGTTAGATTAGCCTATGCTTGTGCTGTAACCCATGTAACATGAGCAGAGATGAGATGCCTCACTTCCAGCTTGATTATGGGATGCTCACATACACAGTTCTCCTTTTGCTACCCTGGCAGTGTTTAGAGCACAGTCATGGGTGGAAAGAGTGGGAAGCAATGAAAAAGTATGTGTAGACTTGCCTGTGGGTCATGTATGTCCACTTTATAGTATATGGAAGCAAAACAACGACATTTGTAAAGTTGTATAATTCTTAAGAATGATTATAGTGTTATATAAAAAGTTGCCAAGGTGAGAGTGCCAGTGACAAAGTGAAGATATGTGGGCCCTGCTTAGTAGTGGGGTGCCTAGCAATGAAGAAAGCATCTCGAGCTTGACATCTATGAAGACCTAGAAAATTACCACTGCAAAGCTGGAAGCTATTACACATTGGAATGTGGTTATACAGTTGGTGGTTCTAGATTTTAGAAATACATGGCAGAGTGGCTATTAACACACACAGTGTTAATTTATAATATTTACTTTTAGGACGGTACTGCCAATAAAAGATAAGCCTGGCAAGAATGGTCTGTATTCCAAAATATATTGAAAAACAAAAAATTCAGAGCAATGTTAAAGATCAAAGAACTGTAAGATTAAGAAGAAGGCTACTTCTTGAACCCAAATAACTTGACCTAAAACCTTAAGATGCTCATGATATTCATATACAAGTGTCATATACATGTGTCATTCATCCTCCCTGTCACTGACAACCCCTTGCTTCCCTCTGGTTGGTTCCCATCCTTTGTTCAAAAATTCCCACTTCTCCTTTCATGTCCCATATGTTCCATTATCCTCTTTTCTACCCATCTTTTAATATCTTTTTTGTCATCCTTTTTCTAATTTTATGACACATGCACACATATGCAAATATCCCCACACATGCATAATATCAAACTAAGAAATTATAAGCCTGCTAGAAAAATTCTTCTGGTGTTGAGTTTTGCATTATATTGTGGAATTACAAACACCTTCTGGTAAAAAGTGACCTGAAAAGCCTTCTGTTCAACCTACTCTTTAGCTGTTGCTATAAAGAATAATTGATAATAAGATATTACCAAAAAGACTAGGCATCCTTTCACAGTCACTTCTCACATTTTACACTTTCAGACATGCATCTTAGATACACTTATTAACCTAACTTAATTTTAGTTCCCTTCTCTGAAAGAACTGATACCATACAATTTATTTCATAGACTTGTATGAGAACTTACTGAAGGTAGTACTTAACACATAGGAAAAAGTCAATGAAAGTTAGCCACTCTAACATGTCATATGGTACTCAGAAATCTGGGCAAACGCTGGGTGAATATGCTTTTTGGATGATGTTAATATTCAGATAAGTAGGCAGAGTAAAGCATCTCATACTGTTTCCTGTGAACAACTCTATCCAATCAGGCAAATACTGAATATGAAAAGGCTGTGCCTTTTCTCACCTGAGTGCCTATAGACTCAGACCAAAACATTGACCTTCCTTGGGATTGGAGTCTGTTTGTCTTCAGGCAGTAACAACCTATTGCTTCTCATGGGTCTTCCCCAGCAGGCTGACTCACCCTTCAGATTGGGTGATAATTACATGGACCAACTCTTAACAATCACTCTATTTCCATATCAGTTCTGTTTCTCAAGTGAGACAGGATTGATACAGATGCTCTTACCATGACACAATGTGCTGGTGTAACAAACACTGAATTTGGAATGAATTTGGGGGATGAATTTGCAACTGAGTGACAATGTGGATGCTTGGAAGAGTTTGAGATACAAGTTGCAAAAGAATGTCTCTGAAGGGCTGGTTGGTAAGAATTACACATGTGAGAGATGCTATGGAAAAAGCTCCATACAATGAAGATTTGATTGAAAATTGGAGGAAAGGCAGTCCTTGTTGTAAGTTGGAAAGGAGCTTGCCAGTACTGTGTTCTACTGTTTTGTAGATGCAAAAACCTGCGTGCAATTACACTGGATATTGACCTGAGGTGGATTCTCAGCTTGTAAATGGGCATCAAGTCTGTGGTTGAAACCACCCATAAGGAAGACATTCGCTATGGAGATAATCAGTCAGATTCACAAAGACTGGGATAGAAACAGGGTTATCCACACAGAGGCCATTTTAGAGGAGACACAGATAGGATGAAGGGAGGTTCTTGGTCTATAACTCTACAGGATAGGACCAGAGAGCTGTTTAGCTGTGCATGTGCATGTGCAGGTAATTCCTCAAGGTGATCCACAGACAATCAGAACTGCAGCTCACCAGACCCCCAGGAGGAAAGGCTGTTTTCAGTTCATTTATAGAGGGTAGGCCCTGCTCTCTGCTTTTAGTAACCCATATGACCCATACAAAGAGCCAGATAGACCTCTTTGCAAGGGTTCTTTGTAGGTACAGCCATTACAAAATGTTCTCACAGGTTCCCTGGCCAAAGCCATGATGATAGGACCACCACTGAGGGCTGGAGGGGAGCAGTGGGCCCAGCAGGCTGAGAATCCAGCCTAAGAGAAAACTATTCCCAAGCCTAAGATTCAATGTAATTACCCTTGCTAAGTGTTTGTTCTGACATGGGTGCCTACCCTGTCTGATGTTTGTGTCTCCATTGTATTTTTTTTGTCGAGTGTCACAGGCTCCTAGCTATGTGAGAACTCTAGGAAAAAATTTCACTTTTTATAGTTGAATATTTTTTATTGTGTGTATGCAAACAAACAAAAAAGAATTGTAGGAGAGAAACTTTGCCTCAGATGAGTCAAGTCTCAAGTCTTACTGGAGGTGGGTTAAGAGATTTCAGTGAGGACGTAGCAGTTGAGATTGATGCTGAACTGAGTTAAAGCTCTTGGTGCCATTGTCCTGAGCTGAATGGAATTCATGTGTGTGGATGATATAGTCTGTGGAGGAGCAAAACATCATGGAAGAGACTGTTTCTCTCTTAAGTTGATATATTGAAGCCATAACCTCTAATGTGTTTTTGGAGATTCTTTTTGGGTGGTAGCTAAGATTAAATGATTATAAAAGGAGAAAAAGATACCAGATATATTCTATTCTTTCTTTCTCTCTCTTACTTACTTCCCTTTCTCCTTCCTAGTCCTTGCCTCTCCTCCTTCCTTATTTCTTACCACTCTCATAAGAAGTCCACAGTGAGAAAGTAACTGCCTAGTTTCACATTGACAAGAATGTTCATGGTTCAATATGTTTGTTTTCCAGGTTCCACGGCAACACAGTCCCCTCACATGGTTGTATATGCCACCTTTACACCACTCTATTTGTTTGAAAACAAGGTCTTTATGTTAGAGAAGATGGTAAGAATTCAAAACCAAGACATACAATTTCTTTATGTGTGGTAGTGGGAGGTACATGCTACTTGACTTAAACCAAGGAGCTGGAACATGCAAAATTACCTCAGTTGTTCATAGTACTATCTAATTATATAAAGGTAAAAATACAATCACATTTTATTTTGTAAATTTCTATTATATACAAAAGGAAAGATAGAGGAACTATACATTTTAGTGAAACTTGTGTACATCATTCCCAGTTTCGCTTAGGTTAGGGTGCCACTGCCATGACATTCTTGCATCATAAAATAATGCAGAATAAATGCTACTTGTGTTTAAATAATAAATTTAAGCAAAAAGAGGAAAATTAGTAAATGTAACCAAAAGCAATACAATTAAGTTATGCATAATATAAACAATTAGGCATATACATTGCATACATGTATACATACTCTTTGGTATTCATTGTATACATGTATACACATTTTTTGGTATTCATTGTAAACATGTATACATATTCTTTGGTTTCCATCCTGTGCACATGTTCTGATTATTCTCTATATTTTGTTCAGAGTGGAATTTTATTTTATATTCCATTTGGAAGCCAGCCTTTTGTTTAGCAGTATTATTATCATTTTTCCCATGACATTGCTTTTTAATTAACATGTTTAGTTATTGCATACCATTTATATAATTCCACAATTTTGAGCCATTTTTTCTGTTCTGAGGGGCAAGGCAAATGCTCTCTTTTTAGATGGATAACATCTAGTTAGCTTATTTAGACTGATGTTATACATTGAAGGCTTATTCAATTCTGGCTCTGTGGGCTTTAGACACTTAGCACCTTTTCCAGGGACTGTGTATGATCTAAACTTACTACATTAAAATGTAGGGATAGTGAGTACATTGATACAATTGTGCATGAATGCGCAGTTTGTTAGTTGGAGTTGAATTTTAAAACTTTAATGAGGATTAGCTTGAAAAGTAAATATTCCAGTGGAGTCACTGTTCATTCTTTAGATTAGCCTGAGATCACAATACCATCATTTTAGAAGCCATTATTATTGGCAAAAGTCAGTAAAAAACAGTAGTAACATTATAAAAATGATAGAACAAAGTGTGCTAGCATGTGCACAGGGGCAGAGGCAGTTTCTGTTATTTTTAATCCAAAGTGAAATAAGAGCAACCATCCTTGAATTGCAGAATCAGAAATTTTCATGGTGTCTGGAAATCAGCAGCTCCCCCACAACTGTACATACTTGGGTGTGTACCTAAAGCTGCTCTCAAGCCAAGCGTTCTGTTGAGTTTAGGGTCTCTTTTTTCTTCCCTATGTTCTTCCTTGTGTATCATGGGCACCATCTCAGATGCTTTAGATGGTAAACACTCAATATATGCACCACTAAAGGACATTAACCATATTTTGTTGCATGTTATGCCTTATATCCAAGGGATACTCAAGCTGCTTGTTAAAAGTGTAATACTTCATACACATTAATTCATATATTATAATGCATATATGCTAGGCAATGTGATCTACTCTTACACCATAGAGATGAATATCACAGTCCGAGTTCCTTGCCACAAAGCTCAGTGAGTATAATTAAGTGGAAAACAACGAGGAAACTGTTATAACAGAGTATATAAGGTATCTAGATAAACAGCGTTTGTTGGAGCAATGGCACAGATGAATACCTATCTGAATGAGAGAAAAAAAAACGTTGGGGGTGGAGAGACAGGACACATGACTGAACTTTTTTCCCTAATGGGCAGCCAGGGAGGTCTTCCCAAGGACGTTGATTGCTTAACCTGAGGTATAAAAGAAGTTATACTAGTAAATAAGAAAAAGTATATTCAAAGCAGAGAAAAGATCATGTGGAAAGTCCGAAGAGCAAGGAGACCACACAGACCCTGTGCTCAGAAAACCGACAGAGATTGAATTAATTGTACAGAAGTTCCAGAAGCAGTTCAAATTATAACTAAGGAAAGAATATTCTTTATAAACCTTTTTCTTTTTCTTTTTCTGCCAGGCACAGTGTGGTCATGTACCTTTGAGTGTTGCAAATACTGTGTACCACAACCCTGTTTAAACCTCCCCCTGGGGTACCATAGAGAGCTTACAGTGCCAAAGACTCTGGGGTCGGTCTAGTGTCTGTAACATGATCAAAGGATCCACTCCAGCTGTCTCCATGTGTCTGGTTGTGTCATGGTCCACTGTCCCGCTGCTGATTCTTTGAGGGTGACTTTATATGATTTTTATCTAGTTCCTCCGTAAATAGCAGACTAGAATAGAGAATATGCATACACTATTTAAACATAAATATGTAAGAAATGATTTCTTGCCTGTTGAAATTTTGTAAAATGGAGTATGTAGTAGAATGCACCCAAGCTCCTGAAATAATGGCTCATGACACTCAAAATATTTACAAATACCTAGGCCATATAGCTAGGCTCTTCTATGACTAGCTCATAACTTAAAATAACCCATTTGTTCTATTTTACATTCTGGCATTTGGCTGGTTACCTGGGCTGAGGTACCATGCATCTGCTCTCCTCACATCTTACAGGCTGAAATCTCAGGTGCCTGGCTCTATCCCAGAATTCCTTCTGTCTGCTGGATGTCTCACCTGTTTCCTGCCTTAACCATAGGCCATAGATTTTTGTTTTCATTGACAGGTGTTGCATCCATACAATACATAGGAGATTCCTTCTACAGAGTATATCACTACAGTTACAGCACAAAGAATGTTAAGATCAGCACATAAGTTAACAGCTTGCATTTAGTTAAGAAGCAATGGAGACTACGTAAGACTAGAACAAAATGTCACAGACTACTCTATGTGATCCAATACTCCTGCTCTCAGGCATCCTAAACACTTTGGGTTTTTATTTTATTTTATTTTATTTATTTATTTATTTTACACTTTGGGTTTTTAGATGAATAAGCTTTCTCAGCCTGCAACTCTGGCTCCTGCTTTTAGAGAATTTGAAATAGAATGGGGGGAGCAGTAAAGGGGTCTTGGAAAACAAGATTTCTAGCTTAAGTTTTTGCCTGAACCATTCAACAGAGATTATTAAGTATCTATTTAGTTTTGAGAGTGCTATTCTACAGCCCTCTTTACACCTAATTCTTGTCTAAGGATCTCTGAAGTGCTTTGGGGAAAATTTTTGTTTGTTTGTTTGTTTGTTTGTTTGATTGATTTTTGTTTTTAAACAATCAAGGGGGCCTGGTGAGATGGCTCAGTGGTTAAGAGCACTGGCTGCTCTTCCAGAGGTCCTGAGTGCAATTCCCAGCAACCAAATGGTGGTTCACAACCATCTGTAATGGAATCTGATTCCCTCTTCCACTGTGTGTGTAGACAGAGCACTCATACACATTGAATAAATAAATACATAATAATAAATAAATAATCAAACAATCAAATTTTAACCAGGATTTGTGGCACTGCTTATTTGATTCCCTAAAATTACATAATATATTGAAAATAAATTATAAGAATTTTTTATTTTTGAATTTATCATGCTAAATCAGGACAGTTCTTTGACATATTAATAACTGTGGTGCAGAATTAATATCTTGCTTTGTTTTTCCAACCATCACTTTATATTTTCACAACATTTTACTTTGTTTTATTTTTCAATGTTCTACAGTTCCAAAAAGAAGTTATTTTTAGATTAAAATATTGGTTGTTATAAGAAAGGGAGGGAAACAGAAAGACAGAGACAGAGACAGAGGGACAGAGAGAGTATGATTCAAAATTATCCTTTGTTAAATGTCTAGAATTTGTTCCACTTTTAAAGTATGATTTTGAGTATGGCTTCACCCAGGTAGTATTAATGTGTAACTGTTGCAGTTATGCCTCTTTGAACATGTTATTGTTGGTGGCCTTAAATTCTCCCTAAGTTACCAGCCGATTACTCTCAAGTGGTGACTTGATTTCATCATGGCTTCTAACACCTAACAAAATAAAGGTTGTAGGGAAAAAAATATCTTTATTTAGATGGTATAAGGAAATGTTTTTAGGCTACTTTATGAATTACAAAAAATTTCTGAATTTTTTTTTAGTAAATTGATAAGAGTCTGTAAGAAAACAAAAGTAAAAAGGTTTTCTCTTTTAGGCGACTTTTTAAAACCATAAATATCACTTTTCTCTTAAATTTGAATTATTATTTATATCATTATTATAGAAACCAATCATGTCAAATCATTAGAAAAAAAATAGTTCCCAGAGGGACTAACTTCAGTGTAGTTGGTATTTATTATTGGTTATTTGTTAAATGTAAAACAATCTATGTTAGTAGCATGGATCAATTCAATGCTCTCCCTCTCCTCCTACTCTTCTCTTTCTTTTTCTGTAACACATTTCAGGCAGCAGTTAGGACCTAAAGTTTTGTTGAAATAATGGTCTGACTTTTTCCATATGGCTTCAGAACTGAATGTTTTAACAAAAGAGCTAGCTCCCAGGGCTGCTTCTTTTTTTTTTTCTTCTTATTGTTTTTTATTTTTATTATTTATTAGAATATATTCATTATGTATCCAGGCTGTAGCCCCCTCCCTTATCTTTTCCCGGTCCCACCCTCCCTCCCTCTTCCTCCCCTATGTCCCTCCCTTAGTCCATTGATAGGGGAGGTCCTCCTCCCCTACTATCTGACCCTAGCCTATCAGGTCTTATCAAGACTGTCAGGATCCTGTTTCTCTGTGGTCCAGTTGAATGTATCTCTTGTTATAGTTCCCAGGAGTGGCTGGTGTCTTTTTTGTCATAGCGATTAACAAATGCTGCTTAGGGTAATTCTACACTTTACACAGAATCCCCAAAACTCAACTTTCAACACATTGCTTAGCCAAATCCTTTTCTTGAATACTTTGGCTTTTGTCTCTGGAAGATTTTTCCCCTTCAGTTTTTTTCTTTCTTTTTTTCTGACCTTCTTATTATTCCTTTCTTAGTCTCTTAACCCCACTGTCAAAGCCTCCATTGTCTCCAGTGATGGGGACTTCCTGAGGAAAAACCCACTGTTAAAGGATTATAATATATCATATAGGTAAGGCCACCTCTTGTCACCTTACAAGACCTAAGCACATTTAAGAAACAACTGACAGTGAGTTTTATTTTTATTTTATTTTTTATTTTTAGATAATCAGGACTGATTTTACAGCTACAACATAGAAAACTGCTACCCACAAACTTTTATATTTTCACTGGATCTTAAGCTTCAGAATGGCCTAATTTCTTCTTTTTCAATAAGCAAATAGGGTCTCAGAAAAACTTAAAGATCCAAGAAATATGTAAAGTAGTGTAATTTTTATTAAGGGTTAGAAACATAGTTGCCCCTTTTTCTAAATTAGCGAAAGTTTTAAATATAAGAGACAATGAAGATTCACTTTAACTCCTCTTTCCATGTCTTAGGCAAATTCTGCAGAGAAACTTCGGGAATACGGGCTTTCTCACATCTGCAGCCACCCTGTGCTGGTGACCAGAAGTAGGTCTTGTCCCCTTGTGGCACCACCCAAGCCTCCTCCCTTACCTCCCTGGAAACTCATTCGCCAAAAAAAGGAAACAGTCATAACAGACGAAGCTCAAGGTATGTGCCATGTTGCTAACAGTCTAATTTACACCTCTCTGGGGGTTCGCCAGTCTCTTCTGCGGAAGACGGTTATGTGTTGGGGTTAACCATGCAGCCACGTACCTAACGCTACTCGACTCTTTCATCAAAATTTTATATTCAAAACAATTAAACATACATACCATATTTTGATCTGGTGGGATCATAGTGTCAGGCCTCTGCTAAAGCTTATATGGTTCTCTTTTTTCTTTCTGTTGGGTTTAATATGTAAGCTAAACAATGAACAAGAGTGAAAAAGGAGTTTCATTCTGAAGGATAGTGCAGAGTGACCAGAGGAACTTTGGTATTCTGTCTGAGCCTTGTTTCTTTTCCTATTCAACTTCACGGCTCACTGTGATGATATGTGCTGCTCTCCTTTCTCAATTTGAATTTCTTTTTCTCTTTTTTCCTTTTTTTAATTTGAGGTAGGGTTTCTCTTTGCAGCTTTGGCTGTCCTGGACTTTGTAGATTGAACTCACAAAGATTCACCTGTCTCTGCCTTTCTGAATGCTAGGATTACAGTGTGTGCGCACCACCATGCCTGGTGTTTGATGGGAATTTCTTATTTCCAAACGAGCTTAATACTCCTGCATACTCACAGTTCTCTCTCAGCCCACTGTTTCCCTGCCATATACTTCCTGCTTCTTCTTCCACTTTAGTTTCTGTGAATCAGCTCACATTCCTCTTCAGGTCTTAAGTGGTTGTGCTGAGGAGATTAATTGAGGGACACTTTTTTTTTTTTAACGATTTATATGTAAAGTCATCTTTGCACTTAAAGCAGCAGCAAATGCAAATGCTTGTTAAATTTCACCATTCAATATCATTGCTCCACACACAGCCTTAAAAGAAACTGGCTATAGACAAAGGAAAGCTAATATTGGCAAGCTCTGTAAAGTGTTTTAATTAATTGAAATGTCTGTGTTCATTCCTGCTTACTTCTATTGAAATCCCTGGGTAAACATGTACTCTAACTGACACTGCCTTAGAATCTGAAGGATTCTGAAAGTGTACATCACATTTCCCGACTTCTCAGATGCTGCACCAAAGAAGCCTGAGCAGTTCCTTGAGATTTCAAGTCCATTTTTGAATTATAGAATGACTCCATTTACTATTCCAAAAGAAAAGTAAGTATATGGCTTTCTCACCAGCTCCTCTTGTTAATATCGCATCTGTGATGTACATGGTTAAAAATCATAATGGGAAGAATGTCTGAAAGACACCGAAGCCAAATATATATGCATATTCTCACAACCTGTTAAAAGGGATGTCTTATAGACTATGATTACACAATTTCATTTATTATCAATAATTTTTGCTTATATTTTATGTATGAGTGTTATAGACTAAATGTTTGATATTCCTCCAAAATGAAATGTTGAATTTCTAGCCCTTGGGTGGCTGAGTTTGTAAGGAATGATTTTTAAAGGTATAATTGGGTTACATGGGGCTGTGGTCTAATAACATCTGTCTATGGAGGAGATTCTAAGAGCTCTTGCTCTTATTGATAAACAAGCTATAAGGATACAGAACACCTGTAAGCAGAAGTCTTATTTAGAAAAGGAAGCAAAAGTGTGCATGGCCGAGGACCTCACAGAAGTGTGGTTATATGCACAGGACAAAACCAGTCAAAATCTCTCTATAGGTAAGAGAAGTTCACCAGATCCCATTCCTAGCTGAGATGCTATTGGTGGTTGATGGCTGAGGGAGGGAGAGTCTTTTTTTTTTCTTTGCTAATGTGAACTCTGTTATGTTGCCCTTGTGATGGTCTCACAACTATGCATATGGGCAGCAATTATCAGACTCAGTGGGTTCTTGAAGAAGAAGAAAAAAAAGAAAAAGAAAACAGCAACATAGGTTATGAGTGAAAGGTTTCTAGGTGTAGTTGGCAGAGGAGAGTAGAGATAAATATGATCGAAATGCATTCCATGCATGTATAAAGTTCCCAAAGATAATGCATGTAAATTGTGTATGCTGGCTGCAGCATGGCTGACTCCATAAGTGAGAACACTGCTGGGATATGTTGAGGTGACATTTTGTGGGCTACTTTACTGGAGGGATATTTCCAGAGTGAAGCTACTAAGTTATTTCTCCATTTGATAGAAATTAGATCTTGAGGTGTCATCAGTTCAAATCATATGCAGCTAGTGGCTGAAGTGAGGATTTATGTGGGATCAGTGTTTCCTTAAATGTGCCCTTTGTGACACAGGAGGAACAGTAATGGTCAGAGAGTGGTCAGTTATAGAGCAGGGTTGCTGAAATGCACATGCCCTAGGGGTTTGTGGCTAACAGTGATTTTGAAGTTCTGGGAAAACATTCTGTGAGCAGGATAGTTCCTTCTTTGGACTGAATGAGAGAACTTAACAGTCGATCTCATGAGCAGTAAAATAAGGGAGGGAATTTAATAAGGGATTGTCCCCTGATTTCTTGCTTAGAAGCCCTTTGTCACTCACTACTCACAAAATACTAAAACACAAAAATAACCAAGAAACTTTGTAACACTGACAGACTTTCTGTTGTCCAATAGCATCTCATTTTCTTTTTTTAAATTTTTTTCCTTTTCTTTTTCTTTTTTTTATTTAACTTTTATTAATTACACTTTATTCATTTTGTATCCCCCCATAAGCCCCTCCCTCCTCCCCTCCTGGTCCCACCCTTTCCCCCTTTCTGCATGCATGCCCCTCCCCAAGTCCACTGATAGGGGAGGTCCTCCTCTCCTTCTTTCTGATCTTAGTCTATCAGTTCTCATCAGAAGTGGCTACATTGTGAGGGTTCTAGGTTATCTCCATGAATAGTCCTTGGTTGGAGTATGAGTCTCTGGGAAGTTCCCTGTGTTCAAATTTTCTTGTTCTGTTGCTCTCCCTGTGGAGTTCCTGTCCTCTCCAGCTCTTACTATTTCCCACTTCTTACATAAAATTCCATTCACTCTGCCCATTGGTTGGCCATCAGGCTCAGTATCTGCTTTCACAGTCTGCATGGCAGAGGCTTTCAGAGGCTCTCTGTGGCAGGTTCCTAGGTTGTTTCCTGTTTTCTTCTTCTTCTGATGTCCATCCTCTTTGCCTTTCAGGATGGGGATTGAACATTTTAGTTAGGGTCCTCTCTTTTGCTTAGTATGTTTAGATGTACAGATTTTAGTGGATTTATTCTATGTTGTATGTTTATATGAGTGAGTATATACCGTGTGTGTCTTTTTGCTTCTGGGACAACTCACTCAGGATGATCCTTTCCAGGTCCCACCATTTACCTGCAAATTTCATGATTTCCTTATTTTTCATTGCTGAGTAATACTCCATTGTATAGATGTACCACAGTTTCTGCATCCATTCTTCAGTTGAGGGACATATGGGCTATTTCCAGCTTCTGGCTATTACAAATAAAGCTGCTACAAACATGGTTGAGCAAATGTCCTTTTTGTGTACTTGAGCCTCTTTTGGGTATATGCCTAGGAGTGGTATGGCTGGATCTTGAGGAAGCACTATTCCTAGTTGTCTGAGAAAGCGCCAGATTGATTTCCAGAGTGGTTGTACAAGTTTACATTCCCACCAGCAGTGGAGAAGGGTTCCCCTTTCTCTACAACCTCTCCAGCATGTGTTGTCACTTGAGTTTTTGATCTTGGCCATTCTGATGGGTGTAAGGTGAAATCTCAGGGTCGTTTTGATTTGCATTTCCCTAATGAGGTTGAGCATTTCTTTAAGTGCTTCTCTGCCATTCGATATTCGAATTCTCTGTTTAGCTCTGTTCCCCATTTTTTAATTGGATTACTTGGATTGCTGCTTTTCAGCTTCTTTAGTTCTTTATATATACTGGATATGAGTTCTCTGTCAGATAAAGGGTTGGTGATGATTCTTTCCCAATCTGTAGGCAGTCGCTTTGTTTTGATGACGGTGTCCTTTGCTTTACAGAAGCTTTTCAGTTTCATGAGGTCCCATTTATTGATTGTTGCTCTTAGAGCCTGTGCTGTTGGTGTTCTGTTCAGGAAGTTTTCTCCTGTACCAATGAGTTCTAGGGTATTTCCCACTTTTTTTTTTCTAGCCGATTTAATGTGTCTGGTTTTATGTTGAGGTCTTTGATCCACTTGGACTTCAATTTTGTGCAGGGTGATAAGTATGGATCTATTTTCATTTTTCTACATGTAGACATCCAGTTGGACCAGCACCATTTGTTGAAGATGCTATCTTTTTTCCATTGTATGGTTTTGGCATCTTTGTCAAAAATTAGGTGTCCATAAGTGTGTGGGTTTATTTCTAGGTCTTCTGTTCGGTTCCATTGATCCACCATTCTGTTTCTATGCCAGTACCATGCAGTTTTTAAAACTGTTGCTCTATAGTACAGCTTGAGATCAGGGATGGAGATACCTCCAGAAGATCTTTTATTGTAGAGGATTGTTTTAGCAATTCTTGGTTTCTTGTTATTCCATACGAAGTTGAGAATTTTTCTTTCCAGGTCTGTGAAGAATTGTTGTGGCAATTTGATGGGAATTGCATTAAATCTGGAGATTGCTTTTGGTAAGATGGCCATTTTTACTATGTTAATCCTGCCAAGCCATGAGCATGGGAGATCTTTCCATCTTCTCATATCTTCTTCTAATTCTTTCTTCAGAGACTTGAAATTTTTTTCATACAAGTCTTTGACTTCCTTGGTTAGGGTTACACCAAGGTACTTTATGTCATTTGTGGCTATTGTGAAGGGTGTTGTTTCTCTAATTTCTTTCTCAGCCCTTTTGTCTTTTGTATACAGGAGTGGTACTGATTTTTTTGAGTTAATTTTGAATCCGACCACTTTGCTGAAGGTGTTTATCAGCTGTAGGAATTCCCTGGTAGAGTGTTTGGGGTCACTCATGTATACTATCATATCATCTGCAAATAGTGATACTTTGACTTCTTCCTTTCCAATTTGTATCCCCTTGATCTCCTTCAACCGTCTTATTGCTCTAGCAAGAACTTCCAGAACTATGTTGAAGAGAATGGGGAGTGGGCAGCCTTGTCTTGTCCCTGATTTCAGTGGGATTGCTTTAAGTTTCTCTCCATTCAGTTTGATGTTGGCTATAGGCTTGCTGTATATTGCCTCTACTATGTTTAGATATGTGCCTTGTATCCCTGATCTCTCCAATACTTTAAATATGAATGGATGTTGGATTTTGTCAAATGCTTTTTCAGCATCTAGGGAGATTATCATGTGGTTTTTTTCTTTCAGTTTGTTAATATGGTGGATCACATTGATCAATTTCCGTATATTGAACCACCCCTGCAAACCTGGGATGAAGCCTACTTGGTCATAGTGGATAATATCTTTGATGTGTTCTTGTATTCGGTTTGAGAGTATTTTGTTAAGTATTTTTGCATCAATGTTCATAAGGGAGATTGGCCTGAATTTTTTTTTTTTTCGAAAGAAATTTCTTTCTTTGTTGAGTCTTTGTGAGGTTTAGGTACCAAGGTGACTGTGGCTTCATAGAATGAGTTTGGTAATGTTCCTTCTGTTTCTATTTTGTGGAATAGTTTGAAAAGAATTGGAGTTAGGTCTTCTTTGAAGGTCTGGTAGAATTCTGTGCTGAAGCCATCTGGTCCTGGGCTTTTTTTGGATGGGGACTTTTGATGACCGCTTCTATTTCTTTGGGGGATATAGGACTATTTAATTGATTTACCTGGTCCTGATTCAGCTTTGGTAAGTCAAATCGATCAAGAAAATTGTCCATTTCATTTAGATTTTCAAATTTTGTGGCATATAGACTTTTGAAGTAAGTCCTAATGATTGTTTGGATTTCCTCAGTGTCTGTAGTCATGTCCCCCTTTTCATTTCTGATTTTGTTGATTTGGGTGGTGTCTCTCTGCCTTTTAGTTAGCTTGGCTAAGGGTTTGTAAATCTTGTTGATTTTCTCAAAGAACCAGCTCTTGGTTTCATTGATTCTTTGAATTGTTTTATTTGTTTCTAATTGATTGATTTCAGCCCTGAGTTTGATTATTTCCAGCCGTCTACTCCTTCTTGGTGTGTCTGCTTCTTCTTTTTCTACGGTTTTTAAGTGAGCCATTAAGTTGCTTGAATGAACTGTCTCGAATTTCTTTTTGAAGGCACTTAGTGCTATGAACTTTCCTCTTAGCACTCCTTTCATTGTGTCCCACAAGTTTGGGTATGTTGTGTCTTCATTTTCATTGAGTTCTAGGAAGACTTTAATTTATTTCTTTATTTCTTCCTTGACCCAGCTGTCATTTAGTAACAAGTTGTTGAGTTTCCATGTGTGTGTAGGCTTTTTGCTATTTCTGTTGTTGTTGAAGTCCAACTTTATTCCATGGTGATCAGACAAGATATGAGGGATTATTTCAATCTTCTTGTATCTAGTTGAGGCTTGCTTTGTGACCAACTATATGGTCTATTTTGGAGAAGGTTCTGTGAGGTGCTGAGAAGAAGGTAAATTCTTTTGTGTTTGGGTGTAAGGTTTTGTAAATGTCTGTGAGGTCCATTTGATTCATGACCTCTGTCAGAGATATTGTTTCTTTGTTTAATTTCTGTTTTGTTGACCTATCCTTTGTTGAGAGTGGGGTGTTGAAGTCTCCCACTATCAATGTGTGGGGATCTATATGTGGTTTAAATTTTATCAATGTTTCTTTTACAAATGTGGGTGCTCTTATATTTGGGGCATAGATGTTCAGGATTGTGATGTCTTCCTGGTGGAATTTTCCTTTGATGAGTATGAAGTGTCGTTCCCAATCTCTTTTTATTAATTTTGGTTGAAAGTCTATTTTATCAGATATTAGAATGGCTACTCCTGCTTGTTTCTTGGGTCTGTTTGCTTGGAAAGTCGTCTTCCAACCTTTTACCCTCAAGTAATGTCTATCTTTGTGCCCTAGGTGTGTTTCTTGTATGCAACAGATTGCTGGGTTTTGTTTACGTATCCATTCTGTTAATCTGTGTCTTTTTACTGGAGAGTTGAGTCTATTGATGTTGAGAGAGATTAATGACCAGTGGCTGTTAGATCCTTTGATTTTGATGTTGGCTGTGGTCATAAGGTTGTGTGCTTGTTTGCTTTTTGTTTTACTGTAGTAAGGTTAATTATTTCCTGTGTTTTCTTGACAGAAGCTAATTTTCTTGGGTTGTATTTTCCTTTCCAGTGTCTTCTGTAATGCTGGATTTGTATGTAGGTATTGTTGAAATTTGTTTTTGTCATTGAATATCTTGTTTTCTCTGTCAATGAGGACTGAGAGTTTTGCAGGGTATAGTAGCCTGGGCTGACATCTGTGTTCTCTTAGGGTCTGCATGATATCTGTCCAGGCCCTTCTGGCTTTCATAGTCTCTGTTGAAAAGTCAGGTGTGATTCTAATGGGTTTGCCATTATATGTTACTTGGCCTTTTTCCCTTGCAGCTTTTAGTATTTTTTCTTTGTTCTGTATACTTACTGTTTTGATTATTATGTGGCAGGAGGATTTTCTTTTCTGGTCAAATTTGTTGGGTGTTCTGTAGGCCTCATGTATTCTTATTGGCTTCTCCTTTAACTTGGGGAAATTTTCTTCAATGATTTTGTTGAAAATATTTTCTGGGCCTTGGAGAAGGGAGTCTTCTTTTTCCTCTATACCTATTATTCTTAGGTTTTGTCTTTTCATATTGTCTTGGATTTCTTGGACGGTCTGTGTCAGGAATTTTTTGGAATTAACATTTTCTTTGACAGATACATCGATTTCTTCCATTGTATCTTCTATACCTGAGATTCTTTCTTCCATCTCTTGTAGTCTGTTGGTTATGCTTACTTCTGTAGTTCCTGTTTTCTTCCCTAAATTCTTCCTCTCCTTATTTCCTCCAGTTGTGTTTTCTTTAATTTTTCCAGTTCTATCTTCAGGTCTTGATTTGTTTTGTTTACTTCCTTCACCTGTCTGATTGTATTTTCCTGTTTTTCTTTTATTTCCTTCAACTCTGTTTCTTTTATTTCTTTCAGTGATTTAATTTTTTCTTCTCTGAAGGCCGCAAACTGTTTGGCTGCATCTTCCCATATTTCTTCACAGATGGCCATAATCTGCTTGTCTTTAACTTCCTCCATTTCTTTACGGATAGCCATGATCTGTTTGGTTTTATCTTCCTCTAATTCTTTACGTATTTTATTTGTTTCCTCTATTATCCTCTTCATCAGCATAGATGTAAGGTCATCTTCTTGATTTTCTATTATGCTGTGTTGTCCAGGGCTGTTCGCCCCTGGATGGCTGGGTTCTGGAGATGCCATATTGCTCTGTCTTTTGTTGGTTGTGCTTTTACGCTGACCTCTACCCATTGGGCTGTTTTAGGTGTTGGCTGTTAGTTTCTGTGCTTCCTGGAGTCCTGAGATAGGGAGAATCCCCTTGGCCGGGGATTTTTCCTGAAGGAGTCCTCCTCTGCTTTTTGGTTATGGTCACTGTATGGCCAGTGTTTCTCAGGAATTGCCACTGCTCACCTCAGGTGTATAGCCCTGAGTACAAGCTGTGGTCTTTGTTAGGCGGGGGGGGGGTTCTCCTCTTACCCATAGAGGTTTTCAAGACAGCTGCCCCACTGCTGGGTTTCTAGTTATAAATTTAGTGAGCTGCTGCTGTTGTTACAGTTTTCCAGGTACAGTCCTCTTGAAGAACCTGCTGATTCCCTAGCTGTGGGGTTTTCTCCCAACAGGGAAACTCAGTTTGTTATCCTGAGGCACACAGTTCTGTCCGGGAAAGTGAGAGGAGCACCCAGCAAGTCTCTGGGCCAGAGGCTGAGTGCTCCGGTCTGGGCCTGGAGAATGTGCACCTAGGTTGAGTTGGCGCCTGGGGGCGCCGCTCTGGTCTGGAGGCTGGGTGCCTCAGTCTGGACCGGAAGCTGTGTGTCCCTGTCTGGGATGTCGGCTGCACGCACTGCTCTGGTCCAGACGCTGTGGGTGCAGCCCTCTTCAAGGACCAGGGATTCCCACAGTTTTGTCAGTCTAGCTAGGGGTAACTGGTTGATCCTTGGCACAGTATCTGAGGGCTGCTGTAATGGCTCTCTGGCTTTTGTAGGTCTGAGGATGCAGCTGTGTGCCCCAGTGCCCTAGGGGTACTCAATAATGGCAGCTGAGCACAGCACTCCTGCCTGCATTAGAAAGCTAGAGCCTAGAGTCTGCGTGAATCCAGAAAGTCTTTTGGTGCTGGGTGTCCTGAGTGTTAGACATGATGATCCCCCCTGCTGGGGGTTTCCTCCTGCCAGAGAGACCCAGTCTTTGCTTTGGGGACAGCCATTCTGTCTGGGGTGGCAGTGAGTAGAACCCACAGGCACAGACGCCCACCTGTGGCTCCACCTTTCTGGCCTTTGGGATCCTGGGCGTCTGCCTAAACTGGGTAATTTTCCCAAGACCTTTTTGAGGTGGTGGTATCAGATGAGTGCTCTGAGATCAGACCAGCTGTTTCCCTCCTTGTGGGTTTGCACCCAACGGTGAAACTGAGTCTCTGGTGCCCTGGGGCTCACAGTTCTATCTAAGGCAGCGAACCAGGCGCACAGGCAGGGCTCTGTGCTGGTGCCTGAGTCCCCGGCTCTGGCTCCGGGCTGGCTCCTGAGGCGCCCGTGGAACCCGAGTCTTTTCCAGGGGATGTCTGGGTGACCTAAGGTCGGTCCCAATCGTTTCCTGCTCCGTGGGGATATCTCTAGACTGGAAAATCCAGTCTGTGATGTTGTGGGCCCACAGTTCTGTCTGGGACAGTGACCAGATCATGCTGGTGTGTAGCTCTGGGCTGGCGACCAAGCGCCTGGCAGAACCAGGGTCTCTTCCGAGGTTTAGCTGGGTGAGTTAAAGCTGATTGAATCCCCCACGGTGGGGTATCCTCTCACCTGAGAAACACAATCACTTGTGTTTTATGGCTGCGAGTTCTGCTTGCTGGTCACTGTGCCTGTCCCCCTGTGCTGCTGTTCAGAATGAGAGTCCTCCCGGTGCCGCCATCTTCCTCCCAAATAAAACAGCATCTCATTTTAATCTGAGATTTTAACATTCTGTTAAGGATGCTTTTTACCCTCCATATTTGCATCAGCATAATCTTGAAAATCACTTACATATTCCCTGAAATTAGGGGTTTCTCTACAGTTTCTTCTCCTTTATGGTCTAGTACCAAAGTAATCTTTAACGAAATAACATCTCTTAACAGCAATATAAGCATTTTTATAAAGTTATTGAACCTCTACCCAGTTCCAAAATGGTGTCCGCAGTTTTAGGCAGTTATTTAGGCAACAATCCACTTTTACGCATCTATTCTGTTTGAATGCAGACTATGGAAACAAAACATCGTTAAGCATGTGGGCTATAAATCCAAAGAATATATCTCAGTCCTGGAAGCCAGGAAATCCAAGATCAAGATGTCAGTTCAACTAATGTGTGGACAGTACCCATTTGCTTACAGAGCCCTCTGTCTGCCTTTGCACATGCTACAAGTGATACCCAAACTCCCTGGAACCCTGCTTTTCAGAGCACAAGTCTCATTTTATAAAGACTTTGCTTTTTGTCCTAATGGCTTCCCCAGAGTTCCATCACCTAAAACCATAGTATCAGGTTTAGGTTCAACTCAAGAACTTGGCTTGACTTGACACACATTCACAGCATAACATTCCCTGGTCCTCTCTGAAGCCATAGACCCTGTTCTTTCCTAAGAGAACAACCCTCGAAGCTATTAAAATATATTTTCTGGATTTATTCTCCCTCTTTATGAAAAACATCCAAATATATGACTATTTCTACACATTTTTCTTATTGTTAGGTTTCTAGATATATGGAAGAATATTGTGTAATTTATTTTTCATTCCTGCTGCACTTTTAACCTGAATATAAATTTTATGTCAGTACTGTAAATTTTTGATATTTCATATAACCCTAAGGATTTGATAGTTGCTTGTATTCAGTAAATATTGAGGGAAAATATTTTGAGGCATCTAAGTCATTCAGAAGCTTTTTATTATCTTCCAGTTTGATAGTTGTAGTCACATGTAACTGCATGTTTGACCTTTTTGAGCACTTTTTAGAGTGTTTTAATTGTTGGAAACATTTTATTAAAAGTATTGAATAAGAGAAATATTATTCCTCAGGGATGAGCCCCTCCACTCTAATTGTTATCTAACATCAAGTGTTCAGCCTTGAAATAATTTACACATAATTAACATTATATGTACTAAGCAAGTTGCATTTAAATATTTAGACTGTATGTCCACGTATATATATCAGAATGATTAAAGAAAAATAGGGCATGAATTTGAGAGAAAGTAAAGAGGGTAAATGGAAGAGGCTGAAGAGAGGAAAAGGTTGCTGTAAAATGATGTAGCTATATTTTAATTATAAAAGTAAAACATATTGTAAAAGTACTGGATGGCTTACATAATGGAATTTACTCTTCCCGTTGCTGAGACAAAATACCAGACAGAAGCACCCTGAGGAAGGAAAGGTTTGTTTCCACTCATGGTTTGAGGGTGAGGTCATCATGTTTCATCAGGGGACAGCTTGCACAGTAGGGTACTTGGTCACATTGCACCTCCGTCAGTAAGTAGAGGCAACTGCATGCTGGGACTCCACCTCGTTCTCCTGTTCAGTCTAGGATCCAAGTCCATGAAATGATGCTACCCACAGCGATGGCACTAAAATATAACCCATTCTAGAAACTTCCTCACTGACATACCCAGAGGTCTTTCTATCAAGTGATTCTAGATCCTGTCAAGTTGGCATAATCTTCACAGGCTGTTTTAGATGTATATGCTCTCAGATACAATTTAGTCATTCTGAGGATATGCCATGCATTACATCCATGATATAAATATAAACTGACAAGAAAAACGCAATTACAATTTAAATACTCAACTCCCTGTACTTTTTAATGTTAGGGACCAAAGCCAGTTAATAATTTAACTTACATTGTCTTACTCTGGTTAGGTTTAATATCAAACACATTTTAATTCATTAACACTGTCTTATTCTGGTTCAGTTTAACATATTAGACACATTCTTGACATCTTTACCCCTGTGTCTCTGTCATGTTTGGGGGAGTTGTTTGTTTTGGTTGCTTTTCTAATTGCTTTTATTAATTCTTCATAGTTTTTCTGATGTTTTTATACTAAAATTTCTCTAGAGAAGTGGAACTAATATATGCATGACTAGATGATAACTGATCAGTAGTATAGAATCCAAGTAACTCCATGAATGACAGAGGATTTCTGAAGAATCGACTTGCATGGTCATGGTCATGGAGATGTCTCATGAGAAACCGTCTTTAGAGAACTGTGGAGACATTTGTGTAGCTGCCCATGTCTGACATCACAGAAGTTCAGGGAGCAGAAGTGTCACTTCTGGCTGAAGGCTCAGTGCGGCCACTGTACAAGGCCTGAAGTTCAGAGAACAAAGCCCCTGGAGTTGTGATATCCACGAGCAAAGGAGCAGTAGTACAGGCGACAGAGAGTAAAGCCGTCTTTCCTCAGCTGTTCTGGGCTACCCAGGCCCACTGCTGACTACACTTGCCTGCCTTCACTGAGGGCAAAACTTTCCCACTTAGTGCACTAAATGCCCATGGTAAATCCCCTGAAGAGGTCGCCTCACAGGTACACCCACAAGGGTGCTTTACCAGCTATGGAGGTTTGCCTTAGCACAGTCAAATTGTAGTCTTTGGTCTTTTGTCTGACCAAATTTGCACACTAATATGAGATTATATAGGTCGTAAAGCTGTAGTTGCTTGACACCAGAGCAGTTTTTCTTACAGTTTATATTACAATACCCAGCCTTTAAGAACTTCTATGTTAGTAGGGTCAAATGGATTGATCTCATAGCCTGAGTTCCTCGAGTTACTCCCAAACAGATGTTTCTGTAACTTCTTTTAGCTTTACTGTTTGATTAAGATGAATAAAAATCTAATACCCAGAAACAGGCAGCTGTTGATTGGCTGCCACTAATCTATTACCTGATGTAATCTTTTATAATTCATTCACATATTCAAACTCTGTGGCAAAGCCAAAGCAAACATATGTGAATGGCATTGCACTCTTTTCAGAAGACATGTCCTAGACCTGTTCTGCTACACAGCCAGATTTTTTGTGTATCAGCATAATAGCAATCTCCTTGGAGAATGACTACTTTCATGATTTCCATTAATTGAAATTCCATTTCTGTACCGGAACAGGTTTATTCATTCTTGGCTCATGGTTTTAAGAGAAAATTGGAGCCTCATAAACATGCTTCTGCTACCCTCTAGTGGAAGTTATGTGTAAGTTGGAGAATTCAGTCCATGCAGTCTATATGTAAATTATTTTCCTTTGTTTTTGAGACAGGGTCTCACTGTGTATCCCTAGCTGACCTAGAACTTGACATATAGGCCAGGTTAGCCATGCACTCACAGATATTTGCTTGCTTCTGCTTTCTGCATGCTAGGATTAAAGGTGTGAATCTTATATGTGTAGAATTTGGTTTTTCTCTTTGTAAAATGTAGAGACTATGCTAGATATATCATTTTGCCATTGAAATTCATGCTACAGTGATGCTGTCTGTCAATGACTTCCTGAGGAACTACCTTGGTAAAAATTATGAAAGTCACACTTAGAAGCTTAAGTGCTTAAAATTTAGGATTAAATTTTCCACACCAAGATTTTCATTCATACACACATTCTTCTAATTCCACTAATGGTGATAATCAAATCACTTTATTTTGATCATAAACATCTACATCTTTAAAACAGTGTCCCAAGAAAATGTTTACAGCAGTACACATACTTATAGAGCAGTAGTATAAGACATAATATAAAAGTTCAAAGAATGAAAACAAAATTAACAGAATCAAACTGTTTTCTTATTGACAAGATTAAGCTTATTCATTAGTCACTGTAAGTCACAGTAACATAAGTCTTGTGGGCTTTTCTTCACTAGGCATTTTGTGCAGTCAGTCATTAAGAAAGGAGCACCACTGGGAACCAGTCTTCCTTCCCTTGCAGAAAATGAAATACCTATAAGCACCAGCCAAGCGGAGATAACCATAGTAACAGGAAACACATCTCAGGTACTGATTCAACTGAGAATCATACAAAAAAAATTTACTTTAACTGTGAACTATTGTCTGTCTGAAAAGTGTGCGTACTCCACATCTTAGCAGTCTAAAAGCCAACATCTCGTGTACCTATGATAGTTTAGAAAGTGAAATATCCTTCAACTTTCAAAGTACCCTTGTGTCCCTCCTGGCTCACATTTCCTATAAACTATTAAAGAGAGACCTTTCCAATTTGTGCATTTTGTTTATACTTATATTTTTCATCTTCACTTTGCAGGGTAATGTTGTGTTGCAGACTATACCTGCAAAAGGTAAGTTAGTAATCCCTTCATGGTTTCGCTCTCCTATCGATATCAAAGCACTTTCAAGTCTTGCTTCTAGACAGTCTTAGTTCTCCCTTCTTTCGCCTCAGCATCTCCTATGATTTATTAATTCTCATCTACTCCAGACTAGAAACATGTGACAATTTCTCAGGTTAAATTCAAACTAAAAATAGAAACAGAGGATGATGACAGTCTGTTAGTAAAGTGCAAGTAATCAGTTTATTTTGGTATTTTATTTTATGTAAGACAGTGTCTTACATAAATTCTCAGACAGCCTACAACTCACTGCTGTCCAAGTTGGCTTCAAGCTCTTAATCCTCCAAGTTTCTGGGTTTGCAGGTGACTATCCACAAGTTCATGCCTTTTAATGCATGCATGCTGTAGTCAAAGTACTGAAGCCATTGGTGGTTCCTATTTCTAACTAAAGACTTGGCGAAGACTCAAATCCAGAAGAAATGTCACATGCACATATATAAGATGTTGGGTCAAGATTCTGTTTGAGCTTTGTGACAGTACTTGACAAATCTTAACTTTGATCATACAGTCACTGAGTAGAGTGACTAAAGGGCTGACTGAACACATCAGGGCTAACAGACCTGTCATGTCTTTACTTTTTCTTCTGTACCTGGACTGTACCTTCTTTTAAGACTATCTCTGAAGCACATAAAGTAATTAATCTCTGGTGTGTCTGGGCAATTTCTGAAGAATATGTTCCAAAATTTACCAAAGTGATTTCAAGTTTCCTGAATTACAAAGTCTTAAGTGTAAGAAATAAGTCTTCATAAACTTTAGGTCAGCATAAAAGTGATTTTCTCACTGTATTCCCATAAATAGGACTTGGATATGAAATCCACCATACCATTCATCTTTCCATACTATAACAGCTTGTCACTTAAAAATGTAAGACATGCTTGACCTATTTGTCCTCCCCTTTTCCCAGACGAACAAGGAGAGCTTGCACTGGGTGATTTCCACCCACCCGAGGGCTTGGGTGTAGAAAAGGACTTGGTCAGCCAGACTACAGCAACACAGGAAAAGTCACAGGAAGATTTTGCAACAGTCAGTGAAGCTGCTTCCAAAGAAATATGGTTAGATTTTGAAGACTTTTGTGTGTGTTTTCAGTAAGTATTTGTCTCAGGGTTTCATTGCTGTGATGAGAAACCCCATGACCCAAAAGCAAGTTGAGTCAGAAACAGTTTATTTGGCTCACACTTACAGACTGATGTTCATCACCAAAGGAAGTCAGGACAGGAACTTAAGCAGGGCTGGAACCTGGAGGCAGGAGCTGCTGCAGAGGTCTTGGAGGGGTGCTA
Source organism: Meriones unguiculatus (assembly GCF_030254825.1). NCBI lineage: Eukaryota > Metazoa > Chordata > Mammalia > Rodentia > Muridae > Meriones > Meriones unguiculatus. Next base: position 73,079,043 of record NC_083367.1, on the reverse strand, counting down.
CTTACTGGCTTGATTGCTTATGGCTTGCTCAGCCTACTTTCTTATAGAACTTAGGACCACCAGCCCAGTGATGGCACCACCCACCATGGCCTGGTCCCTCCCCCATTGGTCACTAATTGAGAACATGTCTTAAAGCCAGATATCATGGAGGCATTTCCTCAACTGAGGCTCCTTTCTCTTTGGTGACTCTAGATTGTGTCAAGTTGACAATGTACGAAAGCAGCCAATATAATAGTCAAATGTCATCTGACTAGGTTCTCCTGGATAAATCCCAGGCTGTGTACCATACAGGCTCATATCAGGGTCTGTTTCTGTACATTTATATATTGGTCATATGATCTATTAATTCTTAACCATCATTCAAAAGAGAAAAGCAATATCAGCTGGGTGTTAGCATAATATCAAATACAGTTTTTAAAATTTTTATTGAAAATAAATTCTCTCATACACTACATGTCAACCATAGTTCCTATCCCCTCCTCTGCCCCACCTCCCTCCATTCCTCCTAGCTTCTTTCTTCCTCCCCTCTCCTCTAGATCCACTTTCCCTCTATTTCCTCTTTAGAAAAGAGCAGACCTCCAAGAGATGACAGCCAAACAGGACAAAACAAGATACAATAAGTAAGACTAGGCAAAAGCCCTCAAATTGAGGCTGGAGAAAACAACCCAATGGGAAGAAGAGTCTTAAGAGCAGGCAAAAAAAAGTCAGAGACAAATCTGCTCTTACTGTTAGGAGTTTTACAAAAACACTAAGCTAACAGCCATAACATATACGCACAGGACCTGGTGCAGACCCATGTAGGCCCTGTGCTTTTTGCTTGAGTCTCTGTGAGCTCATGTGAGCTCTACTTAGTTGATTCAACAGCCCATGTTCTCCTTGTGTCTTTATCCCCTCTTATCCGTACAGTTTTTCCTTCCCTTCTTTGCCAGGGTTATCTGATCCTCTGAGGAGAAGGACAAGAGGGTCTGAGTTAGACCCTCTTTCTGTCTACTGTCTGGCTGATTTAGACCCTCTTTCTGTCTACTGTCTGGCTGAGTTAGACCCTCTTTCTGTCTACTGTCTGGCTGAGTTAGACCCTCTTTCTGTCTACTGTCTGGCTGAGTTAGACCCTCTTTCTGTCTACTGTCTGGCTGAGTTAGACCCTCTTTCTGTCTACTGTCTGGCTGAGTTAGACCCTCTTTCTGTCTACTGTCTGGCTGAGTTAGACCCTCTTTCTGTCTACTGTCTGGCTGAGTTAGACCCTCTTTCTGTCTACTGTCTGGCTGAGTTAGACCCTCTTTCTGTCTACTGTCTGGCCTCTTCACTTGCTCCCATCTTGCTGCTGGGAGGGGATCGTGAGTGTATTCAATATCCACCCACATAGCACGTTATCAAACAAACCCACTTGAGTCAGTCTCAGCTCTTCCTCACATACTTGTTAATTAAGACAGATTTTCCCACTGAGATAGATCTATGTCATTTAGAACAACAAATGCAGCACTTTTTATAAAGTTTTTCTGCCTATAGTTACTTGAGTCTAAGAAACTAAACATGTAGTACTAATTTTGTGTATAATGGCGATAACCTGTTATAAATGTTCTCTTTTTCAGCCATATATATGTTTTCCACAAGCCAAGTTCTTATTGTATTAATTTTCAAAAATCAGAATTCAAGGTAACCGTTAAATTTTCCTTTTTTACACATGTTTTATGTAGAATCACCTCATTAAAGAATATTTCTAAATGTCTCAAACATTTTAAAATCTCTTCTTACAAAATTATAATGGAAATATCAATTCTCTGTTTTTAATCACCCATTGTGTAAGCCATAAGCAATGCTTTACTAGTTTGCATCCCCAAAAGTCACATGGTTGGGGTATAACTGAGATAATGTTTGTAAGACACTTGGAAAAGTGCTGATCAGTTCTTGATAACATGTGTTGGCTGTCATTAAATAGAGTTCACCCTTTCTGAAACTCATCAACCATTTTAATGTATGTGCATATGTAGTGACATGGTCAACTGTTTTTCGTTTTGATGTTATAGTTATAAAGTGATGGTAATTATTTTTCCTTTAAAATGCCAATTTAGCAAAATAGGATGACATGCCAATGTGATTCTTTCATTCCCCTGAATGTTTATAACACACACAGTTGTGAGAAAATGATATATTTTTAGACACTGGAGCTCAAAGCTTTCCATGCAGCCTGAGAGGAAGGGTTTTCTGTGGTCTGAGGCTAGGCTTTAGTCGTTGGTCTTAGCACAGAACCAGTGGCCATCACATACCTCACAGATAGTCTCTTGGTGTTCAGAGTGAGTATGGATTGGAGACCTTTGAAAGTCATTCATGGATGGCTGTGGTGACAGCCAATATCCCAGCTGATAAACCTTTTAAAACAAGCTCATATACATACACATGTTGAGTTGGTAGATCCAAGGTCCTTCACACTTAACTAGTGAGTCTTTGAAACAACTGTCCATAATACTGGCATATTGCAGTTAAAAGGAAGCATGAAGTAAATGCTTGGATTTAGTTTGGATGGTAACTAATAGAAAATATTGGAGTAGGCAATGATTTAAAACCTTTTATGCAATGCCAGACATTTCTAGGAATTGTTTTATATTTTATTGGATAAAAAGATTTCCTTTTTCACAGTGTGACTAGAGATTCATCATTCCTATATTACCTATTATTGTGGTAAAGTAGCACATCTATGACATACTTCTACAGCAGTGACAATTAGATTTGTTGAATATACTTACTGTATACATCATTCAAAATTACCATAAGGAACTGTGGGGTTGGGAATAACAAGGCAATTGTGATACATACAGTGTTAGAGTCAAGCTTGATATTCAACCCTGGCCTTGCTACTTACAAACTTTGTGCCTTTGGAAACCCACTTATCCTGCTTTGTATTTTCTTGGGAATTAGGGATACTCATAGTTTCCTATAGAATGTACTAAAATCCTAATCATGTACATGACTGTATATAGAGTTCTTTACAAAGAACCCTGTCTAACCAATCACTTCTCCATATCTCTGGAATAAAACCCCTCCATGGATGGACACCAGAAAGCCATGATTATATTTCTGAGGATCTTATGAAAAAAGTTTTGCTTTTTTTTTTCTTTTTACCATTGTACCACTATGCAAAATGCCTGAATGCATCCCCGCTAGGCAACTCTATTTTCTGCCATGCTTAGTCTGTGTCCTCTTGCCTGTCTGCAGCTGGCCCTTTGCCCTCAGCCTGCTCTCTTTTTACTATTTTCTGTCTGGACTTGACCATTCCCCTATTTTTGCTGACAAAGAAGAGTTTTCTCATTCAGCAGCCTGACTCTCAGAGGCTCCAGACCCTGTTGCTACAACTTACTGCTTGGAATGACTTCATCTTGTTAGACCTGTAATGTACTGACTGTGGTCCAAGAACTGCAGTAAATTTCTCCCTATGCGTAAACTACATTGTGACTGATAGGATGAATGGCCTGCTAAGCTGAATGCCTGGTCTGATTTCTTGTAGTTCTCAGAAGAGCGTGTGCCCTACTATCTATTTGTGGACAGCCTGAAGCCCATTGAACTACTGGTTTGCTTTTCTGCTTTGGTGCGCTGGGGGGAATCTGGAGGTAAGAGGGTTCTGAGAATGAGAGTGTCTGGTTGCCCAGAGCACAAGTAGGCTTAGGAACATAGAACAATAAACTTTCAGGCCATGGGTGAAGACAATGTCTCTTTGCAGTCTGTCAAGAATTACACAGGACTGCCTTTGCCATCGCTTTTGTTGCCCTTGCTTCTCCAACACTGGGGACTATGTTGACTCTTGCCACCCAATTCTCTTAGTCACATTCTTTTGCTCACCTCTTTGGCATGTTCAGTCTTACTTTTATTTTTACCTCTACTTGTCATTATTCTTATCTTCTTTGTTACTTGATCTGACAATGCTCAGAAATCTTTCCCTTTCACCCATTTTGGGTTCTTCTTTTTTCTTAGGTCATGTACTGGAGGCTTGTCCTCCAGTGTGGTGGTAGTCTGTTTTATGTGACAGAGGCTTGTGGAAATTGACTAGGCTCTTGGAGGTGCTGCATGTGGATTGGTTAATGCTGGTCTCAGACTGAATCTGACTTTATGAAAATGGGCTGTTACAAGATGGTGTCTCTGCATATGCTTGGCCCTTGTGTGCACAGCCAGTTTCCATCGCTATGTTGTACAGATAGAATGAGTGCAAACCTGGAATCCAGTGTAGTTCCCTTGGATTTCTAGACTCTCGATTTTTTTTCTTCATGAAGTATACAGACTTGAATGCTTTCTTTTAATAGTAGAAAATAGAGCAATAGCCCATATTCATCATCATGACCTGTATCCTTGTCAGTTGTGCTTTGTCTCTACCGTCCTATGTCAAGTCCTCCACTCTTTAACTACCATCTCAGCTCTTCAGCTCACTCTCTTTGGTCTCCCAGCCTTACAATTCTTGACTCTAACAAGCCTTCCACCCATTTACATTATACCATTCTCTATATGTCCATCACTCTTTGCATTTCCTCTTTCCTTCTACTCCAATGTAAGTTCTCTGGCCAATCACTGTGATTATATCTTTTGTGTGCCCTACCAGACATGCCCACCCTTTTGACACTGTGACATCTACAAAGTCCACTTTCTGGAACCATGCAATCCACTTAACAAAAACAAAATCTCATAATGTTTTAAGTAAGTTAATGATTTTGTGTTGGACTACAGGCATGGCTACCTTTAGCTGCATAAAGCCATTTGTGGCTGATGGATCACAAGTTGAACATATGGGTAAACAACTTGCCCTTACCTCTTTCCATTGCTCCTTTCTGCTAAGTGTTTTAGTGTCAAACCCAACTCCCTGCCTAATCTTTGGCTGCAAAAAAGCATCTGAATATGACTGGGAGAAGGACGATCCCTCCTAGCTAGCCCACTCAACACCAAGGAACACTGATCTCAACAAGCTCTCCTCTGTGGGCATTCCCTAGTGTGCTCTTGCTTCTGCTCTTATTCTCATAAAGTACTACTTTCAGCCTTGAAGTCTCCCTTCTTCATGTCTTTCACGTCTACTTTTATTCTCATTCATTTCCAGTTGAAAGTCATGTCGCTAAATTTAGTGAGAAATGGCAGGCCTCATTTCCCTATACAAACTACCCAAAGCCCTAACCTGTCCTACCTCTGACATAGTGGGTAGCCTTGTGCAAGGACATCTGACACATATATATGATCATTCTTTGACTCTTTGGCCTATGTTGTTAAAGCATATCTTTAACTGAGGTTAACCATGTCACATCACAGTTCCTCAACAAATGTCCCAAATACTCAAGAATTGAGTATTTTGACAGTATTAAGGGCTTTTATGCTTCAGCGTGGATCCCAATTGTTTTAAATAGTGAATATTATAGAGCAGCTGCCAAATAAACATTCATTTAATAAACTTTAGAAAATTTAGTGATCTGATATCTATTTAGCTTACAACTCTAAAGTCCTCATGTTCTAAGACATTGGAATTCTACTTGCATGAAGGTGCCGTGGCCTAGTATCTTCATCCTGAAAGTTTTCTGGAAGAAAAGCAAACTACATTTTGTTCTCTGTAATTGTTGGTGCACATTAAAAAAAAAAAAAAAAACGAAGAAGAAGAAGAAGAAGAAGAAGAAAAACTTCTTGATATTAATGTTAAATTTTGTTCCTTGCAACTTCTACCCAAATCCAAAGATTCTCTGAATTTGAAAGGCAAACACTTAGATAGACAAGGGAGTATTTTGATTTTCTTAAACACCATATTGGAAATCTCTTAATATTCTGGATATTTCAGTTTTTCTCATTAAGTTGCATCTGGGAAGATATTCTAATCATACACATAGAAATGATTAAAAAATATTGGCAGACACAATGAAATATATCTGCATGTTCTCCTTTTCCCAATTTTCTCATCCTAAGTTTTCATCTGAGGAGATGATTATGAGGGTGAAACTGGACAGGGGGCACAGCGACAGCCAAACTAGGGACTATTTCCCACACTCACACACTAAGCTTCTGGCATTTCAGGGTGCCTTTAGAATACTTTCAGTACGTGATCCACCTTCATGATTACATATGTCCTTATCGGACAGAAAACAGTGCAAATGGAGGCCAGCTATCCTTTCATAATCACATTTCAACACATCTCCCTTCTCCTAAAGCCCTAACAAAAGACAGTCCTCACGTGGAGCCTGGGCTCTTGACAGCTGAAGCAATCACCTGGAAGTCCCTGAAGCCTCTCAGTGCTGTTTTGAGGATGCACACCTATGCTACAAAGGCCACCATGGTGCGCCTGCCTGTCGGGTAGGGTCTGACATTTTCTCATTTGGGGGTCTTTTAGACTATTGACTAATGAAGTAAGTAATGTGAGTTCTACATTATTGTTTCCTGGAATGATTTGAAAAGGCATCTATCTGTGAATTTTTTTGTTTGTTTGTTTTTGAGAGAGGGTTTCTCTGTGTAGCCTTGACTGCCCTGGACTTGCTTTGTAGACCAGGCTGGTCTCTAACTCACAGAGATCCTCCTGCCTCTGCCTCTGTCTCCCTGAGTGCACAGGATGTAGGAGGCATCTTCACTGTGTGAAAATTTGTCATTTTGTCTAATTATTTCTGTCTCCTGCAATCAGTAAAACACAGATTTTGTGATTATCTAGGGTTTTCCTAGAGTGGAATTCCAAAGGTAGTTATCCTATCTGTGTTAAAGAAAATAACTCTTCATTAACTTTAGACTTAAAGTTTCAAACTCTGATCAAGCAAGTAGCAGAGGTAAAATACATCCAACATAGGAAGCACAGTCCTCACACGGTGTCCATTCTCCCTAGGAGGCATATGCTGCTCTTCAATGCATACTCCCCCGTGGGACATGCCTTACATGTCTGCAGCATGATGACATTTGTCATTGGGGATGAAGATGTTGTACTGCCCAACTTTGAGCCGGTAAGTATCTTAGCAAATTCCTCTTCTCTAGTATCAAAGGTTTAAACTCAATCCTATTTTGAGCTTAACCCTCCCCCTTTTGAAACCCATTAATATGTCTTCTAACAAATGCTGAAATATAATCTTTGTAATTAACAGTCTAAAGTCTGTAGGGAAACAAAGTTAATTCCTCCACGACAGCTGTGCCCACCTCTACTCCATTGAGTCTTTCACTTCTGTCAGTATATCTGGTAGGTGGATTGGTCCTTGGGGGCAGGTTGTAAAGCACAAGTAAAGTCTTTTTGGATGCCATTTAAAATGTGAACATTCCTCCTCCTTCCATCCCTTCTCTATTCTGAGGAATTTAGAGTATGTATCTTCAGGATTCACAGGAGTCAAGGTGTTTCACTAGAAGCATCCATCACTTCCTCTTTCTCCTCTCTTCTTGCTGTTTTCTCAGCTCTGAAAAGAAAATGGGTGCAGTGATGCCACTAAAACCCTTTCTTTGTTTACAGTGTTCTCTGTCTACACCTGTGCTCAGGGGAGATTAGAATTTGGTATTTTTTGCTGTCTGTATTTCCTCATCTCCAATAACCGGCTAAAAAGTCCAGATGAAACAAACTAAAAACCCAAGAAAACAAGCTAAAAACTCTAGATGGTACAAATATGGGATTCTCTAAGGCAGCCAGAATACCTTGTAGCAACAAGAGGGTTGAAGACTGACTCTTTTCATCAGGTTCTGATGGCCTACACATGCCTAACTTATGCCCCCTAGCCTGTCTAGGCAGGACTCTACAAGCTTCTTCAAGGCTTCCTTCTGTTGGCTGTGCTGTCTCCTCTCCACATGCTTTTCATTCTGCTCAGTAGGCACTAACAGAACAAGTTGATCTCATATGGTAGCCTTTGTTTCCTTGACTGTTCTGGAATTTTTTTTCTTTGTTTTTGTTACTTTGGGTTTTTGGAGACAAGAGCTCATGATGTAACTCGGGCTAATCTGCAACAAGTGGTTCTCTTGCATTAGCATCCTGAGTATCTGGGGTTACAAAGCTGTTGCCTTGCTTTATACTGCTTACTTCAAATTCTTCTTTAAGACAATTCTACTTCTGTGCTGTGCATTATCCAGCTTGCAGTAGAATTAACTCCTGATGATTATTTTGTTGTAATAGTTCCTGTTTCATATGATAATATATGCTCTTATGTTATAAGGGTTAATGCACTCAAGATTAATCCCTATTAAGCTCTTATTCAAATGGAGATGCAAAAGGCATCCCCTTGCCCATGAGCTGAGAGAGTCATAACTGATCATTCTCAGATCTGCTATACAAACAGATGATTCCTCTGATTAGAGGCTTACTTAGACCACCAGTGAGGCAAGACCATCCTCAACACTGATGCTTGGAATGATAATGTAGGTATTCAAGCATTAAGATGAGAATGCATCTGTATGTCTGTCAGTTTCTCACCCAGCAGGGCATCTTTGTTGTCCAGGCACATTTGTTGGACCTATTTTCAGTCCTGTAGGCAATCAGTAAACAATGATTGCACTATGACACCCCCTAGAGAAACAGGAAAGATGGCTCAGTCTTCCTCCAACTTCCTCTAAGCAGGCAACTCAAGCACTACCCAGTACACACCAACCAGGACAATCTTCAGACATTTCAGACTGGGTTGTGTCCAAGAATCTCTGTCAGCTTGGAGCTCTTATTCATTCTTAGAATGGATAACTAGGGCGAGCCATCAGCCCAAGTTAGCCCACCCACTGGTCTTTATCTTGCAAGACCCTCCCCCCACAATCTTCTCTACCCTTTAGTGTTCAAAATCCCAGTCTCTGTCAGCCTGATATCTAGACATCCTTCAGAACTGTTTTTCCTAACTCCTCCAAAGGGCTAGTGTTCCTTTTCCACAGTCCTTTTTGTAGGACTGCCAAACCTTGTAGGACTTCCAGCTCTTTTTTCATGTCTCCTAGATCATAGCATCCAATAGAATGCCACAGCTCAGTCTATTCTCTATAAATAAAACAGCATCGAATTAATCATATAGCAGAGGATTTTCTTCTCCAAAGGCTGAATATTTGCAAATTTAATTGCCCTCAAATAAATATGTGCATAGCTGCTGCATGTATACTCTGTCTTTGCAGGAGAGCTTCCGATTTGTGGAACAGTCTGTAATAATTCTCAAGGCTATTGGAAATGTGATTACTAATTTCAGAGACAAAGATAAATTGTCTGCAGCTCTGAGGGATCTGCAAGCAGCTCACTATCCTATTCCCCTCTACAACAAAGAACTCACTGCTCAGCACTTCCGGGTAAGCAGTTCTGGTTCTGATGCTCACAGCAGGAAAGCTTTCATCTGAAAGATAAACTGCAAGTGTTGAGTCTAGGGAAGTGGTTTGCATGGCAACTGTCCCATTAGAGAGTGATTTCAGGAGGTAGAGAGAAATCTAGAGGAATGAAATGGGAAAAAGAATGAAATTAATCAAAGAATATGAGAATAGCTGGTGTGGGCTACTGAGGTTCACTCATGCAGAGGCTCCTGCTAAACTGTGAATGATGTCTCTATAAAGGGTGAGGAAACACAGTGGTTCACCTGGCAGTGGTTACCCTCGGGAACCTCCCTCATATAACACAAGCTTCCGCTGGGGCTGAGTAGCCTTCCTGCAGGCTATCTAGGAAGCCAGACAATCTCTGGTTGTCTCTTGAGGAAGTAAACTGAAAGGTATGGTCTGCCCAAGCTGCATGGCGATCCAGTTACATCTGTTTGTATTTGTATTTTTTTTTTTTTTTTTTTTTTTGCCTCTAAGCTATTGACATTCAAGCTGAATTATTTTTGTTTTGGGACTGTCTTATGCCCTGTGGGATGTGTCACAGATCACTTGTCATCACAGCATATGCCAATAACACCATGTTGTGACAACAGAAAATGCCTCAGACCTTAGCACATAACCTTTGAGAAAAGGATTTCCTAGTCAGAATGAAAACTACAGGGTATTCAGTTGAACTATAATTTTGTATAAGCTAACAGTATTCACCATGCTGAATGTAATCACAAAAAAATTTCTTTGCATTAAAAATATATTTTACCGTTAAAATATATTTATTTGGATGTTGTTGGCAAAGTATTTATAAACTAAGGCTGTGCCTAACCTAGAAGAGCACTTTGCTAAGCAGAGGAGACATAAACCATTTTATGAACATCAAAGTAGAACACAATATAAGTCCCAGGCATTCAGATGAATCTGCAATGACAAATGTCTGCCTTGTCACATATTCAAACAGACGCAACTTTTGCAGATACACTCTAGACAGACAAGGCTAACCTGCTAAAGAACAACTCAGCTCTGTTTGCCATACATAGTTCAACCTAGATTGTCCCACTATTGTTAATTATACATGTATGTGTTCGTGTGTTGTGTGTCTGTGAATATTTTTATCTTTTTTCAGGTTTTCCACATATCATTATGGCGTTTAATGAAAAAATCTCTAGTAGCCAAGCCTCCTTCAAACTTCAAATTTGCATTTCGGGCTATGGTTTTAGACACGGCCTTCCTGGACTCCCTCTCAGAGGACGTCTCTTTAGGTACTGATTAATTTTAAGTATTTGAGCATGGAAGTGATGAATAATTTAAAAAGGGTATGTTCAGCTGTTATGTGGCAGAGACAACAGATCTGCCAGAGAGCCAGGGAGTTCGAAGTTCAAGCTCTCTCTAGGACGCTCCAAGGGCTCCTAAGGTCTGCTGAGCAGCTTACCAATCCTTTGTCATATGTACTTCCATGGGATCCAGAATTCCTTTGTAATTGTCATTGACCTGCCTGCTATGAATTGAGGAACCTTGAGGAGATTTCTTCCTTCTCACCATGTTCTGTTTCTATTCTCACTATTCCATTTCCTTTCAGTTCATCAAAATATCACAGCTTCCTTATCCAGACCTTTACCTCAGCTCGGTGGACAATGTGAAATGGGATGTTCAATCCATCCCTGAGGAGTGATATGTCTAAAGGCTTTTGAAGCTGCTGGCATTAAAATTTTGGGAAAAGAATTAGATGTAAATCCCAATCCAGTTTTTGTCTTTCTCTTGCCAGCGGAATGGGTAGACCTTAAATACTGTATGCCAATAAATGAGAAGGAGTATTCTCCTGAGGAGGTAGCTGCTGCAGTGAAAATTCAGTCCATGTGGAAAGGGACCTATGTTAGACTTCTCTTAAAAGCTCGAATGCCAGGTATGGTTTTAACCTATTTTATCGAATTAAAATTCAAAAGGGATAAGCATTTTCATCATGTAATATCTATTGCCCTTTGAGAAGAAAGACTTATCTTTGATAAAACTTTTTAGTTTACTGAAACACTTTGTTATAAAAATATCACTATGGAAAACATTTAGTAATGATATTGAAATATTTGTTTAAGGAGTGAAAAGTCTAGACACCGAAAGGTATTTTTTTAATACAGAGTAAATAGTTTGTGATAGAAACATATTACAAATGAAGGTATGATGGATGCACACATATATTTCCTGCACTCAGAACTATGAGGGTAGAAGATTGCTAGTTTTAGTTTGAGGCTTACCTGATTGACCAAATCAAGAACTAAGGAAGAAAGGGAGAAAGGAAAGAAAGAAAGAAAGGAAAGAAAAGGAAAAAGAAAGAAAAAGCTAGAGATAGAAATAAATTATAATTACTTGATTTTCATGTTTTTCTCCATTAGAAAACAAGTGAATATATCATACTCATTACATGATAAAATGTTCTTTTTCTTCTCTAAGTAGTAACTATTATATTCATACAGTGATTTTTTTCCATTGTGGAAACTGAAAAAGTGCAAGCAATTTCATAATGTAGTTCTTTCACTCCATTCATATTTATTGAATGAATCTCAGAGCTAATACTCCTATGATGAGCACAGTCAGAGAAGCTGGCCAAGCAGACACAGCTGCTGCCTTAGGTCAGGCACACAGGAGATGAGCAAATGCTACAGTTCCCATTTCAGAAACTGATCAGAACAATGAAGGAACCAGGCAGGACATAAGAAAAAAAGAGGGTGTTTTTCTGCCACGTTGGCTCTGAGATGCTTACTCAGGATGAACTTTCCCCTGCCCATCCCTCTATTATGAAGCCATTCGTGGACAGTGCAGTAGATAAAGGTTAGAATAATTAGATGGTTGCTTTTTCTGAGATAAGGTTTTCCACAGAAGAAATTATTATGCAAACTGTTGCATGAATCTCTTAAACAACATCAAAGATCTCATATGTTTTTACTTTGGAGATGAGAGAAAACAATAATGTACTGTGAGCAGTGTTCTCATTGAGATATTTATAGCTCAATGCTTTAACCATGTTTTACTGCTCTCAAAATTTGGGAGCCTAGGGCATCTTACTTGTGAACTGTGGGAGTCTTTGCAAACACCATGTCCAGCAGAGTATTAATCCATGGGAAACAAGGAGGAAGTCCTGTTCAGCATGACTCAGTAGCCAGTGTTGGTTCAAACTTTGAAAATGTGATCCAGGCAATTTATTTTAAGCATATTTAAGCTCAGCACACTGTAGAAACAAGTTTCCTGATGAGAAGGACTTCAGTCCTGCATGCACAAGAAAACTTAAGACATGACTGCATCAAAACTCTTATAAAGTAACATTTTCCATAAAAATATGTTGTTTGATGAACTGAGGAAGATGGACTCAAGATAAACAAACTCATGATAGGATCTGGAGGAGATGGTATAGTCTAGTCATACACAGCACAGAAGTCACTACAGTATTAACCACATCCATTCACAACCTTCGGGCTGGAAAACAGGTTATATATCTTTTCATTTGAAGAGACAATTTTGTGTTAGTATTTCTGGTTTCCTAGTACTCATCTATGAGCACAAGGACCTACATGCCTCCTACAGTGGACTTTAAATTCTTTATTTGCAAAATGAAAATTGCACAAGATATCTTAGGGATTTAATATTGTTATTATTATTACTATTGTTGTTTAGACACAAAGGAAAATGCCAGCGTTGCAGATACACTTCAAAAAATTTGGACATCTTTAGAAGCGAATATGGAGCAATATTCACTTTCTCTCCTAAGGTAAAGAACACCTCCAGACTTCTTCTAGCTGAAGAGTACTTCTAGATCTCCAGTAAAAAAATTGTCCTGTAAGGCCATAATGGCTTCTATCATAGATAGTTTCTGAGATATTGTGAAAAAGACCCAGCATTCCTGGTGTTTTTGAGGCTAGATCTAGATTCTGGCAGGAAGTGAGGAGTTTATCCCCTCAACTCTATCAGCTCCCACCCTGTTGTGGAAGATGCCATAGGCATCCCTGCACAGTTGCACGAGCCAGAAAAATACCTGCCCTTAGTATTTCATAATTGAATTTTCCAAACCCATTGGTCACATTAACTTCACAAGTTTCATTCCAATCTCTCGTCTCTAGTTGGATCTTTCAGTGGCCAGACCCAGTTCTACAACTGTTATTCCTGCTTAGTTTGCCCTGCTTTATAGCGTAAACATCAAGCTTCCATTTCCCTCTATGAGCATTAATCACCCCCTTGCTTGGGAATTATATTCTCCTTCAGTTAAGATTGTCAGACAACTTCAAGCACCTTTGAAAGATACCATTCACGACTGACCTGCAGTGTGCTTCTTACCCTTTGACACCAGATGCTACAATTCACACAGTGCCTCTTTGACCTTAACCCACCAAACTTTGGCATCCAGCATTTTGCTATTTCAGAGGCTACATTTCTTCTGTAAATGAAGTTTATACTCAAGTTGAAACTCAATTTGTTTTTGTATTTCTAGACTAATGTTTAAAAGCAAGTGTAAGTCTATGGAGTCTTATCCATGTTACCAAGATGAAGAGACTAAGGCGGCCTTTGTTGACCACATGGTGAACCATCCAGACCAGCCACCGAATTCTTGGTTTATAGTATTCAGGCAAGTGGTGAATGATACCATCTTCAGATGGCATGCAGTGTTCAGCTTTGCAGTTTCAGCAATAAAAGTATGGTTAGCAGTAAAAGTATTGGCCTCTAGACATGATACATAATTTGATATATATGTATAATATATATGATATTATATATAATATATATAAGATGTCAGAGAATGTTATGTATATCAAAATATGAAATATTTAAACAATTTGTAGATTTTCTGTGAATATATAAACATAAGTCAATCTGTTCCCAGTATAGATAGATAATGTTTATTTCCAAGCAATAGCATATTAGGTACAAGTAATGAATGACATATAACATGGGAATTTGTATATTTGTACATCAAAATGACAAAGTAATAATAACTCAAAATAGAAAAGATATGCAAGCCTTTTAGTTATTTGCAACTAAGTTTTTATAGAGAATCTTTGGGATAAAAGTCTGTTTCAAGCTTTAAGATCTCGTTAAGAAAGGATTATGCTTTTGTAATTACAGAGAAACATTTTTTGTCCCTCAAGATATGGTTATAGTTCCCAAAGTATATACTACACTCCCGGTCTGTATGCTGCACGTCGTTAACAATGACACGATGGAGCAGGTACCTAAGGTGTTTCAGAAAGTGGTGCCTTATCTTTACACCAAAAACAAGGTAGGTACAATTGTCTCCCCTCACGACAAAACAGCCCTCCTAAAAAGCCCCCTGCTGGACTGGGAGACCAGCAGCAAGTGAGGCAGCTGTGCTTGCCCTCTGCTGAGAGGAAGAGTGCCCTGGTCTGTCCTTAGAGTCCATATATCAGGAGATAGCAAATGTGTATGCTGCAGCACACTTTACATTTCAGAAAGAGTACACTGTATAGGCCGTTGTTGAAAACAAATCCACATCAACTTTTATAACATACCTGGGTCCCAGGAGTTTATTGGTCCTAGACTGAAGCAGGTTAGAGAGAGTGCCTTTCTTACATATGTGGTTTGGTTGGCCTTGTCAGCATTTCTGGGGACTGAGATCACAAACCCAGCCCCCACTCTTAGTCTTTGAAGGTACCATGACTTGCTCAGGCCAAGCAGCACTTTAGGCTGCCTGCTGAATGAATGAGAGACCCTGCCTTCCATCAGATGTATCCTCTCTCAGTATTTTAATTTCTTCTTCATGTTTTCAGTCACAATCCCCATTAGGGAATCTTGCCAAATGTAGTGGGTATGGGCTGGAAACTAGGAGAGCTGTTTTTACTCCTAATTTCCATTCTATAGATGTGTGGTTTTTGAACTTTTCCTTTTTCTCTCTGGATTATGACTGTATTTTTTCTTTTGAGGTTCAGAACATAATATCAAATATAGATGACTTCCATATAACATGTTAATGTTTACCAGATTGTCCCATAAACTATATGTGGTATTGCCTGGTTTAATATAAGGTAAAAATAATTTCATATACTAGGTGTGATTTGATACTAACTCCCAATTTTATAAAATCTGATGTGAAATCCAAAAGATTTAGCCAATGAAAAATAATAGAGAAACTGAGTTTACATGGTGGGTTCCAGGAAAGCCCATATGCTACATAGCAGAGCTTTGTCTTAAAATTACATATATAAAATATTTTCCTTGTTTAAAACAAAAATGTTCCCTCAAATCTCTAAAATAGTTCAAAGGAGCTGTTAAGTTTCTTATTGAATTAGTACATTTTACATCTATTCTTCATCCTTCTTAATGCTTCAACCCTTTAATACAGTTCCAGTTCTTCATGTGTGGTGACCCCAACCATAAAATTATTTCCGTTGCTACTACATAGCTATAATTTTGCAACTGTTGTGAATGGTAATATAAATAACTGTGTTTTCCAATGGTCTTATAGGCCACCCTTGTTAAAAAGTCATTGGGCTCCTAAAGAGATCACTGAAAACCACTAGTGTAAAGAAAGAATTAAGCAAAGTCATAGATGCCATGAAAATCTGGAAATGTTCTCTCCTTCACCAAACAAGTTATATTAGTTATATGGCTTACTGAAAGTCATCAGTTTCAAATATATCACTGTACAATTTGTGTTCTTCAAGGTATTTGTTTTCTCTATAAGGTATAGTATCCTAAAAATTAAGGAAAAATACAGAATAAATTAGTTATTTCTCAGGATTTTTCATAAGCTAACATATATTGAATATCTCCAGAGGGGGAAAGTGCAATCCTTTCTAAATGCACTACAACTTAGAAACCCATTTTCATAAAATATATAGGGTCAATATTTCACAAAACATGTCTTGGAAGACACTGCTACAAATTGAAGCTCTTGTCATTTACCTGCATGGCATTTCTACCATTAAATAATTTGCTCTGGCACTGATGAACCATCTGGATGTGATATCCCAGAGATGGTCTCCAGAGATGGGTGAAAAACTTTACCTCCATAGAGGATGTCTAAAACTAATGCAAGATACATCAAATGTAGCCCTGAGTGTTACTCAACTTGGTTACCTTCCTGAAGACCTCATGCACTGTGTAAAATTCAACAACTTTGTCATTATTTACTTATGTATTAGTTTTATGATCTAATGAAGTTCTTCCTTGCAAACTCATGTTGGCTTGCAGGAGCCTGTTTTGTTCCTTGGATTTTCATAAGGCATGCTTTGAAGCTTGATTAGGACCCTCACTAGACTTAGGCTTGCAGATATATCTGCCCCTTCAATTAAACGAACAGTTGTTTCTTCTACTCCTGTCACCATTTTTCAAAGACAGAACAGTATAATTTAGAGCACTGACTGGTGAGAATTTTCAGAATTTATTTGTTTGTTTACAGCACTGGGGATCTGACACAGGAATTCACACAAACTAAGCAAGCACCTGTCACTTGGATACATTCTCATCCTTAAGATGATTTTTTTCCTTTTTTAAATTTATATATTCACTTTACAGCCTGATTGCAGCTCCCTCCTGCCTCTCCTTCTGGTCCCACCCTCACAACCCTTTCCCCACCCCACCCCCATCTCTTATCCTCAGAGAAGGGGATGTCTCCCATGGGTACCAAACCACTCTGGTACATTAAGTCATACTAGAACTAGGCACATCCTCTTCCACTGAAGCTAGACAAGGCAACCGAGCTAGGGGAAAGGAATCCAAAGGGAGGCAACAGAGCCAGAGACAGCCCCTATTCCCGTTGTTAGGGGACCCTCTGAAGAACAAGCTGCTCATCTGCTACATATGTGTAGGGGGGGCTAGGTCCAGCCCATGCATGCTCTTTGGTTGTTGGTTCAGTCTCTGTGAGCCCCCACGGGCCCAGGTTATTACACTCTGTAGGTCTTCTTGTGGACTCCTTGACCCCTCTGGTTCCCTCACTCCTCCTCCCCAATCTTCCACAAGGCTCCCCAAGCTTGACCTACTGCTTGGCTGTGGGTCTCTGCACCTCTTTCCATCAGCTGCTTGGTGAAGCTTTTCAGAGGAGTTATGCTAGGCTTCTATCTACAAGCATACCTGAGTAACATTAATAGTGTCAGGTACTGATTCTCTCCCATAGAATGGGTCTCAAGCTAGGCCAAGTTGATTATTTCTAAGAAGAATTTTAAATATAATGTTTATGGTTTGATGATTTTTAGGAGAGCTAGGGCTCAATGTAGATGTAACAATATAGTAACATTTATTTCAATATGCGGACCACACATTTGAGAGAATAGTGGTAACGTGAATCCTATATGTATGGTTGCCTTCTCTTTTAGAAAGGATACACATTCGTGGCTGAAGCGTATACTGGTGACTCATATGTGTCGGGTGCACGATGGAAACTGCGGCTCATTGGCTCTTACAACCCACTCCCATTTCTTTCCCGAGACTCTCCATGCAACACCTTCACCATAAAGGAAATCAGAGACTACTACATCCCCAGTGACAAGAAAATCCTCTTCAGGTAAAACTATATAATAGATGGATAAAGGTGTTCTTTATAAATATTAATATTTTTATTAAAATAAATTAATAATTATGAATCAATTAAATTCTAAGTTCTGTAATTTTATGGAAATAACTAATTAACAGTATCATGGATAAATGGATGCCAGCAAACCCATACCATTTCAAAAAATTGCTAATACCATTTCTTTTTTCCTTTTTCTTTTTCTTTCTTTTTCTGTTTTTTTTTACAATTCACTCATTTTATATCCCGATTATAGGTTTTCTTCTGGTCCCACCCCCTCCCTCTTCTTTTCCTATCCGCTTCCCCTAGTCCGCTGAAAGGGGGAGTCCTCCTCTCCTACCATCTGCTCCTACCTTATCGAGACTCATCAGGACTGCCTGGATCCTCTTCCTCTGTGGGCTGACAAAGCTGTACTTCCAGGGAGAAGTGATCAATAAGCAGGCAACTGAGTTCAGCCCCTGTTCCTCTTACTCAGGTACCCACATGGAGACTGAGCTGCCTATGGGTTACATCTGAGCAGGGAGTCTAGGTCTTCTCAATAGATGGTTTCTGGTTCGTGCAGCAGTCTCTGCAGGCCCCCATGTTGGACTCCTTGTGGAGACTAGGTCCTTCTATGGCCTGCTTCTTCCATTAGACTCCTTATGCTCTGCCCAAAGTTTGGCTGAGAGTATCTGCATCTGAATCGATTTCCTGTTGGATGGAGCCTTTCAAAGAACATCTATGGTAGACTCCCATACTGTTCCCTCTCTTCCACCGCTTCTGGTGTCTATGCAGCTTGACATTCTGAATGAGAATAAAACAGCCTTCCTAGGGTCCTCCTTGTTGTTTAGCTTCTTTGGTATGTGGATTTTAATATGTTTTTCTATTTTAGCCATTTGTAATCTCAGAGTTGTTTGTAATTCCCTGATGACTAAGGATGTTGAGCATTTCTTTAAGTGTTTCTCCACCATTCAGTAACCCTCTGTTGAGAATTCTCTGGCTCTGTATCCCCCTTTTTAAATTGGGAATTGGTTTGTTGGTATTTAATTTCTTGAGTTCTTCATATATTCTGGATATTAGCCCTCTGTTCGATGTAGGGTTGTAGAAGATCTTTTCACAGTCTTTAGGCTGTCATTTTGTTCTGATGACAGTGTTCTTTGTTTTACAGAAGCTTTTCAGTTTCATGAGTTCCCATTTATTAATTGTTGATCTCAGAGCCTAAGCTGTTGGTGCTCTATTCAGGAAGTTGTCTCCTGTGCCAATGAGTTCAAGGCTCTTCCCCACTTTTTCTTCCAACAGATTTAGTGTGTCTGCTTTTATGTTGAGGTCTTTGATCCACTTGGACTTTAATTTTGTGCAGGGTGATAGATATGGGTCTATTTGCATTTTTCTACATGTGGACAACCAGTTAGACCAGCACCATTTGATGCTATCTTTTTTCCATTGTATAGTTTTGGCATCTTTGTCAAAAATCAGGTGTCTGTAGGTGAGTGAGTTTATTTCTGGGTCTTAGATTCTATTTCATTGATCCACCATTCTGTTTCTATGCCAGTACCATGCAGTTTTTATTACTGTTTCTCTATAGTACAGCTTGAGATCAGGGATGGAGATACCTCCAGAAAATCTTTTATTTTAGAAGATTGTTTTAACAATTCTGGGTTTCTTGTTATTCCATATGAAGTTGAGAATTGTTCTTTCAAGATCTGTAAAGAATTTTGTTGGTATGTAGATGGGAATTGCATTGAATATGTAGATTCCCTTTGGTAGGATGGCAGTTTTTACTCTGTTAATCTTACCGAGCTGTGAGCATGGGAGATCTTTTCATCTTCTAATATCTTCTTCAATGTCTTTCTTCAGAGACCTGAAGTTTTTTTCATATAAATCTTTCACTTGTTTGGTTAGAGTTACACCAAGATACTTTATATTTTTTGTGGCTATTGTGAAGTGTGTTGTTTCCCTAATTTCTTTCTCATCCCGCTTGGCTTGTCTTTTGTATACAGGAGGGCTACTGTTTGTTTTTGTTTTTTTTTTTTGTTTTTGTTTTTTTTTTTTTTTTAGTTAATTTTGTATCTAGCCACTTGGTTGAAGGTGTTTATCAGCTGTAGGAGTTCCCTGGTAGAATTTTTTGGGTCACTCACTCATGTATACTATTATATCATCTGCGAATAGTGATACTTTGACTTCTTCCATTACAATTTGTATCCCCTTATTGTTTTAGCTAGAACTTCAAGTACTGTGTTGAAGAGATACGGAAAGAGTGAGAAGTCTTACTTTGTTCCTGATTTCAGTGAAATTTATTGAAGTTTCTCTCCAGTTAGTTTGATGTTGGCTATAGGATTACTGTATTTTGCCTTTATTTTGTTTAGGTATGTGCCTTGTATCCCTGATATCTCTCAGTCTTTAAACATGAATGGGTGTTATATTTTATCAAATGATTTTTCAGCATCTAAGGAGAGGATCATGTGTTGTTGTTGCTTTTTTTTTTTCAGTTCATTTATATGGTAGACTGCATTGATGGATTTTTGTATACTGAACCACCCCTGCATGCCTGGGATTAAGCCTACTTGGTCATAATGGATTATATCTTTGATGTGTTCTTGGATTCATTTTGCGAGTATTTTATTGTATATTTTTGCGTCAATGTTCATAAGGAAAATTGGTCTGAAATTCTCTTTCTTTGCTGGGCATTTATGAGGTTTAGGTATACCAAGGTGACTGTGGTCTCATAGAATGAGGTTGGTAATGTTTCTTCAATTTCTATTTTGTGAAATAGTTTGAAGAGTATTGGTATTAGCTCTTCTTTGAAGGCATGGTAGAATTCTGCACCGAAATCATCTGGCCCGGTCTGTTTTTGGTAAAGAAACTTGATGACTGCTTCTATTTCCTTAGGAGATACAGGACTATTTAATTTATTTACCTGATCTTAATTCAACTTTGGTAAGTGGAACTGCTCAAGAAAATTTTCCATTTCATTTAGATTTTCAAATTTTGTTGTGTGTAGGCTTTTCAAGTACAACCTAATGATTCTTTGGATTTCCTCAGTTTCTGTCATTATCTCCCCCTTTTCATTTTTGATTTTGATAGTGTCTCTCTGCCTTTTAATTAGTTTGGCTAAGGGTTTGTCTATTTTGTTGATTTTCTCAAAGAACGAGCTCTTGGTTTCATTGATTCTTTGAATTGTTTTCTTTGTTTCAAGTTTTTGAACCCTGAGTTTGATTATTTCAAGCTGTCTATGCCTCTTAGGTGTGTTTACTCTTTTTTTCCTATGGCTTTCATGTATGCCTTTAATTTGCTTGTATAAGATGTTTCAAATTTCTTTATGAATGCACTTAGTGCTATGAACTTTCCTCTTAACACTGCTTTCATTGTGTCCCATAACTTTGGGTATATTGTGCCTTCATTTTCATTGAATTCTAGGAAGTCTTTAATTTTTTCTTTATTTCTTCTTTGACCCAGCTGCCATTGAGTAGAGAGTTGTTCAGTTCTGGGCATGTGTAGGCTTTATTATTATTATTATTATTATTATTATTATTATTATTATTTCTGTTGTCGTTGAAGTCCAGCTTTAGACCATGGTGGTCTGATAGGATATGAAGGATTATTTCAGTCTTCTTGTCTCTGTTGAGGCTTGCTTTATGATCAACTATATGGTCTGTTTCAGAGAAGGTTCCATGAAATGCTGAGAAGAAGGCAAATTCTTTTGTGTTTGGGTAAAAAGTTCTGTAGATGTCTGTTAGGTCCATTTGATTCACAATAGCTGTCAGTGTCATTGTTTCTCTGTTTAGTTTCTGTTTTGTTGACTTGTCCTTTGTTGAGAGTGGGGTGTTGAAGTCTCCCCCTATTAATATGTGGGGATCTATACATGGTTTAAGCTTTATTAATGTTTCTTTTACAAATATGGATGCCCTTGTATTTGGGGCATAGATGTTCAGAATTGTGATGTCTTCTTGGTGGAATTTTCCTTTGATGAGTATAATGTCCTACCTCATCTTTTTTGATTAATTTTGGCTGAAAGTCTATTTTATTAGATATTATAATGGCTACTCCTGCTTGCTTCTTGGGTCTGTATGCTTGGAAAACCATCTTCCATCCCTTTACTCTCAGGTAATGTCTATCTTTGTGGCTGAGGTGTGTTTCTTGTATGCAGCAGAATGTTGTGTCCTGTTTACACATCTGTTCTGTTAGTCTGTGTCTTTTTATTGGAGAGTTGAGTCCATTGATGTTAAGAGAGATTAATGACCAGTGGCTGTTAGATCCTTTTATTTTTATGTTGGTTGTGGGTAGTGTGTATGATTTTCTGCTTTTCACTTGGCTGTAGTGATATTATTTATTTCCTGTGTTTTGGGGGGTGTAGATAGCCTTCTTGGGTTGTGTTTTTCCTTCTAGTATCTTCTGTAGGGCTGGGTTTGTGGGTGGATACTGTATAAATTTGTTTCTGTGGTGGAATAACTTGTTTTCTCCCATGATGATTGGGAGTTTTGCTGGATATACTAGTCTGGGCTGACATCTATGTTCTTTTAGGGTTTGCGTGACATCTATTCAGGCCCTTCTAGTTTTCATAGTCTCTGTTGAAAAGTCAGGTGTGATTCTGATGGGCTTGCCATTATATGTTACTTGGCCTTTTCCCTTGCAGTTTTTCGTATCTTCTTCTTCTTCTTGTTTTTCTTCCTTTTTTTGTATGTTTAGTGTTTTGACTATTATGTCACAGGAGGATTTTCTTTTCTGATTTAATCTAGTAGGTGTTCTGTAGGCCTCTTCTATGTTTATAGACATCTCTTTCTTTTAATTGGTGAAATTTTCTTGTATGATTTTATTAAAAATATTTTCTTGGCCTTGGAGACGGAGCTCTTCTCTTTCCTCTATTTTTATTATTCTTAGATTTCATCTTATCATGGTGTCCTTGATTTCTTAGATGGTTTGTGTCAGGAATTTTTTAGAATTAACATTTTCTTTGATGGATGCATAATCTTCTTCCACTGTACCTTCTACACCTGAGATTCTTTCTTACATTTCTAGTATTCTGTTGGAGATGCTTATTTCCTGTTTTTTTTTTTTCTGCAAGCTTTTCCTCTTCAGTATTTATGCAGTTTGTGATTTTTTTAATGTTTCTATTTCCATTTGCAGATCTTGAACCATTTTGTTGATATCCTTCAACTGTCTGCTTGTATTTTCCTGCCTTTCATTCAATTCCTTTACCAGTGAGCTTTCCTCTATTTCTTTCAGTGATTTATAAATATTTCCTCTCTAAACACCATACAATCTGTTTGACTGTATATTTCTGTATTTCTTTACGTATTTTATTTCTTTCCTTCATTATCATCTTTATAAGCATTGATTTAAGGTAATTTTCTTGAGTTTCTCTTGTGTTAGGGTATCCAGGGCTGCTTGCTTGGACAACTGAGTTCTAGAGATGCCATATTGCTTTGGCTTTTGTTGATTGTGTTTTCATGCTGGCCTTTTCCCATCTGGCCCTCAGACAATGGCTGGTAATTTCTGGTGCCTGCTGAGTCCTGGGGGTCAGAGGGTGGTTCAGGGATCTCCTGGGCAGGAAACTGGTTGTTCTGCTGGAGCCCTCTTCAGATTGGTGGTTATGGTGTCTGACTGTCGGGTGATTCTCAGGGAATTGCTGAAGCTCTCTCCTCAGGTGTATGATCATGTGGGCTAACTGGACTCCTCAGAAGACCAGAGGCTCTTCTCTCACCATGGGAAGTCCTGGAAACAGCTGTCCTGCCACTGGCTTTCTTGCTCTGAATTAATGAGCTGTTGCTGGATGGACACTGTGCTCAGCTGCTGTGTTTGCTGGGCACAGCCAACTTGAAGAACCATTGAGCCCAGAGATTTGGTCAGTCTCCCAAGGGAGACAGGTTGAGTTTTGGAGCAGTATATGGGGCTGTTCCCGTGGCTCCCAGGCTTCGTTAGGTCTGAGGTTGGCTCCCAAATACCCCAGTACTCAGAAGGTATTCACTGGCTCATGAGCACAGTACACAGGTGTGTGGCTAGAGGCTAAAGACCCCTTGCTTATGGGAACCCAGGATTTTTTCTGAGGATTAACTGGGTGTCCTGAGGTCAGAACTGATCTGGCCCTCACTGTATGTTTTTCATCACTGTATGTTTTCCTCACAACTGGGAGACCCAGTTTTTGGTGTTTGGGGCCCACAGTTCAGTCTGGGAGGGTAAGCACAGCACACAAGTGTGTGGCTAGGTGCTGGAGACTGAGTACCTGTAGGAACCCAGGAACTTTTCTGGAGGTTTGTTGAGTGACTTGAGGTTGGTCAAGATTGTTTTCCTCATCATGGGCTTTCTTCTAACCTGAGGAACACAGTCACTGGTATTTCGGGGCCCGCAGATCAGTCTGTTGGTTGCTGTGTACTCACTGCTGCCCTGCTGATCAGACACAGTGTGTGATCAGAACCACCATCTTGAATTCTCCCCCACTAATACCATTTCTCAGGCTTCGTTTTTTGCCTGACTTTCACTAAAGATTCTTCCTCTAATAAATAATCTTCACTTTGCTCTGTACTATATGTAGCTACCCTCTGGTGGGGCAGTCCTTGTGTGTCACCCCAACCTTCGTGCCCACTTGTTCACCCCCCTTGAACTGTCTTAGTACTGATTCCACTTTCTTTCATTAATTGCTTTAGTGGAATCTAATTCTGTTTGCTTGCTTGAGCCATGCCTCTCTATACAGTCCTGGCTGTCCTGGAACTCACTATCAGGCTGGCCTCAAACTCACAGAGATCCACCTGCTTCTGCCTCTCAAGTGCTGGGATGAAAGGTGTGAGGCACCATGCCTGGCTTTTAATTCTGATTCTGATATACAACCCTTTTGTGTGTTCTCCCTGTCTCTTCTCAATGTTCCTGCATTACTGTAGGGTCTTCATTATGTTTGTTGTGTGAAACTGTTGCTTTGGGAATTGAGATTCGGTTATATTTCTTTTAAAATATTGCACTGGTACACCACCTTCTTAATTTACAGGTCTATCCTTTACTATCAAGGTAGTTAGTTACCTCTCTAACATAAATATTTATACATGTGCTGTAAAATGTGTGTTAGCTAAAACTCAAGCTGCAGAATCTAATGTTTATTGTCTTTGCCCGGCCGTCAACCTCTAGCTAGAGTTGCCTCCTCCAGAAATGTAAGTTGTGCAATTTATTTTCCTAGCACTTACTTATTTTGTGATATTTTATCCTCATTTTGCCACTTAATGATAATTTTCAAAATATAAATTCTTTGCATTGAAATTCACAAATATAAATAGTTGCTCCAGATACCATTCCTATTGTAAATATTTTATGTGATGTATACATTTTAGTTGATTATCTGTACATCAGCCTTTATGATAATGAATGTAAATGGAAGGCTAAATATGTGTCCTTTCAACATGAGAACTATCACAGTGGCCAATGCATAACTGGCTTACATTAAATACCTTCTCTTTATAATACACAATGTTCTACCTGATTTTAGAAAAAAAAAAAAACATTGACTATATGAATGCCATTCATAATCAATCAACAAACAACCTTAGCACTTTGCTGCTGTTTCTTAGGTCATTTCTTTGTAGTTATAGTTTACCACTTTCAAAATAGTAACAATGAGTAGTTCTGACATTTCATGTATGTACTGATCATTTATTAACAACATCAAGATGTTGTTAGATGCTTTATATGAGTGACTGCCCATAGTCACTCATATAAATATACAGCCATTTGCTTAGTTAAAGGCTGCTTCTTACTGTTAAAATCATGATGGGCATGGTCTATGGTGCCTAGTAAAAAAGAGTACCCTATTTTTCTAGGGCCTTATTATGTTGAAGAGATGATATGTTTTCAAGGCACCACATTAGTGAGTTGGTTTTCAGAAGGAAAAACTAAGTGTTTATGATAAAATTTGACAAGTAATATACTCTGCCTGATTTCTTCCATATAATTCTTAGTCAATACCAAAAATTTTACCCTTAAAAATGCAAAAAAATAAATTAAAACTAAATAATTCATAACATTCAATCATAAAATATGCATCAACATATTTTATACCTAGGTAAAAACATAAAGAACCTTCTATATGAAAATACACCAAACTGCAGGCATTTAAGTTGTAGATTTGTCTTCATGTAATTTATTTTCATCCTTGCCTGCATAAAAAGGGAAATTAGAAAAAAAGAAAGCAAAACTAAAACTGGAATGATTAATTTGTTTACCTGTGTGACCAGAAACCGTAGAGTCATACTGAGGGCACTTACAGACTAAATGCTGGCATTCAACTTTATCACTAACTGAGACCCAGAAGTTGTTCACAAATCTGTGGAGCAGAGAGGTGAGGAAGGTGGGGAGGAGGCTGCTGGAGGACTGTGAATGTGCTCAGCATGTACTGGGAATGAAGGCAATTTCTTTGCAGAGTCCATTTTCAGGAAGCAATGCAGAGCAAGCAGAATAGAGAGATCCCTCTGTAAAACCTGTTCTGGAAGGAGCTCCTAACACAGAAAGTACAGATTTTTACCTTAATAGCAACAGAATGCTTTAAAGAGTTTTAAGGACCCAGCAATTGGGGAGGCAGAGGCAGTTGGAGCTCTATGGGTTCGAGTCTAGCCTGGTCTACAAGGAGAGTCTAGTACAACCAAGGCTACACAGAGAAACCCTGTCTTAAACAACCACACACACAAAAATGTTTTAAGGAAACTGACATTATTGGACTTGTGTTAAAAAATGTCTATGATACATGGGTTTGAAAAAAAATCAATGTAATTTCTAAGACAAAAGCTGTAACCATACAATCATGAAATTCTACTTAATTATTCAAGATGTACAATATTAACATATCAATTCAGATGGCTTCCAGATGTTGACCTGAGTGAAATGGAATGGAGAGAG
The DNA here is from genome assembly GCF_030254825.1 of Meriones unguiculatus. Classification (NCBI taxonomy): domain Eukaryota; kingdom Metazoa; phylum Chordata; class Mammalia; order Rodentia; family Muridae; genus Meriones; species Meriones unguiculatus. Next base: position 73,052,459 of record NC_083367.1, on the reverse strand, counting down.
TAGAGGGACAGACAGACAGCTATAAGGTAGCTCTGCCATCAGGAACCACTTCAGTCCATTGGTCTGCAATAGCTGCCCTGTCAAGGTCTTGACACAACACTAAGTGGCTGAATGGCAAAAACATCTCATCCCACCCTCCAGAATCACATCGTCACCAGGGCAGGTGTCTCCAGGGCATTCTGGAACTAATCTATTTTTTGACTTCTTCTTGGCATTCTTTGCTGGTGTTCTTCAGCTTGTGGTACAACACTGAAATCTCCATTTTCATCTTTATATGGTGTTGCATTGTGTGGCTGTTTCTAAATCCAACCTTATTATTCTAAGGCTACCAGCCATGTTGATTTGGCCTCATCCTTTAACTTTTCCTGAGAAAAATTATCTCCATATAAGTTGACCTTGTGAGGTCTCCAACATCGTTTTTGTAAGAAAAAGAGATAAAATTCTACCAACCATAAACAGGTGCCTGAATTTGGAGAGAAAATATTTCAAAACACTGCGGTAAAATTGATAGCCTTGGCTGATTGGCCTTGCCTTGGGAAATGTCTGAATGACGTCCTTTACTTTAGGTGAAGATACAGGGCAGAAGATAATTTGTAAGATGGTCAGTAGGAAGAGAGTTCTTGCTTGTAAATATCAGTAACATCCACGTGACCTTTAGAGAGAGAGCTGAGCTTGAGGCTTCCATTTAGGAACCTTGATTCTGCTTGAGTTTATGGAGAGCCCAGAAAACTATAGAATGAATGTTGCTTTCAATCTATGAATGAGAACAGAGCATTGCTTCTCTGACATGTTTGGAATATCAATGACAGAGAGGCCTGAGAAAGCAAACCCAAAGAGAAGGGACAGAATGAAGTTGCTGGACTCAGAGGTGACAGGTGTCTAAAGACAAGATACCAAAGGTTTCTTTAACCTTGCTGGACTCCCCCCTTGAGATCAGAAGATAAAAGTTTCCATGTAGGAGGGACACACTGCTTGGAATCCTGGCCAGTGCAGACCAAAATTCTGGGTTAGTGCTGAGCAAGTGAATGGCAGATGAATTAGTGAGAAAAGCAAAAGGAAAGGGGCCTGTGGAAGGGAAGTCAGTTCGCTCTGGAGTGCAACGTGATGGACTTTGTCGATTTGCTTCTTGTTGTATTTGCATTTGCTCAGAGAAATTAAATGTATATATCAGGTCCTGGGCATTTGTGAAGAATTACTAGATATAGAAAAGAACTACTAGATATAGAATTTTCTAATGATGGAAACATATATTACTGTTTTTTTTTTTTTTTGTTTTTTTTTTTACTGTGTCTGTTTTACTTTCAGATGTTCAAATAAGAAAATCACACCATTTCCTTTACCAACTCGAGGGACAGATCAGTATGCTTACTCATAAAGCTCAACCTTTCTCACAATAGGTACTCTGTTAAAGTGACAGTGGCACAGTGTATTACAGTACAAGTTCGCACATCCAAACCCGACGCCTTCATCAAGCTGCAAGTACTGGAAAGCGAGGAGGTCATGGTGAGCACCATCGGCAAAGGGCAAGCCATCATTCCTGCCTTTTACTTTCTTGGAAGTGAAAGAGCATTGAGCTCCCAGTGTAAGTACCTGTCTGGAGAGTCAACTGCATTTATAAACAAATCCTTGTAGTACTGTGACACTCAACATAATTAAAATATAAATCAAACATTGACACTTGACAAACATTGGATTTGACCCCAGTGATGCTATTGTAATTATTTGTCATAGTAGATTTCACAAACAATAGATTGGTTAAGATTCTCCTTTAAAGACTGCATGTTCCTCCCTTGGGAGGTGGGGAGGTCAAAGAGCCAGTCATTGAGTTCCTGTTAGAAATAGTCCTTGTTCCCCTTACTATGGGAAACCAATTGATTACTGAGCTATCACGGGTCACATCTGAGCAGGGGTTCTAGGTTTTATCCTCTCATGGTCTTTGGTTGAGTGTCCATCTCAGAAAAGACCCTGTGCCCAGATATGTTTGGTCCTTGTGGAGCTCCTATCCTTTCCACATCAAACTCCCCTTCTTTCATATGATTCCCTGCACTTTGCTGAAGGTTTGGTTGTGAGTCTTAGTATCTATTTTGGAGCACTGCTAGGTAGAGTCTTTCAGATGCTTTCTGCGGTAGACTCCTGAGGACTTTGCAGCCAGTCCTGAAAATACCTGACAAAAGGGAGTCATATGAAAGGGGAGGAGGTCCTCCCCTATTAGTGGACTTGGAAAGGGGCAGGGAGGAGATGAGGGAGGGAGGGTGGGACTGGGGAGGGAATGAGGGATACAACTGGGATACAGAATTAACAAAATGTAACTAATGAGAAAAATAAAATTATGGAAAAAAAAATAAAAAAAGACTGCATGTTGAGAAATTTTATTTCTTATACACGAGCCTGCAGTTTTTTAGAGATTCATTTTTGTGTATGTCTATCAGTATTCATCTACATGTATGAGTGGGCACCATGTGCATGGCTGGTCCCACAGAGCTCAGAAGAAGGAGTTGGATCTTTTGGAACTGGGTCCACTGGTGGCTTTAACGTATCATGTGGATGCTGTGAACTAAATCAGGATCCTATTCAGGACAGCATGTGCTCTTAAATGATGGGCCATCTCTCTAGCCCTGCATGAAGTTTCTTAATAAATTTCTCTAAAACCAAAAGATTTGAAAGAATCTAGTCTTGTTTTTTTTTTTTATTTTATCTTCTTAAAATAAAAATGTCCTTTTAAGTATGCTATATTCTATAAGTAATATAATAGGGATATATGGAGCCCATTTAATCAGTAATACCAGAGCATATCAAATATACTAACATAATATTTCTCCTTTTTAGCTAGCAAGCAAATTCTCCTATCTCATTCTTCAACTAAGAAAGAAACGGAGGTGATAACCAAGAAAAAAGCTGCCCAAGCAAGTCAGAAGTCTTTTAAGGGAAGACCTGGGATTGTGGCAGCAGAGGCAGGTCTGCCTCTGCTGGAAGAAGACACTGTGTCTATACCCACTACAGAAGAAAGTTCTAGCACACCACAGCAGGTATGTTAACTGAAAAAGAGAATGAATTACTTGAGGCTAGCTAGGAAGATGGCTCTGGGTAAAATGTACATATGTAACTCCAGCCTGGAAGGTTGAGACGAGCAGGTATCACTGGCCAGTTAGCCTAGGAAAAATAAAAAGTTCTAGATTGACTGAGAGACTCTGTCTCAAAAATATAAGGTAGAAAGTGACTGAGGAAGAAACTCCAAACTAACTCTGGCCTCCTCTTACACAAGTATGAACAAGTACACCTGCACACCCATGTGCAGAGGCACATAGGATGAGTACATAAATATAAGTAAAAGTGAAGAACTTATCATAGAATGTAAACAGGGACTGGGGCATAACTGTGGTGATGTTTAAGATCACACTACTTAGAAATCATTATAGACGTATAAAAATAAAAAGAATGAATCAAGAAGCTGTGGTCACAACTCACAACTGTCATGGAGACACCAAACTATCCAATTCAATAAAAAAAAGAAAGAAAGAGAAAGAAAGAAAGAAAGAAAGAAAGAAAGAAAGAAAGAAAGAAAGAAAGAAAGGCTATTAGAATGGTGTAGAAGAAAAGTGTAAGTCAGTAATCCAATTGAAATATTCAGTGTATGCTTCCTGGAAATGGATGTGTCTCAGGAGCAAAATAAGAATAATTTGGGGGATTTGAAAATTTTTATTATAGTGCCTTGGTCTTGGCATGCACAGGGTATTTTATTACTTCTGTGTGTGTGCCTGTGAGCACTCATGTGTGGAAGAGCACCTGTCAAGGCACACCATGGAGAGCCAGAGGACAGCATTTGGTGGAGGACCTTGCTTTCTATCTTATTTATAAGAAGGTCTCTTTGTTTGCTACTGTTCATACTCAGATTAGCTGGCCCAGAGCTTCTTGGGATGTTCCTGCCTATAGCTCCTGTCTTGCCACAAGAACACTGGATGATAGATACAGCTACCACATGTAGCTTTAAAGGGCTTCTTGAGATTTGAATTCAGGTCCTCTCACTTTCAGAAGAACTTTATTCACTCAGGCATTCCCCTAGTCCACTTAGGATATTTTAAAACATAGATTTGGGGGATGCAGATATATGTTAAGAATGTTTGTTGCTTTTGGAAAGGGCACATTTGGTTCCCAGGACCCATACAGGGTGGCTCACAATCTGCTACCACTTCAGCTCAGAGATTACACATTCTCTGGCCCCTCAAGGAACTGGGCTCATGTGCAGGCGTGTGCAAAACTGAAGTAATTGTATTTTAAAAGATAAATATTTTGTGATGAAAAATTAATGGACTCCTCAATAAAAACCAAACTACTTATAGATATGCAGTATTAGCATAATGTAGTAGCAAATACATTAATAATAATTGATAGTTTAATAGCCCACAAATGTGAAAACATAATAAAGTATGTTAATAATCTTTTAGTTAAAATAACATCAACTGAGAATTTATGAAACAATTAATAATGAGTTTTTATAACAACTCTAAAATTATACTTTGTCAGCAAAATTGATGTGTGTATAGTGGAATACTGACTTTTCAATTAATCAGTGAGGCATGAGTGGCTAGAAGCCCATGAGCTAAGCTACTGCAGCAAGAATTAGAAACGAGCTACATAGTAACTCATTGAAACAAGACAAGGTTCTGAGAATGATGGGAAAATAAATCAGTGAAATGCACAAACAAAACCCCTCAAAAGGAATTATCCATAGCTTTTTCTTTGATTCTAAAATATATATGCTACTTATAAGACCTGGAGAAACACAGAAGGCATAAATTTACCAAACTCAGGAAAATGGCACAGGATTTTAAGGCAATTGAGTAGTACTGATTAAAAAATATATATATTTATTATATATACAGTGCTCTGCCTACAGGCCAGAAGAAAGCATCAGATCACATTATAGGTGGATGTCAGCCACCATGTGGTTGTTGGGGATTGAACCTCTGAGCCATCTCTCCAGCCTGAGTAGTACAGAGTAATGTATGCTTGCAGAGTTAAACACTAGGGTCAAGAGAGACTGGTGGTAGGTGAGAAAGGAGTTTAGCAAAACCCATTAATAAGAAAATAACTGAGTAAAGTGATAAAACAGTAAAATTGCAAGTATAATACCTTCAAAGTATTCACTTGCTAGATACCACATGATCAGGTGGCTCATGGAACAGGTCAACTAGGCTTTCAAGGAATAGTTTTTTTTTGTTGTTGTTGTTGTTTTGTTTTGTTTTAGAAAACAGAAGGACAATCTTGTCTTATTACATCTCTTTATTTAGGTAGGAAATTGTCTGACTCCACAGCCCATGACTGTCTGGGAACTTGCTATGTATCACAAGCTAACCTTACTTTCAGTAACCCACGAGCCTCAGCCTCCCAAGTGATGGAATTAGAGACATGAGGCCCTGCCTCTGGTTTATTTTATTTATTTATTTAATCATTTTTACAGCCTGATCCCAGCCCCTTCTCTCCTCTCCTCCCAGTCCCACCCTCACACCTCCTTCTTTCATTCCTCCATCCCCTTCTCTTCAGAGCCCCCCCACGTGTACCAACATGCCCTGGCACATGAAGTCACAGCAGGACTAAGTTCTTCCTCTCCCACTGAGGCCAGATAAGGCAGTCTAGCTATGGGAAAGGGATCTAAAGGCAGACAACAGAGTCAGTGACAGCCTCTGCTCTAGTTGTTAAGGGACCCACATGAAAAACAAGCTGAACATCTACTATATATGTGCAGGGAACCTAGGCCCAGCCCATGCATGCTCTTTGGTTGGTTGTTCAGTCTCTTTGAGCTCTCACCGTCCCCAGTTAGTATACTCTGTAGGTCTTCTTGTTGTGTCCTTGACCCCTCTGGCTCACTCAATCATTCCTCTTCTACAAAACACCCCATTCTTGGCCTATTGTTTGGCTGTTGGTCTCCATATCTGTTTCCATAAGCTTCTTGATAAAGCCTCTCAGAAGACAGTTATGGTAGGCTCCTGTCTGCAAGCATAGCAGAGTATCATTAATAGTGTCAGAGGTTGACTCTCTCTCATAGGGTGAGTCTCAGGTCATTTGTTGGACAGTCATTGGTTGGCCATTCCTTCTCTCTCTGCTCCATCTTTATCCTACACTTCTTGTAGGAAGGAAAAATTTGGGGTGGAAGATTTTATGGTTGGGGTGTTGTCCCTTTCCTTCCACTAGAAGTCCTACCTGGCTAAAGGGGGTGGACACTTGAGGTTCTATATCCTCTGCTGCTAAGAGTCTCAGCTAAGGTCACCTCCATAGACTCCTGAGAGCTTTCTCCATAACATATGTTCCCTCCCAACACCAATTTTCATTCTCTCTCCAAGCCTCTCCCCTTTTCCCACACTTGATCGGCACCCCCTTCCTCTCTCAACTCCCTTTTCCACCCAGTTCCCTCCCTCCATCTAATTCAGATGTTTATTTTACTTCCCCTCTGAGTGAAATTCAAGCAACCTCCCTTGGACCCTTCTTGTTACTTAGCTTCTTTGGGTCTGTGGATTGTAGCATGGATGTCCTGTACTTTATACTTATAAGTGAGTACATACCATTCATGTCTGTACCGGATGGTTTTAGCTATCGTGGATTTTTAATTTTTCCATATGAAGTTGAGAATTGCTTTTTCAAGGTCTATAAAGAATTGTGTTAGAATTTTTATTCATTTATTTTTTATTTAATTTTTTAATTTTTTATTTTATTTTTATTAATTACAGTTTATTCACTTCGTATTCCAACTGTAACCCCCTCCCCTATTCTCTCCCAATCTCACCCTTTCCCCTCTTCTTCTCCTATGCTCCTCCCCCGGTCCAATGATAGAGGAGGTCCTCCTCCCCTTCCATCTGACCCTAATAAATCAGGTCTCATCAGGACTGGCTGCATTGTCCTCCTCTGTGGCCTGGTAAGGCTTATCCCCAATCTGGTGGAGGTGATCAAAAAGCCAGCTCATGAGTTCATGTCAGAGATGGTCCCTGTTCCTATTATTGGGGAACCCTCTTGGACACTGAGCTGCCATGGCTACATCTGTGCAGGGGTTCTAGGTTATCTCCATGAATGGTCCTTGTTTGGAGTATCAGTCTCACAAAAGACCCCTGTGCCCAGATTTTTTGGTTCTGTTGCTCTCCTTGTGGAGCTTCTGTTCCCTCCCAGTCTTTCTATTTCCTCCCTCTTTCATAAGATTCCCTGCACTCTGCCCAAAGTTTGGCTATGAGTCTCAGCATCTGCTTTAATACTCTGCTGGGTAGAGTCTTTCAGAAGCCTTCTGTGATAGGCTCCTGTCCTGTTCCCTGTTTTCTCTCTCTTCTGATGCCCATCTCATTTGCCTTTCCGAATGAAGATTGAGCATTTTACCCAGGGTCCTCAGATTTTAGTATGAGTATCCTGTATTATGTGTCTAATATCCACTTATAAGTGGGTATATACCATGTGTGTCTTTCTGCTTCTGGGATACCTCACTCAGGATGATCTTTTCTACATCCCACCATTTGCCTGAAAATTTCATGATTTCCTTGTTTTTAATTGCTGAGTAGTATTCCATTCTGTAAATGTACCACAATTTCTATATCCATTCCTCAACTGAGGGACATCTGGGTTGTTTCCAGCTTCTGACTATTACAAATAAAGCTGCTATGAACATGGTTGAGCAAATGTCCTTGTTGTATACTTGAGCATCTTTTGGATATATGCCTAGGAGTGGGATAGCTGGATTTTGGGGTAGCACTGTTCCTAATTGTCTGAGAAAGAGCCAGATTGATTTCCAAAGTGATTGTACAAGTTTACATTCCCACCAGCAATGGAGGAAGCTTCCTCTTTCTCCACATCCTCTCCAGTATGTGTTGTCACTTGAGTTATTGATCTTAGCCATTCTGATGGGTGTAAGGTGAAATCTCAAGGTCATTTTGATTTGCATTTCCCTGATGACTAAGGATGTTGAACATTTCTTTAAGTCTTTCTCTGCCATTCAGTGTTCCTCCATTGAGAATTCTCTGTTTAGCTCTGTACCCATTTTTTAGTTGGGTTACTTGATTTGTTGCTGTTTAACTTTTAGCACAGAATTCTACCTGAATTTGAAAGAAGAGATAACACCAACATTCCTCAAACTATTCCACAAAATAGAAACAGAAGGAACATTACCAAACTCATTCTCTGAGGTCATAATCACCCTGGTACATAAACCACACAAAGACACAACAAAGAAAGAAAATTTCAGACCAATTTTTCTTTAAACCAAACCAAACCAAACCAAACCAAACCAAATCAAACCAAACCAAACCAAACTAAGACAACAACAACAACAACAACAACAAACTCAATAAAATACTTGCAAACCGAATCCAAGAACATATCAAAAACATCATTCAACATGATCAAGTAGGCTTCATCCAAGGGATACAGAAATGGTTCAATATACAAAAATCCATCAATGTAATCCACCATATGAACAAAATACCCATATCTTTTGATTAATTTTTGTTGAAAATCTACCTTATTAGATATTAGAATGGCTACTTCAGCTTGATTCTTAGGTTCCTTTGCTTGGAAATGCTTTTCTAGCTCTTTACTCTAAGGTAACGTCCATCTTTGTTGATGAAGTATATGCTACTTGTATGCAGGTGAATAATGGATCCTGTTTTTTCATCCATTCTGTTAGCCTGTGTCTTTTTATTGGGGAATTGAGTCCATTGATATTGAGAGTTATTACTAATTATTGTTAATTCCTGTTATTTTTATGTTGGTGGTGGCAGAGTGGTGTGTGTGTGTGTGTGTATGTGTGTGTGTGTTTCCCTTCTTTTGCCTGTGTGGAACTATTTATTTCCTGTGTTTTCTTGGGTGCACTTATTCTTCTTGGGTTGGAGTTTTCCTTCTAGCATCTTTTGTAGGGCTGGATTTGTGGATAGATATTGTTTAAATTTGGCTTTATCCTGGAATATCTTGTTTTCCCCATCTATGGTGATTAAGAGTTTTGCTGGTTATTATAGTCTGGGTTGATATCTGTGGTCTCTCATAGTCCACAATACATCTGCCTAGGCCCTTCTGGCTTTAGAGTCTCTGTGGAGAACTTGGGTGTAATTCTCATAGGTCTGCCTTTTTATGTTACTTGGCCTTTTTCCCTTGCTGCTTTTAATATTATTTCTTTGTTCTGTACATTTAATTTTTTTTATTATTATGTAGTGCAAATATTTTTCTCTTCTGGGACAATCTATTTGTTGTCCTATAAGCTTCTTGCATGTGTATAAGCATCTCTTTTTTGGGAGTTTGGAAAGTTTTCCCCATGATTTTGTTGAAAATATTATATAGGCCTTGGAGTTGAAAGTCTTCTCCTTCTATTCCTATTATTCTTAGGTTTGGTCTTTTTATAATGTCTCAGATTTCCTGGATGTTTTGTATAAGGAACATTTTATATTTAACACTTTCTTTGACTGATAAATCAATTTCTTCAGGTATCTTCTACTCCTGAGATTCCTCCATCTCTTGTATTTTCTTGGTGATGCTTGTGTCTGTAGTTCTTGTTCTTTTCCCTTGTCTTTCTGTCTCCAGGATTCCCTCAGTCTATGTTTTCTTTATTGCTTCTATTTCCATTTTCAGGTCTTGTTCATTTTATTAATTTTCTTCACGTGCTTGATTGTATTTTTTAAGGGATTTATTTATTTCCCTTTTAGAGGTCTCTACTATTTTTGTAAGGTTGGATTTAAGGTCTTCTTGTGCTTTGGCTGTGTTAGGATATCCAAGGCTTGTTGTAGTAGGATAGCTGGGCTCTAGTGGTGCGATATTGCCATGACACTTGTTGATTGTGTCATTAACGTTGGCCTTTAGCCATCTAGTTGTCCTTGGCACTGTCTGGATGTTCCTGATGCCAGCAGGACTCCTAGAGGAAACGGGCAGAGCCTTGGGCCTGACAGTAAGGCTCAGGGAACAGTCTGATGTTCACCTCTGCTAGCTGTGCCCCAGGAGAACCAGACAAGCAGGGAATTGATGGAGAAGGGTCTAAGATGGATGTTTTAGGGGCCTTGCTGCATCCTTGAGAAGGCAGTTGTTGGGGCTGTGGCTTGAATCTAGATTCTTATGATCCTCTTAGAAATATTCAATCCTGCTTTGAAAGCCAAATAAGGGGAACATGAGAGGAATGAAAATTTATCTGATAAAATGATGAGAAATTGTAGGTGCTATCCCAATTAACCAGTTCTAGCAGTAGTAAGAGTGTTTAGAGAGCATCCCTCCAGGAATCCATGAGGTCTGTCATTAGCAAAATCTAGTAATATAAATCCACAGAAATAGACTACATGAGAGCAGTTGTGTGGCCCTTAGATAGTTTATACTGCTCAACTCCTACTAACAGATAGTAAATGCAAAAGTAACACAAATTTTGCATACCAAAAGCCTTCATCTAGAAATTTCTACAAAATATTATATTAGTATGAACTTGTTATATTTCTATTAAAATAGCACAAGGAAAGAATCCAGTATTACTGATAATATTTAATTATATTCCAGTATTGTGATAGTGTAGAATCAGGCTGACTAAGAGCAAAGTAAGAGAACTACTGAGTTATTTGTAGATAAACTCATTATATGCCTAAAAGAATCCAACAGAACACACAAACTTGAGATAATGAGATTTTAGCAATCTTGCCAGAGACAATGCATCTATATTTACTCAACCTTCCATGTACCCAGTACTGTGTATGACACAGATCCTCAGTGTTCTAGTTAACCCTTAAACACATACTCCTTATTATTCCTGTATAGGAAGAGACCTGGGCACAGCAGGTGTATGCAATAACAGGACCTGAATGTAACTGTTCCCACTTGTGACAGCTTGCCTTAACTACCACACTCCTTTGCTCCTAGAGCAACAGCAACCAACAGTTTTTCTCTGGACTAACACTGCTGCATGAGTCAGCAGAATGCATTGTCTTCCTTAACAGCAACATACTTGTAAAATATCTGGACTTTGACCTCAGCAAGCACATGCAAGTAAAAAGCTTCTATTTTAATGCAGGTTGCTGGAAGTCAGCAAGTGACAAAACACAGTGGTATGGGAAGGCTGTTCCTACGTAGAGTAGTAGTCAATGATTTTCAATGAGGTGACACAACGTTAGAGAGACATTAGTTAGCTGAGTAGTATTCCATTGAGTAAATGCTATTCAGCTATTATAAAACAAGGAAATCATGACATTTTTCAGGCAAATGGATGGAACTAGAAAAGATCATGCTGAGTGAGGTAACCAAGAATCAGAAAGACACACATGGTATATACTCATAAGTGGATATTAGCCATAAAATATAGGATAAGTGTAATAAAATCTACAGACCTAAGGAAGCTAAACAACAAGGAGTACCCTAGGGAGGATGCTTAAATCTCACTCAGAATGGCAAATAGGATAGACACCAGAGGTGGTGGAAGAGAGGGAACAGGATGGGAGTCTACCATAGATGTCCTCTGAAAGGCTCCACCCAGCAAGGGATTGACTCAGATGCAGATACTCTCAGCCAAACTTTGGGCAGAGCACAAGGAGTCTTATGGAAGAAGGGTGTGGGGTAGAAGGACGTAGTGGGGAGAGGAGCTCCACAAGGAGACCAACAAAACCAAAACATCTGGGCTTAGGGGGTCCTTAAGAGACTGATGCAACAACCAAGGACCATGCATTGAGAGGACTTAGACCCCCTGCTCAGATGTAGCCGACTGGCAGCTCAGACTCTATATGGGTCCTGGAGTAAGGAGAGCAGGGGCTGCCTCTGTCTTGAACTCAGTTGTCTGCTCCTTGATCACTTCCCCGCTGGCAACTGGCCTTGCCAGGCCACAGAGACAGAGGATGCAGAAAGTCCTGATGAGAGTTGATAAGCTAGGGACAGACAGATAGCAGGGGAGGAGTACTCCCCTGGAGAAAGAGGAGAAGCATAAAGGGGAAGTGGGAGGGATGGTGGGACTGGGAGAAGTTGGGGGAGGGGGCTATAATCAGCATATACAATGAATAAATTGTAAAAGCAAAAAATAATGAAAAAGGAAAGACATTAGTTAATCATTTAAAGTCAGGTTTAAAAGTAGGACAGTGTTAGGAACAAGCTCCTCTCCCATCTATCAAATAGCCTGCAGTGAACCTTGAAACTAAATGCTACCATGATCCAAATTAATACCCTGGCCATTTCAAGAAATTATCTACTGCTACTCTAAAGGTTATAAGGGTGGATTTTAATCTGAATAAGTCAATGTTGAAAAAAAAAAGAGTAAAGACAACTTCCCTTTTCAAATATTAAGATACACTAAACCAATGGTTCTCAACTTTCCTGATGCTGTGACTCTTTAATACAGTTCCTCATGTTGTGGTGAGCCCCAAACATAAAATTATTTTTGTTGCTACTTCACAACTATAGTTTTGCTACTGTTATGAATCAAAATATAAATATCTGATATGCAGTATATGTGATATGTGATCCCTGTGAAAGGGTCATTAATGGCCCAAATGGGTTAATACCTAAATGTTGAGAACCACTGCACTAAACAATCACGTTAGTGATAATTAATATTGGTTAGAATGGAAGTAACTTGAGCAAAGTAAGAAAGCAGATAAATTTAAAAGTCCAATAAGCTTTAAAAATTCAAACATTTAAAAATTCAGTCTCTGAAATATCTCTTTTTAAAAAATTTTTATTTATTTGTTTATTACAGTTTATTCATTTTGTATCCCAGCTGTAGCCACCTCCCTCGTCTCCTCCCAATTCCACCCTCCCTCCCTCTTCTCTTCCCATGCCCCTCCCCCAGTCCACTGATAGGGGAGATTCTCCTCCCCTTTTATCTGACCCTAGCCTATCAGGTCTCATCAGGGCTGGCTGCATCATCTTCCTCTGTGGCCTGGCAAGGTTGCACCCCCACAGGGGGAGGTGATAAAAGAGCTGGCCACTGAGTTCATGTCAGAGACAGACCTTGCTTCCCCTTACTAGGGAACCCTCTCATCTAGTCTCTTTTAAAATTCAAAGTCTTTTCAAATTTATTATTCCTCAACTGTGGACTCCAAGAACCAGGGCACAGTCATATACAAATCCAAAAAAAAAAAAAAACAACAACAAAACAACAACAACAACAACAACAACAAAAAAAAAACCCAAGTTCCAACTGTAAATAACTCAATGGCCAATGTCTGGACTCTTCCAAAGGGCCTGAGTCACTTCCCCAGGTTCATACTCTGCAGCGCACACAGCTTGTCCAGTAACCTCACAGATGCTCTACTCCACTGCTGCTGCTGCTCTTAATGGTCATTTGGTGATACTGGCATCTCCAAAATGCTGGGGTCTTCTGATACAATGCACTGCACTTTCACCAGTAACCTCTTTTAGCCTCTCTTCCTGGTGCCAAGCCTCAACTCTCTGCATGATCCCTTCAATCCTGGGTCTTTGATGCCACTGAGGCTGCACCTTTACCAGTGGCCTCCTTTGAACTCTCCCAGTGACAAGCCTCAGCTGTTCTCCATGACCTTTGCATGCCTTCCGAACCATACTACCTGGAAGACCCTCAGTTGCCAGCACAAGGTACAACTTTGGTCACCCCTAAAACAGTTTCGTGTGCTGATCCTGAGGAAGCACTTTTCAGAAGATTTCAAGTCAGTGATGCTGGTCTCTTCTTAATCGACTATTTCTTTAGCTCCAGGCGACCAGACAAGAGTCTTTACACAAATGCCCCAGTATTCTCTGCTGGCCTCTGACACTTCGCAAGCCAGGCCTCCATCATCTGCACTGCTGGAAACATTCTTATATAAAAGAATAATCCTATAAAAGAGCCCATAGAGATCTCAACACTCATATGACTTTTCTAGCCTGAAGTTTCAAAGTCTTTCCACAGTCCTCCCCAAACAACATGGTCATGTCTGCCACAGTTCCCCATCATCCTGGTGCTTACTTTCGTCCTAGTTAATGTTACCATTGCCCTAATAAAACAGGAGACTGGAGGCAGGAACTGATGCAGAGGCCATGGAGGGTTGCTACTTACTGGTTTGCTTCCTCAGGATTGCTAAATCTGCTTTCTTATAGAACCCAGGGATGGCCCCACCCACAATGGAATGGGCCCTCCTCCCACATCAATCACTAAGAAATGCACTACAGGCTTGCCTCCAGCCTGATTTTATGCAGGCATTTTCTCAATTGAGGCTCCCCTCTCTCAAAGACCTCTAGCCTGTATCAAGTTGACATAAAAGTATCCAGCATAAAAAGAAGCATTTCTTTCAGCACTTTTTCAGACAATTAGGAACAGTGCTACCTCAAGATCCAGCTATCCCACTTCTAGGCATATATCTAAAAGATGCTCAAGTATACAAGGACATTTGCTCAACCATGTTTGTAGCAGCTTTATAATAGCCAGAAGCTGGAAACAACCCAGATGTTCCTCAGTTGAGAAATGGATATAGAAATTGTGGTACATTTACACAATAGAATACTACTCAGCAATTAAAAACAAGGAAATCATGAAATTTTCAGGCAAATGGTGGGATGTAGAAAAGATCATCCTGAGTGAGGTGAAGCAGAAAGACACACATGGTATATACTCACTTATAAGTAGATATTAGACATATAATATAGGATACTCATACTAAAATCTGTACACCTGAGGAAGCTAATCAAGGAGGAGGACCCTGGGTAAGATGCTTAATCTTCATTCAGAAAGACAGACATTGGAAGAGAGAGAAAACAGGGAACAGGACAGGAGCCTGTCACAGAGGGCCTCTGAAAGAATCTACCCAGCAGGTATATATATATATATATATATGCTGAGACTCATAGCCAAACTTTGGGCAGAGTGCAGGGAATCTTATGAAAGAGGGGGGAGATAGAAAGACTGGGAGGGAACAGGAGCTCCACTAGGAGAGCAACAGAACCAAAAAATCTGGGCACAGGGGTCTTTTGTGAGACTGTTACTCCAAACAAGGACCATTCATGGAGATAACCTAGAACCCCTGCACAGATATAGCCCATGGCAGCTCAGTGTCCAAGAGGGTTCCCCAATAATAGGAACAGGGACCATCTCTGACATGAACTCATGGGCTGGCTCTTTGATCACCTCCACCTAAGGGAGAGGCAGCCTTACCAGGCCACAGAGGAGGACAATGCAGCCAGTCCTGATGAGACCTGATTTATTAGGGTCAGATGGAAGGGGAGGAGGACCTCCTCTATCATTGGACTGGGGGAGGGGCATAGGAGAAGAAGAAGGAGGGAGGGTGGAGTTAAGAGGGAATGGGGGAGGGGCTACAGCTGGAATACAAAGTGAATAAACTGTAATTAATAAAAATAAAATAAAAAATACTGATTTTTTTCTCTTTTCTTTTCTTTTTTTTTTTTTTAGATAGAGGCGAAACTATCAATTAAAGGAGAAAAGGTAACCTGTCTATCAGAGGTTAGGGAACTTCCTTTTCCTTCACCACATCTAGTACTATAAATAAAGGTGGACTCCAGGAACACTGCAGATTTATGTGGAAAAATTAAATGTATAAAAGTATTAAAAGGTGATTCAGAAGACTAGTTTCCTAATTAAAGTGTAAAGAAAGGAAAACCTTAAAAGCCAACCACTCTGAAGAACAACTCAAAATCCTTAATAATATAAGAAAGTATCAAAATATGACAGAAATGGGATTTTACTTTATGCCCATTTCAGTGGTAAAAACTGGAAAGTTAGATGATGGAGAACGTTAAATGCTTCTTTCCTGTGTGATAGAAGGTGTCTTCGCTACTGTTCTACTGCTGTGGAAGAAAGACCATGACCAAGTCAACTTACTACAGAGACCATGTAACTGGGGTGCTTATAGATGCAAAGTGTGAGGCTATGGCCATCATGGTGGGGAGCATGGCAGCAGACGAGCAAGCATGGTGCTGGAGCAGTGGGTTGGAGCTAACATCATTTTTATTTTATTTATTTAATCACTTTTCAACCTGATCCCAGCCTCCTTCCTCCCCTCCTCACAGTCCCACCCTCTCTTTCTTCTCAGAAAAGGGGAGGGCCCCCAAGGGGTAGCAACCCACTCTGGCATCTCAAGTTTCAGCAGGACTAAACATATCCCCTCCCATTGAGACCTGACAGGCAGCCCAGATAGGGCAAAGGGATCCAAAGATAGGTAACAGAGTCATAGATAGCCCCTACTCCCATTGTTAGGTGACCTACATGTTAAAAAGGCTGTGTATCTCCTGCATATGTGTAGGGGATCTAGGTGCAGCCTGTGCATGCTCTTTGGTAGTTGGTTCAGTCTCTGTGAGCCCCCATGAGTCCACCTTAGTTTGCTATTTTAGGTTATTTTACTCAGTAGGTCTTCTTGTAGTGTCCTTGAAACCTCCGGGGAGCTAACATCTTATCTGCGAGTTGGCCTTGACATAGGCTTTTGAAACCTTGAAGCTCATACCTCCCAATAAGCCACACCTCCTAATCCTTCCCAATATAGTTCTACCAACTTTGGAGCAAGCATTCAAACATAGTAGCCTATGGGGGAGGGTCATTCTTGTTCAAACCACCACAGAGTGTTTCTGAAAAATGTATCATTTAATTAAACTATGATTTTATGATTTATAAAATTACACATTATAAACGTGATCTGATAACTCTTTCAAAACACATACTGATTCTTTTGGTTGCACTGACTCCCTGCCTTTTCTTTCACAGTGCTACAAGTACATCATACAGTGCTTGGTGCTGTTTAACAGCTGGCCTCTCACTGAAACTCAGCTGACGTTTGTTCAAGCACTAAAAGACTTAGAGAAATTTGATATGAAAGGTAGGTCACTCTAAATACTTTAAAAATATTTGTTTTATTTCATGTGTATAAGTATTTTGCTTGTATGTACATATGCATACCATGTGGATGCCTGGTGCCTGTGGAGGTCTAAAGAGAGCATTGTATCTCTTGAAGCAGGAGTTATACATGATTGTGAGTCTCCAATGAGGGTGCAGGGAACAGAACTCCGGTCCACAGCAACAGAAGCAGTGTTCTTAACAGCGATTTCTCCACCCCATACCTTAAATGGTATTCATGTCACTTTTATTTTAAGTACTGAATAGTAAGTTGATCACACAATTAAAATATGTTGTTACTCATAATCAACAGTCTCATATTTTTCATATTAATTATGCTTCAATATTTTTAGTGCATAATTTTTAAAACCTAAAAACATTTTGTCATTGAGGCCATGCATAAACATGTTTATCTACTTAGCAAAACTTATGCACCACTTACACTTGCAAATCTTTTATGATGATAAAATTGTATTTCCCATAGTTGTTAGGAAAGAATAACAATGAAGATAGACTCTGAAGATCCACATATTTAATTCCAACAGTCAGCGGGCAGAAGCAGGTTGATCTCTGTGAGTTCAAGGCCAGTGTGGTCTCCATAAATACAGCGATCCAGGGTTACATAGTAAGGCACTGTCTCAAAAATATGTTATGGTGTGTGGCAGGAGAGATGTCTCACTAGCTACTCTTCCAGAGGACTTTGTTTCAATATCCAGCACCCACATAGCAGCTCACAATTGTCTGTAACTCCAGTTTCAGGGGACCCCAACACCCTCATACAGACATACATGCAATTAAAACACCAATGCACATAAAAAATAAAAAGAAATCATTAAAAAATATGCTAAAGGTTTATATGCACACCAAACATTCACAATTACAAAATAAATAGAAATAATAGAGAAACAGTACAATATTGTGTATGCTTCTGTTTTCGGCAAAACTTTGTGTTTTCTTCCTGTTCTTCAGGGACAGTTCATAGTGCCAATATATGTTAAATTATATTCCTGGAAGCTTAGAATTGTAGTAGAAAAAAGACAAAATCCAAGCCTTCTTGTTTGCCTGTGTGGTCTGTTCCATGAGATGCTTATGTCTCTTTAGTCTTGTTTTTATATTATAATAATTTTTTACATAGGTCTTGATACAACCAACATACTCATGCTAATGTTGTTCATATCATTTCCAAATATATAGCATATAACAGGGAGCTTATTATCTAAGACTTATGAAAAGAGAACATCAGGGACATAAGTCAGCAAAGCAAATTGGCCAGGCATGTGCAAGGTTCTAGGTTCAATGTAAGTGTGGGAAGGAGAGGGGAGGGGAAGGTAGCAGGGAAGGTGAAGGCAAAGGAATGAGAGAAGAAGGGAGAGAGGGAAGAAGAAGTGGGGCAGTTGAAGGGAGGGAGGGGTCAACCTGATTACAATTACATGGGAATCTTGCCAACAGGGAAAACTTATTTCCTAACACTGATGAGATTTCAATAATACTCAAGGATAGAAGAAGAAATATGTGTGCACACATGTTAGGCTATCAAGGGCAAAGAAGCATTACACAGTCCTGAAATAAATTTACACATAGTGAGCAAAACGTGAAGTTAACAATATGGGTCAAGTCTATAAAAGGAAAGTTATCCTTGGATGGGAAAATGTATCACATTAGCTAAACTGTCCTGACTTGTGCTGAACAGGAGTAACTTGTCACCTGTAAGACCTCAAGGGCTCCTGTCTTGGAAGACTCTCACAAAGGCACAGGCAACCTGTAGGAGTTCTCTGCTCCTAGTAGCATTCAAAAATGGTAACAGCATTATTCTATATTCAAACTCTAAAATAGGCCTGCAAGAATCATATGTATTGTTTTGTGTGTAATAACACATTTATCAATTTCATGTATGATGAGCAAGTGCTGAAATTAAGCCATTCCATGCACTCAGTAGCATTTGTTGATGAAAAGCAGTAAGCAAAGAAACTAAGAATTATACTGCATTTAAAACAATTTGGAGACTGATACTCCAAGTAAGGACCATGCATAGAGAGGACCTAGACCCCTTGTTCAAAGGAAGCCCATTGGCTGCTCAGTTTCCAAGTGGGTTCCTTAGTAAGGGGTACAGGATCTGTCTCTGACATAAATTCAGTGGCTGGCTCTTTGCTCATCTCCCCCTAGGGGGTACAGCTTTGCCAGGCCACAGAGGAAGATGATGCAGCCAGCCTTGATGAGACCTGATAAGCTAGGGTCAGCTAGAAGGGGAGGGGTCCTCTCCTATTAGGGCACAAGGAAAAGGGCATAGAGGGAGAAGAAAGGTAGGTAGGACTGGGAAGAGACTAGGGGAGGGGACTGGAGCAGGGATACAACATGAATAAATTGTAATAAATAAATAAATATATAAATTAGATTAAAAAAACAATCTGGAGATTTTCTCTTTGAGAGGAGTTGTTGAAAAATCTTTTTGACAATCAAATAGCTTTGAGTTCAGAATAAAAGATTGTTACTAATTGTGTTAAAATATAGTCTTAGAATTATCATTTAATTAATTTATTACTTGTGTGCTCGCACGCACACACACACACGAGTGCACCCACATGCATGCACACACTTCAGCTTATGAGTATGGAAATCAAACCTGTGGGAGTTGGTTCCCTCTTACATCACTATGGGTTCTTGAGATCAAACTCAGATAACCAAATTTGGCAATATTCCCCATTCACTGACTAAGCTTTCTCACAGACTCTTTAGTGTGGATTTTTAGGTGGCCAGTTCAATTAAATTAAAACATATTACTATATCAACTGCAATGTTTCAGTTCTATTTACAGCTCAAAGCTTACATGTTTTGTATGTAGGCTTTTTTTTTTTCTTTAAAGAATTTGAGTGCTTAGAAAACTTAGTTCTTGGTGTGTTAATTATCAATTCAGCTTAATTTTAAAATATAAATATTTTTATCAACAAGAATTTGGCCATGTTATTTTCTTATTGTACTGATGATCAGACTTAAAATTTTATATTCATACTGAAGTCAATAAAACTATTTTTCATTAATTTAAAGCATTTAATTTCTATGAGAAATTTAACATATGGTTTGATGTTTTTCAAAATTTTATATCCTTACAACCCAGAAATTAAAAAAAATTAAAAAAAAAATTCCCAAGCTGACATATACAGAGTTGGGATATTTCTGCTATTATTTATACACGCCATGGCTTCTGGCTATTGCAAGACAACAGTGCCACTTTTGTTTATTTCACTACCATTCACTAAAGGGCTGGCTAGCTGGGAGTTGTCAGTGGCATCTGCCTTCATCACTGTGATGCTGTCATTCTAAACTCTGTTTGTCAATATGCCAGCTTTCTATGTTGATAATCAAGCCTTTGAAATTCTAATTTATCTGTTAAATATAATTTTTTTAATCTTTATCAAAAAACTCTTGGTTTAAGGAATTATTTTTAAGGGGAGAATTACACAATGAAGTATTGTGAATCTAAGTCAAAAAGTCTTTGACAGGACAAAATATTACATATATTTTATATTAATATGCTTTATAATGTAATTATATGTTGTAGTTGCATAAAATAAACATTTTAAGATATATCACAAAACAAACATATACATGCAGCCAGCCTTGATGAGACCTGATAAGCTAGGGTCAGCTAGAAGGGGAGGGGTCCTCTCCTATTAGGGCACAAGGAAAAGGGCATAGAGGGAGAAGAAAGGTAGGTAGGACTGGGAAGAGACTAGGGGAGGGGACTGGAGCAGTATATATATGCAGCTTTGTGTTTTCTTCCTGTTCTTCAGGGACAGTTCATATATATATATATATACATATATATATATACATATATATATACATATATATATATAAAATATATATATATATTTTATATATATATATAAAAAAATATATATATTTCAGTTTCCAAGAATACAGCTCAAAGCACTGACTTTGAATCCTAAAAGACACTTGCATTTCTCTAGCCATGGAAGTTTCATCCTCTATTGAAGGTACCTTCTATTGTGTGCTGGGTCATGTCAGGTAGAGTAAGAACCCAAAGAAAATCACAAAGGGCTTCTTAAGCTCATGTCATCAGCAGGTGTTGTCTCTGAGCACTTCCTCCCGTTAAGGGATGTGCAGGTTCCTCCAGAGCTTTCTAATTACAGGCACATTCACATGACATCACACCTTCCATAACTCTTGAATCAGTAAAATGGTTTCCATTTCACAGCTTATTCTAATACAAGCTGCCAACACATGCAGATTTCTTGCAAGCTTTGCACACCAAAGTAAGCAACCTGATAATGGCTTCATCTTATGAATTAATCAATTAGATTTAAAGGACACAGCATGCATACAGACAAATCTTACATTTTATAAGCATCAAGAGAAAAAGAAATATATAAGAGCAAAGGTCTTTGAACATTAATGAGATTAAGTTGCTACTAATTCAAGCTTATTATAAAACATTTTAATTATAATCATACCCAGAGATACCACTAAGAAAATGAATAGGCACAGAAAACAAAAGCCTGAGAGAATTAAAATGCTGCAGAAGGAAGTATGGTTTTGAAGCAAAAGAAGGTAGCATCAGAAGATTAGAGGAACAACAACAACAACAACAATAAAAAAGGATATGAAGTATGTAGTAAAATAAATATCAGAATAGCTGACATAAATCTTCCTTTTGGGTGATTATGTTTACTATAAATTAAATGTGCTTTACAACAAAACATGATATAACTGTGCATGTTCTTAAGAGGGACATCTTTTAATTTCAAAGATATAAACAGTCTTAGGACAAAAAGGTGAAATACACATTACAAATAGTAGCCCAGATTAACCTGGAATGGTCATACTATTGTCAAAAATAGATTTTAAAGAAAAAAATGGGTATATGAGTTACTTTATAATGCTGAAGAGACCATAAATCAAAACAATACCATTATAAACATTGGAACTGAATCGCATTAACAGTATTTAAAATGCATGAAGCAAAACTAGTATTGAACAAAGAAATGGCTAATTATACAGCTAGTTGGAAATTTCTGATACCACACTTTAAATATTGGCAAGAAATTTAAACAAAAATCATAATATCATAAAATGCTTGAATAACATGGCAAACAGCCTGCCCTATGAAAAGAATTCTCCACTCAACACCCCCAGAACACATGCTCTTCTCATCACTCCTGGAGCATCTGGAGGATGACAGCAGATGAAGCAATGCAGTGAGTCTAAACAACTGGGCAGGTGTAGAAATCAGGCAGCTATGTTCTCTGATCACAAGGGAACAAAACTAGAAACCAGTAAGAAATGAATGTGAAGATTTCCTAGGTGTGTAAAAAACAACACTGCCTTAACATAACTGTCTACTTTAACCCCGAAGAAAAAAGCCCTGAAGAACGGAGTATAGGGAGATGGCTCAGAGGCTAAAGAGCACTTACTGCCCTTGCAGAGAACAAGGGTTCACAGTTCCCAGCACCCACATGGTGGCTCACAACCGCCTGTCACTCCAGCTTCAAGAAATCTGATGCCCCCTTCTGGTGTCTGAGGGTACCAATATGCACATGCCACACACTATCACACACATATCTTTTTAAAAGAACAAACTGGAAAGCTAGAAAAAGAAAAGAACATCAATCCAAAATCAAAAGGAAGGAAAGAGTAAAGGTTAGAGCAGAGATGAATGAATTGTGTAGCACAGGTAAAAATCAAGGTAACTCTGCTATGAATGAGATAAAAGGCATCCAGAAGGCAAACACAGTAGTTAATGATCTGGTGGTTGCATAATCTTAATATTCTACAGCCCAGTGCTTTACTTACACCAACATTGAGTTTATGCTATATGAACTATGTTCCCATTTCATTAAAAAGAATTTTGACCAATTCTTATGAAACATTTGTTTACAAGAAAAGGAATATATCATCTTTAGATGAAACATCTTTCCAGAGTGCTTGCCAAGTCGCTACAGGAAATGATCTTGTCATCATGTCAGGTCTCATTCGTTTCCATTTTCATGTCTTTTTAGCTCATGTAGAGAAACATGAAGAATTGATTACCACAGGAAGCCCAGATTTCCATGCTGTCAGTGAAGGGCAGAAATCTGTAGGAACTTCCAAAACATCAAGGAAAGGCAAGGAGAAGGCTGCGGAGAAAGAAAAGTCAGTCAAAGAAAAACAGGCCCCTCGCTTTGAGCCTCAGGTGGGTGCAGATGTGACTTCCTCCTTACTTGAACAGATCCTGCTGGCACTTGCAAAATGGACAGTGAGGGGGAAGTTAGCAATAAGAAGAAATGAGGACTCATCATCTCAAACTCCAGAAGAGGCGAATCTTGTCCACTTGCATTTTAAGGATCCCATTTCTTAGCTGCATTGTGTCCTTGAGAACATCATGACATAAGCAAGTTTGACTATATCCAGATTCATCCTTTATCACTTTGATAGTTCTCTTATCAATCAAAACTCAATACTGAAAAAGTTCCTGATTAACTCACTTTTGGAGCCATTTAAAGAGAAAAGCTAACACTCTAGGCTTTAAAAGTAAGAAAGAAAAGAATTCTCATCTCTGACACTTGGTTCTCATTAAACTACTAAGAAAATTGCCTAGGAAGCAAGGTCTTCTAGATAATAAGGAAAACAAATTTTAAATGAAAACATTTTTTCTTATTTTATTTTTTAATATAATTTTTTATTTATTACAATTTATTTACTTTGTATCCCAGCTGTAGACCCACCCTCATTCCCTCCCAGTCCTGCCTTCCCTCCCTCCCTCCCTCATCTCCTCCCATGCCCCTTCCCTAGTCCACTGATAGTGGAGGACCTCCTTCCCTTCCATCTGACCCTAGCCTATCAGGTCTCATCATAGTCTTTGATAGTCTTTCATAGTCTTCATAGTCTTCACTGTCTTTTATAGTCTTCCTCTTTGGCCTCCCCTCCTTAAAAAGGTGATCAAAGAGCCAGCCACTGAGTTCATGTCACAGACAGCCTCCGCTCCCCTTATTAGGGAGCCCATTTGGAGACTGAGCTGCAGTGGGCTACATCTGTGCAGGGGGTTCAGGTTATCTCTATGAGTGGTCCTTGGTTGGAGTATCAGTCTCAGAAAAGACCCCTAGGCCCAGACGTTTTGGTCTGTTGGTCTCCTTGGGATGCTCCAGACCATTCCAGGTCTTTTTATCTCCCCCTTCTTTCATAAGATTCCTTGCACTCTGCCCAAAGTATGGCTATGAGTCTCAGCATCCGCTGAGGCTGAGTAGAGTCTTTCAGAGGCCCTCTGTGGTAGGTTCCTGTCTTATTCCTTATTTTCACCTTCTTCCAATGTCTATCCCATTTGCCTTTCTGAATGAAGATTGAGCATCTTACCCAGGGTCCTCCTTCTTGCTTAGCTTCTTTAGGTGCACAGATTTTAGTATGATTATCCTATATTAAATGAAAACTGTATTCAATGGCTGCAAACTTCTCTTCCCTGATTACATTATTTCAGATGGACATAGTCTTGCTCTTCTGAGATGTATTCTTCAATCACACCACTTTTTAACATTTAACTTGCCTGGTAGGGTCCTGGAAGATCCCAGTTCCACAACCTCACGACTCAAAGTTAGTTAACCATAAAAACCCTTTCTTTTCCAAGTTGCTTTTGGCCATGGCGTTTATCATAGCAACAGAAAAAGCATACACAATAGCATATTAAATGGAAACTTGAGAAAGAAATTGGCAGAAAGACTATTTGGAGAACAAGGGTCTCTCTTCCTCTCTGACTGTCCAGGAATTACCTCTCATATGTAAAATCTAAATCCCACTTCTTTTGTCCTTGCAAGTGGTTCTATAAATCTTAAAGTACCACTTACATTCAGAGTGAGTCTGTAACAAGTTCATTCAGGGCTAGATTTAGTTGATTATCTTGCTCAGTTTTAGGAAGACATCATGAGTGGCCATAAGTATAATTTAAACTTTATTTAAAAAATTTTTAACATTGTGTGTGAGTACACACACATACTCACAGGTATATTTGAAGGCCAAAGAACAAACTATGGGAGACTATCAGGTTTGGCAGCAAGCACCCTTACCTACTTCACTGGCTAGTTTCTATTTTTAAGCTGACACAGCCTATGGGAAATCAGTTGAAAAATTGCCTGTATCAGATTGGCTTGTGGCCATGTCTGTAAGAAATAATTTTCTTTGATGGTTGATGAAGGGTCTAGCCCACTGTAGGTGGCACCATCCCTATGCAGGTGAGTCTGGAATATATAAGAAAATATATAAGAAAGCTAGCTGAGCATGAGCCAGTGAATTAGCCAAAAAGCAGCCTTCTTCCATGTTGTTTGCATCAGTTTATGCTTGAGCTTCTGTCCTGACCTTCTCCCAGGGATGGGCCTCAAAGTATAAACTGAAATAAACCCTTTATATTTCCAAATTGCTTTTGGTCACAGCATTTATCACATCAACAGAAAAACAAACTACAGCACCCATCAGCCCAATTTAGACTTTATTGTGTGTATTTTAAAGTTAATACTGCATAAAGTGATGGGCATATACACTTGTTTTTCTTTTTTCTCATGTGAGTATCGTATATATGAATGTGTGTCTGTGTGTGCATATGTATGTAGTTATGTGTGTCTCTGTGTGTGTGTGTGTGTGTGTGTAAAGGCCCAGGATTGATGTTGGAAGTCTTCCTCAATCACTTCTCACTATATTCATTGAAGCAAGACTCCTCAGCTGAATCCAGAGCTGTTTGCTGAGGCCAGCTTAGCCAGCCAGCTTGCTCTGAGGGATCCCATCTTTACCTTCTGAGCACAGGAGTTCCAAATGGGCTGCTGTGCAGTCAGCACTGGACCTCCTGGGTTCTGAACTCTTGCCCTCACCCTTTCAAAGCAAGTATGTTTTATCTACTGAGACATAGCTCCAGCTCCACAGGCAACACTCGTAACTGTGCAGTTCTTGACTCCCAACAAGCACATCCACCTTGTAGCTCAGGGTAAAGAGTAGAGATGATGTCCGTGTACCCGTTGGTGTTTAGTTTGCCACCCTGACCAAAGCTCCTGGTATGACCACATCATCTTTCAGTCATCATGCTACTTTCACCTGTCACAGAATTCATGCAGATGCCGCCACACGTTGAATTTGTTTGTGCTCAGCTTCTCTTACTACCGTATGGGCCTGTAGGATTCTTCCACATGGAGGGATACAGCAGATGTTTATTTTTAGTCAGTGTTCAGCATCCAACATAGGAATGTGCTATAGGTTGTCTGTTCACCACCCTGATACACTTTTATGCTATTCACTTCATTTGCTGCTGTAAAAAGAATAAAATGAGCATTCTTACGCAAGTCTTAGCAAATTATGGTCTGATTTCTCTATGCTAAGTACCTAACTGGAATCCCTGATTAGGGAGTGAATCCTAGAACCTTCCTAGGAGAGGAAAGCATTCATATTTTTAACCTTTTTGTTTCCTAGCAAGTACCCACCATTCACCCTCAGCAAGATGATCCAAACAAACCCTACTGGATTTTGAGGCTGGTCTCTGAGCACAGCGAGTCAGACTATGTTGACGTGAAAAAAGACACAGAACGAGCAGATGAAATACGAGCCATGAAGCAAGCTTGGGAGACAACTGAGCCAGGGAGGGCTATCAAGGTTACCTGCCTGAAAGGCTGTTCTTTCTCTTTCTTCATTGTTAGATGTAGTCTGAGAGATGAGCCCTGTGGGTGAAGCTGCACAGGGTTCCTTTAGGGACTTGGAATTATATTAGCTACTGACTAACTGAATTCTGACATGAGGTATCACTCATATGTCCAAGCTGTGCCCCCACCCCTGCCTTTTATACGTAGCCATGAGGGCTGGATTCATGTCTCCTAAAAAGGCTCCAGTAGGAGAATGCAAACATTTAACATATGCTTTCCTACTACAGCTTTAGAATAAAAAGGATGTGCTGCCCCCTTGTGGAATTTAAATACCTGTCCTTCCATTCTCTTATAGCTCAGGTTTTTAACCTTCTGTAATGGTTCCTTATGCTGTGATGACACCCCAAATTATTTTCATGCTACTTCAGAACTGTAATTTTGCTATTGTTATGAATCATGATATAAATATTTTTGTACAGGGTTGTCAAAGAGGTTTCGACCCAAGCTTGAGAATTCTTGCATTGGGAGCTGAGCACTTTAGTCAATGAGGAGATGGCCTGTCTAAACTACACTTATTTGCACTTTCTTTTTTTTTCTTTCTTTTTTTTTGTTGTTTGTTTGTTTTTTGGAACCCATATTTCTCCCTTCTCCTGAGTACCATCACATTGCTTCGGCCTGCGCTGCTTGCTGCTTTTCAAAGTGCTCACAGGGCTATCTGTCTTCTAGGCTTCTCAGGCACGTTTGAAGTACCTCAACAAGTACTTTAAGAAGACAAGTGACACTTCTGTTCCTGTTCCCGTTCCCGCTCCCGCCCCCATTCCCGCATCCGGTCCAGTTCCTGGTTCTGTCCCTGCCATGGCCTCTGAGACTTTGCCTTCTATTCAGAGCCAAACTAAATCCTCAGAAGAAGGTCAGTGGAGGCTACAAGCTGCACAGGCATTCGGTGGGGCCCTCTTTAAGTCACAAGGAATCATTTTAGAGTTTCTAGTCCTCAGGATTGGGAAAAACCAAATGGCTTCAAATCAAGACATGAATAGCCCTTTAATTATCAAGCCACTTATTTTCCCATCTAAGATTCACAGGCCCATTCTCCACACATTGACAGAAGTGGTTTTCCTTCCTTAAGACAAGTTGAAGAATATAGACTGGTGGCACACATCTGTAATCCTGACATTTGGGAGGTAGAGGCAGGAGGAGTAGTTCATGTCCATTCTCAGCTATATAGTGAATTCAAGGCCAGATCCTGTTTTTAAAAGAAAAAAGATTAGTTGATGAAACCAGAGATGAAATAAGGTTCTTACTCAGTGTGATGGTAGCCATGTGGAATTGGAGGCAGGCCTACTACTTAATAATCTGGCACCTTCTTAAGAATAAGAGTAAAAATAAGTATAGTCATAATAAAGATAACTACTTATATGGAATTATTGCCATGGTTGGCAACTTGCACTATTTAAATTATAGTTGACCCTAGTATCCAAAGATGATTGCTTCCAAGGCCTACAGCATATACCAAAGTGTACAGGTGTTCAGCACCCTTCTAGGAAATGGAGATGTTTTTACATATAATCTGGACACATTCTCCTGCATGCTTTGAATTTTCCTCATATTTTATATAATCATAATTCAGTCTAAGTGCTTTCTAAGTAATTGTTACACTGTATCATTTAGAGAATATAAAGGCAAACAAGTATATATGTTCAATACAAATAAAACTAACAAAATTATGTAGTAAATAACAGCATAAAATTTTAAACAGTACATTTCAAATTATTTAGTATTTCTTATTCTATGTGTATGTGCATGTTGTTTGGATGTAGCCACTCTACACATACAGAGTACAGACAACTTTGTAGAGTCAGTTTTCTCCTTTACACGGCTTCCAGGAGTTGAACTCGGATCACTAGGCTTACACAGCAAGCATTACTTTACCTCCCTGGGCATCTTGTCATTTTTTAACCATAGGTGTTTAAAATGTTGTATCAATTAATTAATTTTATGTTACATGTATGTGTGTTTTTTCCTGCATGTATGTTTATGCATCATATGTGTGTGTGGTGTTCAAGGAGGCCAGAAGACACCATCAGCTCTCCTAAAACTAGAGTTATAGACAGTTGTCATATAGGTGCTGGGAATCAAATCTGGGTTCTCCAGAAAAGCATTCAGTGCTCTTAAACACTGTGCCATCTCTCCAGCCCTGCCTTAACAAATTCCTGATCAATGGTTAGTTGACTGAATCCATGGGTGTAGAATCCAGAGGTATAGAGGGCAAATTTTATTATGTTCCAACCCATTGATGTATATTCTGATATCCAAGATGGGGAGAGTCTCAGTAGTATTGTTAAGTTTTAAGAAGCAAGAGACCCAGAAAGCATGCAGACCTGGCCCTCCTTTGATCTATTGTCTTGTCACAGATGTAGTCATACTTGACTATGTCTAAGTACCACTGGAGGCAAAAGCAATTCACTGCCCAAATCCTGTATTTCATTCATATCAGAATATAATGCAAAATAGATCACCTACAAGGGATGAATAAATAGGAAAATAATGCATGGCCAGTGTGCAAGTTGGGGTTGGTTTTTATGATCTCTTCATGATCAAGGATTTACTACTGGAAGCTCTGCTAATGAAAATTCTTTCAGCTTTAGAATCTTCACAAGTAAGAAGCCTTTTCAGTTGTATTTTAAGACAATTTAAATAAGTATTGACTTACTAGTCCCTTCCCAAAGAGAAGTACCTTGCTTATATACAGTGGTCCCAATACTTGAAGAGCTCCCTTCTGTCAATATTGCCCCAGTTTCTTGAAGCATCTGATTGTATGTGGCCTTCATATCCTGAGACGGCTTCCAGGCACACCTCATACATGTGTTTACACTAGCCACAGCACACTTTGACATCCTAGATGCTGCAGGGTATCCGGGCCCTGGTTAGACACTGCAAAACTTTGGAAGCATGTCCTCCAAATCTGGGCTCCTACAAACATGCGCTGTAGATTTGTTTGCATGTGACTTAGCAGAGTGCAAGTTATTTTTTTTTCAGGAACATATACATTGTGCTATAGGAGAGCTAGCAGGAGGTACTTGGAAAGATGCCAAAGAAGAGACCAAAGAACTGCCGCCAGCTGCAGCCGGAAGTGTGGTGTGGAAGAAGTGGTCCAAGGTGAGGGATCTGGCAAAATCCACAAGCAATGACAAGGACCTGAAGGAACAGAAAGAGCTGAAAGAGCCGAAAGAGCCGAAAGAACCGAAAGAGCTGAAAGAGCCGAAAGAGCACAGTCCAGCGCTGAGCACCATGGGTGCGATGACCGCCCTGAGTGCGATGACCACCCTGAGTGCGCTGACTTCCCCGACTCCACGTAAGGAGACCCCTACTCCTGGTGAGTTCTGATCTTGCTGGTAAGATAAGACACACACCTGCCTCTGAAATGACAGTATGCCACATGTGAGAGTAGGGCTCCCAAAATAGAATAAAATAAAATATACCAAAATAAAACAAAACGGTGGTGTCACACCTGGGACCACAGCATGGTTCCCTAGCATATTAACCTAGATTTCTCTCATTGTCTTGTGAAGCCTACAGCAAATGCTGGAATGAAAAGAAAATACTATTGACTAAGAATTCTTTATCTGGTAAAATCCATCCTTAAAAATTTTAGCCAAAATAGGAGTAAGGATGTAGCTAAGTGTTAGAGCATTTGCCCATTCAAGGTTCTAAGTTCAATTTTCAGTACTAAAAAAGCAAAAGAGAGGGTGGAGATGATTATGGAAAAATAGGTACTGAAGACAAACACAGATGGATGTGAGTCTAGAGTAGATGGCTTAAAGAAAGTGTCAAAGAAAACCTTCTGGATTAAGAGGAAATGAACTCAGAAACTAATTCAGATCCACATGAAAATGTCATTATATAGATAGATGTTTGAAGAAATCACAATTATATTTCTGAATCTGAATTTTTTAATTCATTGAGAAGAGTAATTGGAAATTTTTTTGGTGGCTCTGACATATAAACAGCATGCCAATAAGAGTACAAATGGTGGCCCAGTAACAGGATATATATATATATATATATATATATATATATATATATATCAGGATATATATATATTTTTATATGTATATAAAAGTTTTATAGCCTGCTTGCATGAATACTGATCTGTTGTAAATAGTATCAAATACAAATGTGTATTGTAAAAACTGTTGTCACACAAATGAAAATAGCAGCAAATCAAAAAATCAAGACATAACCAAGGCAGTGCTCAGAGGAAGTTTGTGGGGATGAACATCTCCTTCAAAAAGTGACCTCACTACCTACCACAGTTTCCAGAACTAGAGAACTGAGAACAGAGCTAATGCAAATTTAGAAGGAAAGACATAAAAACCAGAGCAGAAACAAATGAAATAAGTCTCAAAATCAAAATACAAATGAGTAGCTATACTAACCTTTAAAAGGAGGAGAAGAGACTCAAATAAGTAAAAATAGGAGGTGGAAGGAAGACACTAAGATTAACAGTAGGGAAATAAAAAGGTGCTATGGAGATTGGTATGAGCAATTATATGCTTGCAGTGACCTGGAATAGATGGACAAGGTCCTGGACACACAGTGTATAGGGATTTGATGATGAAGGGTTAGGAACTGGCTCAGCAGATAATGTGCCTGCTTTGGAAACAGGAATTCAGATCTGCATCTCTAGTGCTTGCCAGCTTAGAAACATGTGGGTGCCCAGATTTTGCTGGCCAGTTTAGTTTAGTGAAACAGTGAGCTCCAAGTTCAATGAGAGACCATGTCTCAAAAAGTAAGCTGCCAGCCATAGAGGAAGACACCTCTTGAATTTTGGCTTCGGTGTGCTTTCTTGTACATACAGAAACACACACACACTCACAAACACACAGAATAATAAATAATAAATTAAAATTTAGGTGATCCATGATGAAGAAATAGAAAACCCAAACAGACCAACTACATGGATGAATCGGTAATACATTCTCCATCAGAGAAAATCTCAGGACAAGGTAGCACCGCATTACCTTGAATCAATCAGATATGTGTCAAGCAACATGAGTTCTTAAGACTTTAACACTCATTCTCTGAAGCTAGCATTACACTAGTCTCAAATCAGACAGGCACAACAATAAAAGCAGAAAACTACCAGACAATATCCTTGATGAAATTAGATGAAAAAAGTTCTCAACAAAACCTGACAAAACCTGAGGGGCCAGAGAGGTGAATCAGTCTTTTATGGCTGATAAACACCTTCAGCAAAGTGTTTATTAACTAAAAAAAAAAAAAAAAAAAAAACCAAATTGGTATCCCTCCTTTATACAAGCAGTAAACAGGCTGAGAAAGAAATTAGGGGAAAACATCCTTTACGATAGCAACAAATAATATAAAGTTTCTTTATATTTTATGCTATAAAATATCTTTATATTTTATATTATTTGTGTAACTCTAACCAAGCAAGTGTTCTTGTATGACAAGAACATCAAGTCTTTGAAGAAATAAGTCAAAGAAAATATCAGAAGATGGAAGGATCTCATGGATCAGTAGAATTAACATAGTAAAAATGGCCATCTTACTAAAGCAATCTACAGATTCAATGCAATTTCCACCAAAATTCCAACACAAATCTTTACAGACCTTGAAAGAGCAACCATCAATTTCACATGGAAAAATAAAAGACCCAGGATAGCTAAAACAACTTTGTACAATAAAAGGACTGGAGGTATCACCATCTCTGATTTCAAGCTATACTTCAGAGCAATAGTAATTAAAAAAAAAAAGCCTAGTATTAGCATAGAAACAGACAGGTTAAGCCAGGTGCTGTGGTGCACTCCCGCAACCCTAGCACTTGGGAGGCAGAGGCACGATCTCTGTGAATTTGAAGACAGCCTGATCTACAAAGTAAGTCCAGAACAGCCAAGGCTACCCAGACCCTGTCTTGAAAAAGTCAAACAAATAAACAATAACCCCCCCCAACAAACAAACAAACAGAAAACAACAGCAACAACAAAAAAGAAACAGACAGGTTGATCAATGGAATGGAACTGAAGACCCAGAAATAAACCCACACTTCTATGAGCACTTTATTTTCAACAAAGAAACCAAAAGCATACAGTAGAAAAGAAAACATATTCAACAATTGATGCTGGTCTAACTGAATGTGTGCATATAAAATAATGCAAATACATTCATAGTTATCACCCTGCACAAAACTCAAGTCTAAGAGGATCAAAGGCCTCAACATAAAACCAGATACACTAATCTATTAGAAGAGAAAGTAGGGGATAGCCTTGAACTCATTAGCATAGGAGACAACTTCTTAAACAGAGTACCAACAGCTCAGGCTCTAAGACCAACAATTAAAAAACGAGACCTTATGAAGCTTCTGTAAGGCAAAGGACACCGTCAGTAGGACAAAATGGCAGCATACAGATTGGGAAAAGATCTTCACCAACCCTACATCCAACAAAAGGCTAATATCGAAACTATATAAAGAACTCAAGAAATTAAATACCAGAAAACCAAAAAAGCAAAATTAAAAATGAGGTTCAGAGCTAAACAGAGAATTTTCAACAGAAGAATTTCCAATGGCCAAGAAACACTTAAGGAAATCTTCAATGTTCTTAGTCATCAGGGAAATGCAAATCAAAAAAACTTTGAAATTCTATCTTCAACTCCTTAGAATGTCCAAGATCAAAAACTGAAGTGACAGCATATGCTGGTGAGGATGTAGAGAAAGGGGAACCTTCCTCCATTGCTGGTGGGAGTGCAAACTTGTACAACCACTTTGGAAATCAATCTGGTGGTTTCTCAGAAAATTGGGAATCGCTCTACCTCAGGACCCAGCTAACACTACTCCTGGGCATATACATAAAAGATGCTCCACCATACCACAAGGACACTTTCTCAACTATGTTGATAGCAGCTTTATTTGTAATAGCCAGTATCTGGAAACAAACTAGATCTCCCTCAACCAAAGAAAGGATAAAGAAACTGGTATGTCTACTGAATACTACTCAGCTATTAAAAACAAGAAAATAATGAAATTTGTAGGCAAATGGATGGAACTGGAAAATGTCATCCTGAATGAGGTAACCCTGACCCAGAAAGACATGCATGGTATGTTCTCACTTATATATTATACATTAGCCATAATGTACAAGATAACCATGCTACAACCCACAGACACAAAGAAGTGAAGGAGGACACAAAAGGAAGATGGTTGAATCTCACACAGAAGAGGAAATAAAATAGAAATCTGAAGTAGATGGAAGGAGGGAGCTGTGTGGGAGACAGGGTGGGAATGGTAACTTACTGGGGTGGGGATCTGGTGTGGGGAGAGGGGTGGGTTGGTGTGACCAGAAGACAGAATAAAAATTGGTGGGGGAGTCCATAGGGATGATCCTAGCTGAGATACACAACAGTGGGGGATATGGAGACTGAAGTCACCACCTTTTGTAGCCAGGTGGAACTTCCAGTGGAGGGAGGACAAACAGCAACCCATCCATAAAACCTTCCACCCAAGATTTGCCTTGCCTTCAAAGAGTGTAGGGATATAGATGGAGCAGAGATTGAGGAAATGGCAAAGCAATGACTGGCCCAACATGAGACCCATCCTATGGGAGAGAGCCAGCCTCTGACACTGTTAATGACGCTCTGCTATAGGAGCCTAGTATAACTGTCTTCTGAAAGGCTTCATCCAGCAGCTGATACAAACAGATGCAGAGACCCAAAGCCAAACAATAGACCAAGCTTGGGGAGTCTTGTGGAAGAGTGGGGGGAAGGATTTAGAGAGTTGGAGAGGTCAAGGACACCACACAAAGACCTACAGAGCAAATGAATCTGGGCCCATGGGCCTCACAGAGACTGAACCAACAGCCAAAGAGCTTACATGGCCAGACCTAGACTCTCTACACATGTGTAACAGATGTGCAGTATGGTCATCATGTGAGTTCCCTAACAATGGGAGTAGGGGCTATCTGTGACTCTGTTGCTTGCCTATGGATCCCTTTTCCCTAGCTGGGCTGCCTTGTCTGGCCTCAGTGGAAGAAGATGTACTTAGTTCTGTAGTGACTTGAAGTGTCAGGGTGGATTGATACTCCTTGGAGAGCCTACCCTTCTCTGAGAAAGAAGGAGAGGTGGGGAAGAGGAGAGGGTAGTTTGAAATGGGGACTGGGAGGAGAGGAGAGAGGGAGCTGGAATCTGGCTGTAAAGTGATTAAATAAATAAAAATTTTAAAAACTGACAAACCAAATACAACATCACATTAAAATATTATTTACTATGACCAAGTAGGATTCAAACCAAGGATGTAACTATAGTTCAAAAGATTATTAAATAGAATATGTCACATAAACAAAATGAAGAACAAGAAAGCAGAGAGGCTGGGCCAAACTCAACCTGTCGATCGGAAACCCAGTCCTATGATAACCAAGCAATTTATACAGTATTTCACAGTTCTGTGCATAAGGGTGAAGGGTATTGTTTCCTATTTACTACCTCAACAGTTTTCTGTATAGGCACATTTCATCTGTAAAGAGTGATGACATAGTTTGTTCTATTTCAATAAGATTTGTTATTCTTCTTCTTGCCTATTTGCTCTGCTAAGGCCTCCCAGATTATGTTTATGAAAGTGAAAATATTTATTCCAGATTTTAAGGCTGCTTCTTTTGACTTTCTTCTGTTCAGTAATATTAGAATCAGTATCCATATGAGCTTTGTCTTATTTGAAAAATGAACATGGAGTATGAAAAAGCAAGTAAAGGGAGCAATCAGGAAAGACTTGATACTGTACAATTATGACACTATTACCTTCTGGAAAATGTATCAATAAGACCAATAATTAAGTGGGCTATGTATGGGAGAAAAAAATAGCAGGGACTGGGTTCTTTCTGAGTCAGAGAATGTGTTCTCAAAGACATGTCAATACATGACTCTATACAGTTATCCAAACCATACAGTATATAAGACTTAAAGGAGATCTCCCCTATCAGTGGACTAGGGGAAGGGAATGGCAGGAGATGAGGGAGGAAGTGTGAATTGGGAGGGAATAATGGAGGGAGCTAGAGCTGGGATACAAAGTGAAAAAACTGTCATTACTAAAAAATAAAAATAAATAAATAAAATTTGCATTAAAAAAGACTTAAAGGAAAGGTAGTGTCTGGGAGCTGATGGTAATTGGGAGATATTGAAAATGGGGGGGAGAGGGGTATGTATTTGTAAAGGGTTAAGCAGAATACTTCCAATATTGCTGTGAATCCAAAACAACTCTTGGAAATAAGAATTGAAAACAGAGACAATGAGATGAAAAGACTTTTTTCTTTGTAATTTCAACCTTTATTATGTTATTCATTACAATCACTTTGGGGAGAGGGCTGGAGTTGGGTTAGTGGGATAAAGTACCTGCTTGCCGCATAAGCCTGACAACCTGAGTTCACTCCCACAGTAAGAAGTCAGATGTGGTGCCATGCATCTGTAATCCTAGAGGACGTGGGTGGAAATAGGAGAAGAGGGTGGACATTCATTGGCCAGCTGGTCTTGAGTATGTTGTACAGTATCAGAAAGAACAAAAACTCTGCCTCAAGAAGGTGAAAGGTGAAAACCAACTTGCAAAAGTTGTCCTCTGACCTCCCCTTGCATGCTATGGTGTGCATGATGACACATCGAAAGAAATAAAGAAAGAAGGAAGGAAGGAAGAGAGAAAGAAAGACAGGCAAACCTACTGTGGTTTGAAAGTCCCTTAAGAGGATTACTAATTTTACCATGTGATCCAACCCATTCCTGCTTATAGGAGATATCCATGAAAACAAAGCGAGATTCACCAATGTAGACTAAAGGCTGCCCAGAGCTTCTGCAGGGAATGGATACTGACTATAGAAGGGTGGGAATCTTGTTTGAAGAATGTAAAAGTGTTAAAGTTTGGATTTTTAAAATAATAATCAAAGAACCTAATAGTTTTATTTTAAAGTATTGTGTTGAATCCTTTAAGTGTTGTAGAATTTTTTGTTTTGTTCTGTTTTGCATGTAAACTATGCTTTCTTTTTATTTTAAAGACACAGTGTTCTGGAAATGTCAAAAGATAACTATCATTCAGAGACTTAAATTCTTTATTAAATCTGCTCTTTTGGCTCCCAATGGGTGCATGGAGTAAACGTTCCTTTACTGTTAAGTGTGTTTACTTTATATATTACTTAATCCAGTGGAAGGTACAATACTTTGTCTTAAGTACATTTAAGTTTTGTCTCCCATTGTGCTTAGCATGACTTTCAGAAATTTCTCAAGCTCTTTAAATTTTCAATCATTTAACTTGCTTACAATGAAACTTTGTAATTTGAAGTAAGAGTCTGTTTTTCTCTCATTTATTTAATGGTAATTAGAAAAGAATTTGTTAGTATTCTAATGGTGCGTATTCATTTTTTTACCTCATCCATTTAGCTATAGATAAACTTATACCAAACAGATGCTAACTCTAAAATATAATTCATAAGTGTATTTTAGTAAAATCCTAGCAAAAGCACAGGGTTGTTACTTAACAGAAAGCATTGTTTTCGACCAGAAGATACAATAACTGTTTAGCTATTCACTTCTGGAAGCCTGTGTTTGCTTTCCAGCAGTGCCCCATATACGATCTCAGACAGTTTTGGAAATGTCTCCACGTCTCATTCGAAAAGCACTAGAATTTATTGACTTCAGTCATTATGTACGGTAAGTTTTAGTAAACATGATTATTATAAACATGTGTATTCATAGAATCTTACATATATCTTCAATGGGCAGTTGCTAAATAACTGAAAAGTTGAAATTAAATGTTTATTATGTCTTAATTTTGTGTAAGTCTTTATAGCTGCATTTTTTTTCAGCTTAAGTTCGGCAAATGTTTTATTATATCACTCATTTACATGACTTATGTAAAAATTGGAACTTACATAAAGTCTTCATAATACCCACTACAATTACTTAATAAAGTTGCATTTTCTTTAAAACTAAAAAATAGGATAAGAGCTCATCACACATGCTTATATGTTTAAGAACATTGTCATACTTACTAAATGGAGAAATTCAAATGTAAAACCCATGACATATTCATAGTCTTGAACACCAGTACCCATATCTAATGATGTGTCTGAGTATACTGACATTCTTCATAATACTTTATTAAAATATCAGTGAGTCAGTATTCAGTTCCTAACCCATTTTTAAAAAGTTAATGTTTTATTCTACCATTCTTCATGTTTGGTTTGATTCATATCAGCTCACTGTTAACACAATTCTAAATTACTTTGCATTCTGAAATAATATTTCCTCTTAAGCTCTCAAATGACTTTCTTAATTCATCTGACATTTTACATCAAGGAAAGTAACTGATGAGGCTGTGCTGCAAACAGACGAACTGAACAAGCAGCAATCTATGCAGAAAGCAGAAGAAATCCACCAGTTCCGACAGTATAGGTCCCGAATCCTCAGCTTCAGAGACGTTGAACAGGAAGAACGGTTTAAGCTAAGGGATGAGGTCCTGGACATGTATGGGGAGATGCGGGTGAGTGTGGAAACACACATGACCACATTTGGCAAGCTCCTTTGAAACAGTGAAGAGAAAGCAGACTTATTCATCCGAGTAAAAAGAAGTCTTAATATTTAGCTCTATAGTTTTCCAGCTCCCAGAAAGGACTGGTATATGTTCACATCTCTCACCTCATTCACTGCCTGCTTAAAACCCCACTAACCTCTCCTAATAGGAACCTGTCTTAACAGGGGATGAATGTAGAAAATTATGGGGGAAACGACATGACCTGAGTTGGTAATGTCAGGCAGACCCAATGCTGGCTGTGCAGAAATGCTTTAGAATTTATCTGTTTGCTCACAGAACCCACACAAAATACCACACAGGCCCAGCAGTCTGGTACCATGGATATTCTGAAGTGAAAATGAAAGGGAAGATAACTAGGTTTACTTGGTTTATATATTTCTAAAAGTCACAGATCAAAAGCGCAACTTTTCAGTGTGGGCAGATACTGTTGCCCCATTTCTGTAGCAGCACTGAAGTACTTTACATAGACATGGTCCAAAGAAAAGCTTTCTATGCTGTGGAAGACTGAACTTAATTGAAACAAGATTATGGTACTGGAAATGCAGAGATACAGTAAATGTGTAAGGATGACTTCCATCTGTGATGATAGCCATTTATTGCTTTCTTTTCCCTTTCCTAATACTTATATATACACAAAAATATACACAATCATGCTCATATAGACACACAGACACTACACTGACGTGCAGACGCACATGCACGTATACATGCCACAAACACTCATACACACATACTGGTAGATGCACACACAAACACAAAGACACACAGGCATAGAGAGTTAAAGAACTTTTTAAATATTTTAACCATAATGATATTGGTTCACACTATTGCTTACTGATATGGAGGATTACGTGAGTTTGATGCTTCTTCTTGTCTGTTCGATAGGCACTTCAATCTCTCCAAATATCAACTGAAGCAATTTTAGCTCTCCTTCTTACTTCATGATGAACATGTTACTTCAGAATTATCTTTATCCTAGAAAATGGCAATCACAATTTCCCTTGTTCAGAGAAGAAACCTTTGAGACAGTCTTGTCTGTCACTCTTCACCAGTAATCCATTATCAAAATCTATTTACTCTGCCATGAGAATCCATTTGAATTTCAGTTGCCTCTCTTTACACCCCAAACCAGTGCAGACCATCATATGTTTCTGGTCATGGCTTTTTTACAAGGTCCCTCATTGATTAGCTACTTCCATCGTTTTTATTCTTTGATATTGTCTATTCTTGGCAACCAGATAGATCTGACATTTAGGATCAATTATTTTATTCTGTGGTGACAAACAACTTCACCATTTCAGTGACTAATAAAAAGATCTGGAAAACTTGTTTTCTATAAAAGAGGGTGGATTTTTGTCTCTGGGGGGTTTTATGGCTTTTTGTCCAACATATATAGCACTTCTAGTTACTTTACCAATAGTAACACCAAATCAAAGATAATACTTAACTGAGTGGGAAGACATCAAATAAGCAATTCTTTCTTTAGGAAAAAAATCAGAGAATAGTCAGATTTGTTTCACAAGCTTCGTCTTATGAAATCCTGGCATTTCTCATTCTTGGCACATGTCAGTGGTTCAGGACAGTGGGGTCCTTGTTATGTTTATTAAGATACTGAGTGAGGCTGAGAGAGATCTTATGCAGAAAACTCTCCTTTGACTATATGGACCACACTGAATTGATCATAGGAATTCAGCCATGATGGTTCTGTCCAGATATAGCGCAT
Organism: Meriones unguiculatus; assembly: GCF_030254825.1. Taxonomy (NCBI): domain Eukaryota; kingdom Metazoa; phylum Chordata; class Mammalia; order Rodentia; family Muridae; genus Meriones; species Meriones unguiculatus. The sequence goes on along the minus strand of NC_083367.1, from coordinate 73,012,782 downwards.
GATTGCCACGTACATTTCATTGGTTAAAACAAACCATGTGGTCACTCATAGCTTTAGAGATGGAGATTTGGTTGAATGTCCAACATAAAGAACTTTGAAACAATGCATTTCTGCTACTTAAGCAACCTGGTTGCTGTTACTTTGTAACAGTAGCTTTGGCAGATGGTGAGGTTACTTTGAGCCTGAGAAAGCATGGGGAAGTATTTATCCAGTGCACTAATGGCACTAAAGTATTATATACTTTCTTATTGTTTAACATGAAAGTGTAATATAGACACTAAACATGAATGCATTTTAAATCTGTCTCTCCTAGTGGAGGCTTTCATTTTGATTTATTCTTAGACTTAAAAAGGAAGAATAGGTATTGTGTTTGATAAATGAATCAGAATCGATGAATTATTGTTAAAATTGCATAGATTCAATATAACATAATACATTATCAGAAACAGGGAATTTCAAGGTCACTTGTCTTTCTGTGTTTGGTAGCTAAAGGAATACAATGGACAAGAGTGATGTGGAGAAGAAATATTAACTGGGATACTGAATTAAGAGTCTAGTCATCCAAGGGTGGGGTGCAAATAATCACCCTCATTTTGACTGAAGCCACTTAAAAGAGAAACCCTAGAGTAACACATTTCTTATCAATCAGGAGAAAATAACTCTTAGGAAAACTCTCAAAAGTTCACTGGCATAAGTTCAACAGACTTTATATACTTCTTTAAGATGCTTGTGTCTTACTCACTCTCATTTTCCTATATGCTAGAGCATCAAGTACCCATGAAGTTTACTTTAGGAATCCAATTTTCAGGTCAGTTAAAGTAGTTTATTTCATCAAAAGCATTTTGCCATCCAGCTATGCCAGCCTTTCCACAAAACCGTGTCAGTTGCAGAAATATGTGTGTGTGTATGTGTGTGTGTGAAACCTCAAAAAATTCAGCATGAAGAGAAAGCTTGCTTTTCTGGAAAGTTCTCTTTATGTTAGAATCAGTCCACTTACCCTCATTATCCGCTGTACTGAGTTTGAAGCAGTAAGCAACAGTGAGGCCTCCTCCACAGTCAGAGAGGAGAGAGAAAACCAGAGACTAACAAGAGGCCTTGAAATGGGACAGAGGAAGAGTCAGTAATGTGACATCTAGTGAGCCAAGAGGTCTATTGATAGTGAAGAGGAGGTTAAGTAGGAACAGAATCAAAAAATGATGTCAAGTGCAACTACATGCTGGTGCCTGGGTTCTAGATAAGTACTGTTATCTACTGCTCTTAGAATGAGAGAAAGAGAGTGAGCCAGGCACTAGTGCTCGGGGGCCTGCCGCACAGCTCCGGTACATCTTGTAAGCTTGTCAGAGATAGAATACAGCTGGGAAGCTAGTAATCTAGTGAGTGCAGTTGCTCTGTGAGCAACAGCTTGACCCGAACTCATTTAAACCAAAGTTCTGCTACAAAACCTCTCCAACTGCTCTGCCTTTCTGTGCTTCTTCCATGGGTGCTTTGTTGCTGTTTTTTTGTTTTGTTCTGTTTTAATTTTGCCATTCATTCCACTTGCCTTGTATCACAACTTTCAATTCATGTATTTCTAAATGTGAAGCCTGGTTATTGTCTTTGGTGAGTTTTCCCATTAGTCTGTTGGCACGAGGAAAGGATACTTCTGTATTATTATCCATGAAACTGATGGACATGGGGTTTGTTTTGAAACAGGACTCTGTAGATGAAGCCCGGCAGAAGATCCTTGATGCCCGGGAAGAATACAGAAACAAGTTGCTGGAGGCTGAGCGCCTGAGGCTGGAAGCTTTGGCAGCTCAGGAGGCTGCCATGAAGGCAGAATCAGAGAAGAAGTCTCCGGCTTCTGACTCGCAGAAGAAGAAGAAAGGGAAGAAAAAGTAACTACGCTGCATAGGGAAGGAGTTACTTTGCCTTTTAATAAAACATTAGATCAATTGAAACTGGAGAAAATGTTCCACCCTCATAGATTCTATATTTTAATGTTAAGATATTGGTTTTTCTTAGAATTTGAAGCCGTTAGCTTCTCAGATGTTCTAATTTCACTAAAATTGCTAACAAACGTTTAGATTGTAAATAAAATTCTGTGCGATTTACTTTGAATTTCCTAATTAAAATAAATTTATGCACTCATGTATGTGTGTGTGTACCTGCATGTGTGCACATGTCATAGTATACATTTAGAGGTCAAAAGCACTTTGGAGAGAGAAGGGGCTGTCTCTTCCACCTTGTCTGAGCAAAGGCTGTAGTTTCTGCTGCTGCCTTGTGTACTCCGGGCTGTGCACCCACTTCCCATATCACCATAGGAACACCATGAACACATAAGATTTCAAACTTGTGCTAACAAACTGACACCATACATAGGTTCCAGAGAAGTCTAACCAAGTCATCAGACTTCATGGCGACTTCTTTGTATGCGCTAAGACATCCTTCCAGCCCTGACTTTAAAGTTTTTTTTAATTATTTTAAATATGTTTATACATATTTGTATGTCTGCATATGTGTTATGCCTTTACAGAAGATGGCATCAGATCCCCTGGAACTATGTCCCGCCCTATGTGGGTTCCGGGAGGTGATCACGGGTATTCTATAAGAGCAGCAGGGCTCTTAAGTGCTGAGCCATCTCTCCAGTGCCCTGATTTTTAACTGGTAGTAAAACACAGTCCTATGTGAGTCAAAAGGGTTATCTTTGAAAAACATTAATAAAGACAGATATTTGTTGTTCTTAAGAGAAGCTGTTTTAAGTTTTAAAAGTTTTAAGTTTTAGAAGATTAATAAAGATTCTTCATAATTTGTGCCTTTTTATAAAAGCTGAACTTTAGTAAAATATTATTGGGTAAAATGGTTCCAGTGTGGACAAGGTTGAGGGGGCCAAGATGGCGGCACCGGGAGAACACTGTGTCTGAGAAGCGGGACAACACACTCCTTGCAGTGACCAGGAGACTGAACTCTGGGCCCTAAAACAACAACTATCATGATTCCCATGGGAACTGGTCGGGTCCACTCTTGGGCCACACAGCCAGAACTCAGAAGAGAACCCGGGTAACAAAGAGAACCCGGGTAACGCCGGCTTTGGGTCTCCAGGCTGTTGCCGCAAGCGTGCGTGTCACGATCACTTTCCCAGGCTGATTGGTGGACACAAGGGTGCCAGAGACTGGGAGTCCCAGTCACAAGAAAACCCCACGGGGAAGGAAAGTTGCAAGACTGGTCACAGGTCACCCAGTCTTTCCCTGGAAGGTCTCTCTGACCTCGGGTACCCGCTCCCGCCACGCTTGGAGAGCAGCTGTGCGCCCAGCTCAAAATCCCTACTCCCTCTTGGGAGGAGGCAGGAGGCATCCAGCAGAATCTGCCACAGACCACATTGTCTGTACCCCAACCCGAGATCGGGGCTGAGAAAACCCAATCCTTTCGGGCACTCCCCCAAATGCTGCCATAACCCGGCCACGGCGGAGTGGAAGGATAAAGAGACGCACAGAGGCTTCACAGTGCCGGAACTCCAATGCTGCCGGCGGCTCCTAGCAAACAAACTACAGCTCGGGATCTGGGACTGTGGTCATTCTACATGTCCTGAGATTCTCCTGGGTCCAGCGCAAAAGGTATAGCAGCAAGTTCTATCACTGGCGCGCCCTCCCCACCCCCCGACCCCTGGCCGAAAAACCCCCGGCTCAGGATCAGACTGAGAAGCCCCAACCCCTTCTGGCACTCCCCTGAGAGCACATACATAAGCTTGCCCTAGCAGAGGGGAAGGTCATAGGGGAAGGACAGAGAGGCAGCCTGCCAAGGACACAGCATCCTTTCTCCAGCTCACCCAGCTGCCCCATAGCAGAGAAACCCAAGCTCTGGATCTGAGGACACTCAACCCTACCTGGTACTCTCTCGGGATCAGCAAACTAGGCTCTACCGCCAGGCTGCTTCTGGTAGAGAGATCTGGGCCCGGGATCTGGGATTGAGAACACTCAACCTAACTCTTTCCCGTGCCACCCCAGGACCAGTCAACATAACCCCTCCTGGCAGAGGGAAAGGACAGAGAGGCAGCACACAGGAAAGGTGGGCACCAAGTCCTGCGACCACAGTGTCACAGAGCTGACTGTTAGCCTACCAGCGCACTCTCTGCAGCAGGACCAAATCAGAGAGTAGAGAGCAAGGGGAACCCCTGTGCATCCCAACTGGTCCTGCAAGAGAGTGAGTGAGCCTTCTAGGGAGAGTTTGCACCAGACCCAGGGCCTCTTCACAGAAGCAACCAAACGAGATCCCTGTCACCCACACCCCTAGTGTGGGCATCATAGAAATTCTTGGGATAGCGACCCCAACGTTGAAGCCTCTGCCTTGAGGGTCCACCAGTGTAATTCAGGCAAACAATCCCTGGATCTCAGACAGAACTGCATAATAGTGGCCTGCAGTCCACTGCAATAGTCAGAGAATCCACGCATGCACATTGTGCCCGCTAAAAGCGCATGCGAATAGCGCCAACGTTACATTCCTTACTTAGGCAAAACTGAAACCACAGTGCACACTCCCAAACCAGTGAACACTCATCTTCCTGAAAGAAAACAGAAAGAGACGATCATAGCCCGAACTACAATCTCGAGGAACAAACAGTGAGGATTATAAATAACCAGATGGCTAGAGGCAGACATAAGAACACTCCCAACAAAAATCAGGACATAATGACCTCACAAGCAACCCCACAAAACAATGGACACTTCAATTCACTAGATATACAAGAAAACGACCTCAAAACTATGTTTCTCCAGCTATTAGAGGCCCATAAAGATGAAATGAACAAAGCCCTCAGAGAAATAGTCAAAGAAATCGAGATGAACCAATAGAAAACAAATCGAGCCCTCAGAGAAATGACCACGAAAATTGATGCAAACAAAGAAGAAATGCACAAAGCTCTCAAAGAAATGTCCACACAAATGAAGGCAAATAAAGAAGAAATAAACGAAGCTCTCATAGAAATACAGGCAATTATACCCAAAGAAGTAGAGGCACAATTAGTGATACATAGAGAGGAAATGGACAAAAAAATAGAAGCTGTCATTGAAAAGCAGGACTCCACATTCAAACAGATGAAGGAAATGGTGCAAGACATGAAAACAGAATTAGAATCAATAAAGAAAACACAAATAGAGAAAAACCAGAAGCTGGAGAACATAGAGAAAAGATCAGGAACTACAAAGGTAAGCATCACCAACAGAATACAAGAGATGGAAGAAAGGATCTCAGGAGGCGAAGATACCCTTGCAGAAATTGACACGTCCCTCAAAGAAAAAATAAAATCAGAAAAGTTCCAAACACAAAACATCCAAGAAATCAAGGACACCATGAAAAGACAAAACCTAAGATTAATAGGATTGGAAGAAAAAGAAGACATCAGGCTCAAAGGTCCGGAAAATATTTTCAAGAAAATTATAGAAGAAAACTTTCCCAACTTAAAGAAGGAGATGGCCATAAACATACAAGAGGCCTACAGAACACCAAGTAGACTAGACCAGAAAAGAAATTCTTCACGTCACATCATAGTCAAAACACTGAACCTACAGAACAAGGAAAAAAATTCTAAAAGCAGCAAGGGGAAAAGGCCAAGTAACATATGAAGGTAGACCTATCAGAATCACACCAGATTTCTCAACAGAAACTATGAAAGCCAGAAGGGCCTGGACAGAAATCATACAGTCCTTAAGGGACCACAGATTCCAACCCAGACTACTATACCCAGCAAAACTTTCAATCAACATAGACGAAGAATTCAAAATATTTCAAGACAAAAACAAATTTAAACAATATCTTCATAGTAACCCAGCTCTACAGAAGTTACTAGAAGGGAAACTTCAAACCAAAGAAAACAACTACACCTAAGGAAACAGAGGAAATAGATAACTACACAACAACAACAACAACAACAAATACAAGCAATGAAACTCAGTGACACCACCAACCCCACATCTAAAGTAAGTAACAATTGTTGGTCACTAGTTTCTATCAACATCAACGGACTCAACTCCCCTATAAAAAGACACAGACTAACAGAATGGTTGCAGAAACAAGATCCAACATTCTGCTGCATCCAAGAAACACACCTATGCAACAAAGATAAACACTACCTCAGAGTAAAGGGCTGGAAAAATGTTTTTCAAGCAAATGGTTCCAGAAAATAAGCTGGAGTAGCCATCCTAATATCTAATAAAATAGACTTTCAACCCAAGTTAATCAAAAAAAGATAAGGAGGGCCACTATATTCTCATCAAAGGAAAAATCCACCAAGGGGACATCACGATTTTGAATATCTATGCCCAAAATACAAGAGCACCTACATTCGTAAATGAAACAATAGTAAAGCTTAAATCACATATTGATCCTAATACCCTAATAGTGGGAGACTTCAACATTCCACTCTCACCACGGGACAGATCAACTAGACAGAAAACAAATAGGGAAATAAAAACACTTACAGAGACCCTAAATCAAATGGACCTAATAGATGTCTACAGATCTTTTCATCCAAACTCAAGAGTATACCTTCTTTTCAGGACTGCATGGAACCGTCTCCAAAATAGACCATATAGTTGGTCATAAAGCAAGCCTCAACAGATACAAAAATATTGAAATAATCCCTTGTATTCTATCTGACCACCATGGACTAAAGCTGAACTTCAACAACAATAGAAATAACAAAAAGCCGACACACACATGGAAACTGAACAACTTGTTACTCAATGACAGCTGGGTTAAGGAAGAAATAAGGAAAGAAATTAAAGACTTCCTAGAATTCAATGAAAATGAAGGCACAACATACCCAAATTTATGGGACACATTGAAAGCAGTGCTCAGGGGAAAATTTATAGCACCTGCAAGAATAAATTCATAACATCACATACAAACAACTTAATGGTCCAACTGAAAACCCTAGGAAAAAAAGAAGCAGATACACCCAAGAGGAGCAGACGGCTGGAAATAATCAAACTCAGGGCTGAAATCAATCAATTAGAAACAAATAAAACTATTCAAAGAATCAATGAAACAAAAAGCTGGTTCTTTGAGAAAATCAACAAGATAGACAAACCCTTAGCCAAACTAACTAAAAAGCAGAGAGAATCTATCCAAATCAACAAAATCAGAGATGAAAAGGGTGACATAACTACAGACACTGAGGAAATTCAAACAATCATTAGGTCATACTACAAACTACAAAAGCCTATATGCCACAAAATTCGAAAATCTAAATGAAATGGACAATTTTCTTGATAGATTCCATCTTCCAACATTAAGTCAAGATCAGGTAGAAAGACTGAACAGACCTATATTCTCCGAGGATATTGAAGCAGTCATCAACAGTCTCCCCTCCAAAAAAGGCCCTTGGCCAGATGGCTTCAGCACAGAATTCTACCAGACCTTCAAAGAAGTGCCAACACCAATACCCCTCAAACTATTCCACAAAATAGAAACAGAAGAAACATTAACAAACTCATTCTACAAAGCCACAGTCACCTTGATACCTAAACCACACAAAGACCCAACCAAAAAAGAGAACTTCAGACCTATCCCTCTATGCACATTGATGCAAAAATACTCAATAAAATACTTGCAAACTGAATCCACGAATACATCAAAGATATCATCCATCACGACCAAGTAGGATTCATCCCAGGCATGCAAGGGTGGTTCAACATATGGAAATCCATCAATGTAATCCACCACATAAACAAACTGAAGGAGAAAAACCACATGATCATCTCCTTAGATGCTGAAAAAGCATTTGACAAAGTCCAACACCCATTCATGTTTAAAGTCTTGGAGAGATCAGGGATACAAGGCACATATCTAAACATAGTAAAGGCAATATACAGCAAGCCTATAGCCAACATCAAACTCAATGGAGAGAAACATAAATCAATCCCACTGAAATCAGGGACAAGACAAGGCTGCCCACTCTCTCCATACCTCTTCAACATAGTACTTGAAATCCTAGCCAGAGCAATAAAACAACTAAAGGAGATCAAGGGGATACAAATCAGAAAGGAAAAGGTCAAAGTGTCACTATTTGCAGATGATATGATAGTATACATGAGCGACCCCAAAAATTCAACCAGAGTACTCCTCCAGCTGATAAACACCTTCAGCAAAGTGGCAGGATACAAAATCAACTCAAAAAAATCAGAAGCCCTCCTGTATACCAAGGACAAAAGGGCCAAGAAAGGAATTAGGGAAACAACACCCTTCACAATAGCCACTAATAACATAAAGTACCTTGGGGTGACACTAACCAAGCAAGTGAAAGACCTGTTTGAGAAAAACTTCAAGTCTCTGAAGAAAGAAATTGAAGAAGATATCAGAAGATGGAAAGATCTCCCCTGCTCATGGATTGGTAGGATTAACATTGTGAAAATGGCCATCCTGCCAAAAGCAATCTACAGATTCAATGCAATTCCCATCAAAATACCAACTCAATTCTTTACAGCCCTTGAAAAAAAGATTCTCAGCTTCATATGGAGAAACAAAAAACCCAGAATCTCCAAAACAATCCTGTACAACAACAGATCATCTGGAGGTATCTCCATCCCTGATCTCAAGTTGTACTACAGAGCAATAGTAATAAAAACTGCATGGTATTGGCATAAAAACAGAAAAGAGGATCAATGGAACTGCATAGAAGATCCAGAAATAAACCCACACACCTATGAATACTCGATTTTTGACAAAGAAGCCAAAACCATTCAATGGAAAAAAGACAGCATCTTTAACAAATGGTGCTGGTCCAACTGGATGTCCACATGCAGAAAAATGAAAATAGATCTATATCTATCACCCTGCACAAAACTAAAGTCCAAGTGGATCAAAGACATCAGCATAAAACCAGATACTCTAAATCTGTTAGAAGAAAAAGTGGGGAACAGCCTAGAACTCACTGGCACAGGAGACAACTTCCTGAACAGAACACCAACAGCACAGGCTCTAAGAGCAACAATCAATAAATGGGACCTCATGAAACTGAAAAGCTTCTGTAAAGGACACCATCATCAAAACAAAATGAATGCCTACAGATTGGGAAAGAATCTTCACTAGCCCTTTATCTGACAGAGGATTGATATCCAGTATATACAAAGAACTAAAGAAGCTCAAAAGCAGCACACCAAGTAATCCAATTAAAAAATGGGGAACAGAGCTAAACAAAGAATTCTCAACAGAGGAATATCAAATGGCAGAGAAACACTTAAAGAAATGCTCAACCTCATTAGCCATCAGGGAAATGCAAATCAAAATGACCCTGAGATATCACCTTATACCCATCAGAATGGCCAAGATGAAAAACTCAAATGACAACACATGCTAGAGAGGTTGTGGAGAAAGGGGAACCCTCCTCCACTGCTGGTGAGAATGTAAACTGGTACAACCACTCTGGAAATCTATCTGGTGCTTTCTAAGACAATTAGGAATAGTGCTTCCTCAAGACCCAGCTATACCACTGTTAGGTATATACCCAAAGTTTGCTCAAGTACACAAAAGGGATACTTGCTCAACCATGTTTATAGCAGCTTTATTTGTAATAGCCAGAACCTGGAAACAACCCAGATGTCCATCAACGGAGGAATGGGTACAGAAATTGTGGTATTTTTACACAATGGAATACTACTCAGCAATCAAAAAGGAGGAAATCTTGAAATGTGTAGGCAAATGGTGGGATCTAGAAAAGATCATTCTGAGTGAAATATCCCAGGAGGAGAAAGACAAACACAGTATATACTCACTTATATAGACCTATAAGATATGATAAACATAATGAAATCTATACACCTAAAAAAGATAATCAAGAGAGCGGACATGGGGTAAGATGATCAATCCTCGTGTAGAAAGACAGATGGGATGTGCATTGAACGTATGACAGGAGTCTACTGAGCGCATCTGAAAGACTCTAACTAGCAGTGTTTTCAAAGCAAAGACTCATGACCAAACCTTTGGCAGAGTACAGGGAATCATAAGAAAGAAGGGGAGTTAGTCTGATGGGGAAAGGATAGGAGCTCCACAAGGACCAAATATATCTGGGCAAAGGGTCTTTTCTGAGACTGACATTCAACCAAGGACCGTGTATGGATATAACCTAGAACCTCTGCTCAGATGTAGCCCGTGGTAGGTATCTCAGTAACCAATTGGTTTCCCATAGTGAGGGGAACAAGGACTATTTCTAACAGGAACTCAGTGACTGGCTCTTTGGCCTACCCACCCCCGAAGGGAGGAGCAGTCCTGTTAGGCCACAGAGGAGGGCTTTGCAGCCAGTCCTGAAGATACCTGATAAAACAGGATCAGATGAATGGGGAGGAGGTCCCCCCCTATCAGTGGACTTGGAAAGGGGCACGGTGGAGATGAGGGAGGGAGGGAGGGACTGGGAAGAAATGAGGGAGCGGGACATGGCTGGGATACATAGTTAATAAAATGTAACTGATAAGAAAAAAATAAAATTATAAAAAAAATGGTTCCAGTGCAATTGGCAAAGTGACAGGACTCAGAACCTGGCAGTGAGCAGGGGACCTGTGATCACAAAAACAACCCTTTCACACACTCAGTACCTTTCCCTGTAAAACAGACGTTTCTTTTTTAAGTTTTTTAATTTTATTTTTTATTTATTAAAGTTTATTTACTTTGTATCCCAGCTGTAGCCCCATCCCTTGTACCCTCCCAAACCTGCCTTCCCTTTTCTCCTTCCATGCCCCTCCCCAAGTCCACTGATAGGGGAGGTCCTCCTCCCTTTTCATCTGAACCTAGCTTATCAGATCTCATCAGGACTGTCTGCATTATCTTCCTCTGAGACCTGGTAAGACTGCTCCCACCTCAGGGGAAGGTGATCAAAGAGCCAGCCACTGAGTTCTTGTCAGAAACAGTCCCTGTTTCCCTAACTAGGAATCCACTTGGACACTGAGCTGCCATGGGCTACATCTGTGCAGGGGTTCTAGATTATCTCCAGGAATGGTCCTTGGTTGGAGCATCAGTTTCAGAAAAGGTCCTTGTGCCCAGAGTTTTTTGTTCTGTTGCTCTCCTTGTGGAGCTCCTGCCCCCTCCAGGTCTTTCATTTCCCACTTCTTTCATAAGATTCCCTGCACTCTGCCCAAAGTTTGGCTATGATTCTCAGCATCTGCTTCAATTCCCTGAGGAGAGTCTTTCAGAGGCCCCCTGTGGTAGGCTCTTGTCCTGTTCCCTGGTTTTCTCCTTCTTCTGATGTCTATCCCCTTTGCCTTTCTGAATGAGGTTTGATCATCTTATTCAGGGTACTCCTTCCTCAACTGAGGGGTATCTGAAAGGAGGAGGTCAAAGTGTCACTATTTGCAGATGATATGATAGTACACACGAGTGACCCAAAAAAATTCTACCAGGGAGCTCCTACAGCTGATAAAAACCTTCAGCAAAGTGGCTGGATACAAAATTAACTCAAAAAAAAAAAAAAAAAAGACAAATGGGCTGAGAAAGTTATTAGGGAAACACCCTTCACAATAGCCACAAAGGACATAAAGTACCTTGGTGTAACTCTAACCAAGCAAGTCAAAGACATGCATGAAAGAAACTTCCAGTCTCTGAAGAAAGAAATAGAAGAAGGTATCAGAAGATGGAAAGATATTCCATGCTCATGGCTTGGCAAGATTAACATAGTAAAAATGGCCACCTTACCAAAAACAGACATTTCTTAAAGACCAGATTTTTAAAAATGCAATGAGTAGGGAGGGAGGGGGGACTGGAAAGAGTTGAGGGAGGGGGCTTCAATTGAGGTATATAATGAATAAACTGTGAAGAAAAAATAAAATTTAAATAAAAAAAATGCAATGAATAGATCATCTAAGGGGAAAAGTGGGAAAAGGTTTCTCTCCAGAAACTTCCAGCATAGCACCCTAATGAAAACCACCATTGTGATTTATTTCTGGTCATATCATAGCATGCATGTATGTCTGGCTGAATCATAGGCATACATGTTTGTCTGGTTAAATTACAGACATTCATGCCATATCTGGCCAAATCATAAGCAGGCATGTATGCATGGTTAAATGATTCGTTATTTCAAAATTAAATCATTTGCATATATGGTAATATAACCATCTGGGGGCAACCAATGAGGACAAAACAAGGGTAGTTAGTTTCAACTAGTAAAGACCTTCAATGTATATTGGAGCTAGTATGTGGAAACACACCAGTGAGTAGAAACCATGTTTTTTTATTTTTTAAAAAAGTAATATTTGTTAAGCAATTAACTGGACAAAAACTTTATAACCACAAATTGAAACAAAGTTTTTTTTAATAAAGTGACTTCTGAAGTGCTTTGTAAATATTTTAGTTCTCCTTCATTTTAAATGTATGCAATATATTTTCCTATAAAGAGTTTTTGTTGTTGTTGTTAGAATTGGAGACTGTGGTTCAGTTGGTAAAGTGCTAGCCTGGAATGGGTGAAACTCTAGGTTCCAGGCTACATAAACCAGTTGAAGCATATGTCTACATACCATCACTCAGGAAGCAGAAAAAGGGGGTTGAGAAGAACAAGGTCATCTTTGGCTGCATATGGAATTCCAGGCCACACATGAGACTTTGTCTCAAAACACAAACAACAACAAAAAAGAAAAAGAAAAAGATGTTAAATCAGCCATAGTACCACCTATCTCTTTACAATAGATGTTAATAACACATATTTATGGGGCACAGTGAGATAATCTGATATATATAATGAAACATAATGATGAAATTAGTCTTGCTAGAATCTAAGTATCCAAGTGTTACCAGTGGATAGAAGTCTTGCAGGTGTTTACAAAGATTTATGGGTTCTACTGTCCCAGAACAAGAATTTGGCCAGAGATATGTGGATAATGATAGCAGAAACAGAGAAATTTTGTTATAAAAGAATAAAAGGGTTGGGGCAGGACTCAGTCACTAAAGCACCAGGACCTGACTTAGGATCACCAACAACATGGTAAAAATCTGTATGTGGTGGTTTGTTCCTGTAATCCTTATTCTGGAGAGGCCAAGACTGAAAAATTTTCTGAGGTGGATGACCAATTAATGTTGCCCAATTGTGGAGCTCCAGGTTCCAAGAGAAACCTTGTCTCAAAAAAGTATGGTAGAGAATGATGAAGGAAGACACTCAACTTTTTTTTTAAATATTAGTTACAGTTTATTTGTTTTGTATCCCAGCTGTAGCCCCTTTCTCATTCCCTCCCAATCTCACCCTCTCTCCCTCATCTCCTCCTATGCTCCTCTCCAAGTTCACTGCTAGGGGAGGTTCTCCTCCCCTTCCATCTGACCCTAGCTTATCAGGTCTCATCAGGACTGGCTGCCTTGTCCTCCTCTGTGGCCTGACAAGGCTGCTTCTCCTTCAAAGGAAGGTGATCAAAGAGCCAGCCACTGAGTTCATGTTAGAGACAGTCCCTGTTCCCCTTATTAGGGTACCCGCTTGGATAATGACCTGCCATGGGCCTACATCTGAGCAGTGGTTCTAGGTTATATCCACGAATAGTCCTTGGTTGGAGTATCAGCCTCAGAAAAGACCCCTGGTGCCCAGATTTTTTGGTTCTGTTGCCCTCCTTGTGGAGTTCCTGTCCTCTCCAGGTCTTGCTATCTTCCCCTTCTTTCCTAAGATTCCCTGCACTCTGCCCAATTTTTTTTAATTCATTTTTTATTATTAGTTACATTTTGTTAACTCTGTATCCCAGCTGTATCCCTCTCCCTCATTCCCTCCCCAATCCCACCCTCTCTCCCTCATCTCCTCCCTGCCCCTTTCCAAGTCCACTTGTAGGGGAGGACCTCCTCCCCTTTCATCTGTCCCTGTTTTATAAGGTATCTTCAAGACTGGCTGCAATGTTCTCTTCTGTGGCCTAACAGGACTGCTCCTCCCTTGGGGGGTGGAGAGGTCAAAGAGCCTACCCTTGAGTTCCTGGTAGAAATAGTCCTTGTTCCCCTTACTATGGGAAACCAATTGGTTACTGAGCTACCATGGGCTACATCCGAGCAAAGGTTCTAGGTTAAATCCATTCATGGTCCTTGGTTGAGTGTCAGTCTCAGAAAAGACCCTGTGCTCAGATATATTTGGTCCTTTTGGAGCTCCTATCCTTTCCACTTCATACTAACTCTCCTTCTTTCATATGACTCCCTGTACTCTGCTGAAGGTTTGGTTATGAGTCTTAGTATCTGCTTTGAAACACTGCTAGTTAGAGTCTTTCAGGTGCCTTCTGTGATAGACTCTTGTCATACGTTCAATGCACATCCCATTTGTCTTTCTAAGTGAGGATTGATCATCTTACCCCGTGCCCGATTTCTTGTTTATCTTCTTTAGGTGTACGGAATTCATTATGTTTATCATATCTTATAGGTCTATATAAGCGAGTATATACCATGTTTGTCTTTCTCCTTCTGGGATACTTCGCTCAGAATGATCTTTTCTAGATCCCACCATTTGCCTGCAAATTTCATGATTTCCTCCTTTTTGATTGCTGAGTAGTATTTCATTGTGTAAAAATACCACAGTTTCTGTATCCATTCCTCCGTTGATGAACATCTGGGTTGTTTCCAGGTTCTGGCTATTACAAATAAAGCTGCTATAAACATGGTTGAGCAAATGTCCTTGTTGTGTACTTGAGCAAATTTTGGGTATATACCTAGCAGTGGTATAACTGGGTCTTGAGGAAGCACTATTCCTAATTGTCTGAGAAAGCACCAGATTGACTTCCAAAGTAGTTGTACCAGTTTGCATTCCCACCAGCAATGGAGGAGGGTTCCCCTTTCTCCACAACCTCTCCAGCATGTCACTTGAGTTTTTCATCTTGGCCATTCTGATGGGTGTAAGGTGAAATCTCAGGGTTGTTTTGATTTGCATTTCCCTGATGGGAAAATTAGAACAAGACATCTTTTACACCTGTCTCTGTCTAGAAGGGGCTCCCTTTCCTTTCTTCCTCCACACAAATATGTTATGTAGTTTTAGATCTGAAAATAAATAGAGCTTTCATTCAGAAAGGGTGGAGAGGGAGACATCTGGCTACTAGTCCATCCCAGTTTTGAAGTCATTCTCTTAAACATTGTGGAGGTCTCCATTAAGCAATGAAGAGAGCTTTTCTGAGCAGATCTGGTTCTTCACTCTTAGGAGACCTCTCTGCTCATGTGATCCCCACAGTCCTTGTTTGTATCTACTCAGAAGCTCTTGTTTCTTGTACTGATCGGCATGTGACATATCTGACATGGTTAATTACAAAGGTGTCCATTTTTTAAGCTAACTAGTATTTGCTCCTGGTTCCTCTGAGCTTACCTAGGCCCTTTGCATACAGACACAGATTACTATCTGCTGAAAGGATAATTATGCCCAGAATTAAAATAGCTAACACAGATAATAATAATTATTTTCTTAATCTTCATAAAAGCCTGTAGCTACTATAATTAACAGGTCTCGTCTCTCCCACTCCACAAGCCTACTGTTATGTTTTTTCCCTCCGTAAGCAGAAAGAAACAAACAAACAAAAACTGAAGTTGAACCTAAATAACTATAAGCAACATACCGAATTACAATAAAAGATATCACACTGGCATGGTTAGCTGTCCTTTTTAGCCTGTGTTTTCATTAGAATCTGTGTGTTACTCTATCTTCAATGATTTTCTATCCTGTAAGTTGGCCAGAGCAAATAATCATGACTGAGAAACAGAGAGCCCAGGCTTTGCCTTGCCCTACATTGCTCTGTGTTGTGTAAAATTATTTTGCAGATGTTGAGAAGCTCCATTTTACAAACAGCTTTTGACTCTATTTTGAGGATGGAAAATCAATCTGCATCTAAGCGGACAAGTGACTAAATGGCGAACTCCATCTGACCACCCACAAGGCACAGGCTCATAAATGATTTATTCCAGGGAGTAGGAAGGATGGCATCCTATAAATTTGTTAGGATGAACTGGGATGAATTAGTGTATTATTAAAATCATATTATAAAAAAGGATCCTAAAAACTTATCACTTAAACCAAACCAAGGACAGAGTGGAACTCCAACACCTGGACCCCATACAGGGACAGACCAAACACTACAATGGCAACCACAACACAGACCATCACCTGACCCCCAGGAATGCATATTAAGGGACAACAGACAGAGAATGAATGATGTCTCAGTAATGTCAGCTCAATCCAGTCTCCACTGCTGATGTAGCCTACTGGATTTACCACTTGCCCATATTCCAAAAGGATGCTTATTCATCTAGGGTGATATCCAGCCCTGTACATTCATCTTGATCTAATTCTTGTCTCTTACTTTAAAAGTGGCCTAAGCTCTGGCCTAAAGCCCCAGGGGTTTTGTATGGCCTCAACACCCATAGGATTTCCTTTCTATTTCTATTAATTTTCCTGTTTTGGATTTTCCAGACTCTAACACTGTTAAAACCCTCTCTCTTTTTGTTACCTTTTTGTTTCCTCTCTTTTTGTTTCCTTTTTGTGATCATCCTGTAACTTACATATATACATCTGCATAGATAGGTATGTGATAGGTAGGTAAAAAATTACTATGGAATGTATCATCTGAGAGTTAATATTAGTAATTAATATTAGAGTGAAAGAACCTCTGTTTCCTATCAAGGAAAGTACAAGCCATCTGAAAAATAACTGGTGTATTGCTAATCCTGAAAATTAGGGGGGTGGTGCAAAACTCACGACTATCCAATTAAAGCAAGATATATTTTGGGGTGTACCTGGGACTGGCCAGCTGTCTCTCCCTATGTAGCACTATGTAGCGACATGAAACACAGCCTCTGCTGGCCTCTTGAAGTCCCTTTTATAGGAGGGATAAGGTATGCACAGGGGTAAGAGAGTTGGTTGTTATATATTATAAGAAAGATACAATGAAAGGGAAGGAACAAGGTAAAGAATGCACATCATGTGAATGGGCTTGCAGTTTACATCAGATCTAAGAAAAAGGAACTTATTCTTAATTACAAATAGAAACCTTAACTTGCAAGAAACCTTAACTTACAGAACAAATAGGGACTTTTTTTTTAACTACAAACAGAAAACATAGCTTGCACTGGACAAACAGGAACTTTTTCTTTAACTATTGCAGGATTTAACACAGGAGAAACAGAAAATTATTATTTCTCTATAAACAGAAACCTTGACTTGCATGGGACCAAAAGGAACTTATTCCTAACTGTCTTAACTGCAAACAGAATCCTTCACCTGAAAAGCGTATTTCCTGTTTTTTTGATCCCATTACCTTACAAGGTCTAATGTTCCCGTTTTAGTGTCACATTATCTTATGAATTTGTTGTAATTCAAAAAGCACTAATATGGTAGAAAGATGTAAACATATTTGTCAATGTTTCTGACATAACATGTGATGTCTGTGCTCCAGGCTAGCAGGTATTCAGAAGGAAGCACAAACAGGAAGTTCACGGAGATGGTGTTCACAGGAAAATGAAGATGAGTAGCTTTAGAATGGTCTCATGAGAGCAGATGACTGAGGTGAGCAGAGCCATTGCAGCAGCTTGTGTTTCACAGAAACATCATGCTCCACATGAATAAACAGTGATTGGCAAATGTTTGTTTGTTTTGACATAGGTCTCACAATGTACCTCTGGCTGGCCTGGAACTCACAGAGATCTATCTGCCACTCTCTGCTCTAGTTAAAGGCATGAACCACCACACTTTGTTCTATTCTCAAAGTCATTAAATGGGGGCAAAAACACATGCAAAGGAAAATAAAAGTTTTTGATAAGGGAGAAAAATGAGTGCCAACTCAACATAAGCTCTGCATGCTGCACTGTTCTTGTGAATCTGACCAAATAGTACCCTGAAAGGTATAGTATCTACAGGAGGCTGTTGGTGAATACCCTGTTCCAAGAAATAGAGAGCATAAAGAAAGTAGCCAGAGACGTACGCTGCCAAGAATGCTGATGGCGAGCACACTCATGCAAAGGATTAAGCCCAAACTCTACATCTTAGGAAGGGAAAGGAGAACAATAGATAAATATTTTAATAAAGTAAAAGGACTTTTGATTAACTGGGAATGTGGCATGTGATTTCCTGCCCCTGAGATTTCTGTTTGTTCTGCACAAGGGTCAGGTGTTGCCTATGATACTAGGACTCCTTTTATAATGAGATAACCAGCTGTTTTAGTTTTTGTTAACACAAACAAAAGCCTACTTGAGTGATCCTGATTACAATCATGCTGGCAGGCGAAGATATTCTAAAGAGAGAACACTTATGCCATTCCTTGTACTAGCTACTCGGGCTATTGAAATATTGTCCCCCAATAAATTGGAATTTTCCTGTGAATCACTGCTGGGAGAGGAAAAAGGTTGCAGCCTGGTACCAGTCAACAGGATCTTGTCTCCCAGGAAGACATTTCATACAGTTCTGACAGGTGCCTGGCAAGACCGAAGGAAAGGAGACATGAATAGGTTGGACCAGACCTTGACTGCATTGCTTAGTCATGTCTATCACTTACACTCTCCTTAAACCTGAAATTCAAGTCAGAATTCAAAAGATGGAGTCACGAAGTCTACTGAGCCTCTTTATCTGTTCTTTTCTTAAATGTTACTACATTTAACAACATTTAATTCCTTTAATTCCTTAACATTTAATTCCTTTCTCTGGTTTTAATTATTGTTCATCTCTTTAATTAGCATATTGAAGCAGAGTGGCCAAACTTGTTAGGGGTGCCAGAGCTCAGGTTTGTACCCTAAAACTGCAATGGCATCACTTGCCACCTGATATTTGTTCCTCCTCATGAAACACAATTCCACACCCTGAAAAAGAAGCAAGATCCATGCATTGTTTTCAGACCACCAAAGCAAAAAGGAAGCCACAAAACACTAAAAATCAACCTCATCTTTTAAGTTGACTTAATATTGGATGAACTGATATCACAAGTAAAGGGCATCTCACCACTTGCAAAGAAGCCAGAGGAAAAGTTTTCTTTCTCTGTGTGTTCAGACACTTCCTTTTCTTGGTGAGCTATAGCCAGAAGGTCAACAGAAGTAGCAGCTTCTGTAGCTGGGACAAGGAAACATCTTTGACCACTTTGATACACCATTCTTCCCCAACAAAAGGAAGAAAACTCAGACCCAGCAAGTGGCCTCATTTGGAAGGCCTCTTTGCACCTGCAGCTGGAGTCTTCTCTGGCCAGAGAAGCAGACAAGTCACCAGGCATTAACAGCGAGACTTACTAATCTTCACTTTACTTAGGGCCACTCATCAGCTGGCCTAAGGGTGTTTATTTTCAGGTCCTGTGGCGGCACTAGCAAACAGCAGCAACAGCACCGGACAAACCAGGTGAATGTAGATATCACCATAAAGCTGTGCAGATTAAAATACCATTACAACCACAATCCTCAAGAAAGGGCCAAAACTTCCACGCTAGAACTCAGCAATGAGGCTGCTCTCCAAAGTAAAATATCAAAGCAGGCCCCAGACTAGCCTAACATAGTAAAGGGAGAAATATACAAATATACTTCACTTATACCAGTGATCTGTAAATGTCCCAGTCTGGGGGATTTTGAGATTCTGAACTTTCTCTCTCAGCCCTGGGTCACTTCCTCTATGAAAAAGAAGAAAACACCTTTCCCAGAGAAAATGAATGACATTGAGGGTCTTGGAACCTGCTTAGTTTCTTCTGATGGCTTATGAAGTAACAAAGTATTAAAATAGCTTAGCAACCTTGGACTTTAATTGGCTTGGGCAATAAACATACCCCTTTTCTGACAATTTACTTGACAACCTGTTGGAAACCTGGAAACCTGGAAACCCGGCTATAGCAGGTTACATGGATACTTGTGGTAAACTAAAGAATTCTGTTTATTTCCTTAGTAGCCACTTGATAAATCCTGGTTGTATTCAAACATCCTGAAAGCAAGAGAGATAGGCTGACCAAGTTTGAGTTGGTTTTTGCCTGCATGCACAGTATGGCAAACAGTGTCCTCAGTGAATCTTTAGAGACAATCTTCTATTTACCATCTTATGCCTATGAATAGGTAGTGGTTCATATAATTAAAATTAAATGCATCATGGGAATGGGCATATGTAGTAAAGAAACACAAACCTAAGTTTATTGATTGAAAACCAGAGACCACCACTAGCAGCCAGCAGCTCTTCCTGAACTCCACAAACAGAGGCAGTGAACAGTAATGTGAGGCCCTCAAGTGTCCTAACTCCAGGGTTTGGGGCTAGCTTACAGTGTACTAATCTGTACTATCACCTTGCTTTTAGATAAATTTTCCTTTAAACCTCTTCAATCTCTGTGCACTTCAGTTCTTCAAACAGAATGCCAAGAAGCTGGAAGTGCCTGGTTCAGACAGAAACCTCCTGTAAGAGTTATGATTTTCTTACTTCCATTCTAAGTACGAGTGGAGGTATAGCAAGTGCCAAGTCTAGATTGTTATGTAAGGCTTGGAAGAAGCACTGATTGCTTCATGGATTCTCTAGCCAGTCATGTTCCAAATGTCAAGGGTTTGAAATGTATCTGTGATTATTTTTAAGTCAGTGTAGTAATTCTCATTTTCACAAAGAAAGTAAACTGATTTTATTAGTGTTCCTTTTCCAAGTGGCTCTTCCCATCTGTTTTATAATTTGGTTGGAGTTATATGACAGCACAGATTAGAGAAAAACTGGTCATGAGACACCACGATGTTTCCTGAGGTGTGACATGATTCAGAGCCTCAGACACAAGGCTGAATATTTCAGGGTCTAGAGCAATCCTAACCAGTGAGGATGTAAAACTAAGAAAGCCAAAGGTTTACTGTAGAGTGAAGTCAGTTCAGACCCAACATTATTAAAGTTTATTTTGTGTAAAATTTTAAAAATGTATATGCATGCATGCGTGCATGTATGTGTGTGTGTGTGTGTGTGTGTGTGTGTGAGCGAGAGTGTGTGTGTGCATATTCATCATGTGCGGTGGGCACATGCCATGGAGCTCCTGTGGAGGTCAGAGGGCAACTTTGTCAAGTCTTTCCACCTTGGCTTGTGTTCTGGGATGAACTAAGACATCCAGGCTTGCATAGTATGTGCCTTTAGCGGAGTCCTCCCGTAAGCCCACTGAGCTCTCTCAGACTACTGTATAGTTGTTTTTTCATGAACAAGACAGGGAATAAAAGCTACATTTTTGTAAATCACCAGAGATTCAAAGCCTGCTTTTAGTTCTTTCATGGTCTTCCTTTTACATTTCTTCCTCCCATTCACCCTCCTTCTCATAGTTGCTAGGAAACACGTACTTAACTAACAATTCAAGAGAAGAACTCTTGCGTTATGTTGTTTTGTACTTTTCCCCCAGGGAATTTTTTTTTTTTTTTAAGATTTACTCATTTTTCTTTTATGTGTATGAGTACTTTTTTACATGCATATAAATGTACTCCATGCATGCCTAATACTCAAGGACTCTAGAACAGGACATCAGATCCCCTAAGATTGGAGTTATAGATGGCAGTGAGCTGCTGTGCAGTGCTGGGAACTGACCACTCCCCTCCGGTCCTTTGCATTTGCCACCAGCACTCTTAATCACTGAGTCATCTCTCCCAGCCTCCATTTTGCATGTGTTAAATAAACCACCAAAGAATACTATCCTTGATAGTTCATTTAAAACCAGAGTGAGGTCACTCTGGTTGCTCTCTCCCCGGAGAGCCTGAAGAGCAGCTGACACTAATGTTGGCTTGGCACTTGCTATACCTCCATTTGTACCTAGAATGGAAGAGAATTAGAGTTTTTATTTAATCTGTGTTCCCAAGAGGGCTTTCCAGCTTGAGGGCAGGGGTGAACAGTAGAAAATCTTCTTATTACCTGGCCTGGCCACTGATCAGTGCCCACAGCTAGTAGGTGAGTACAACTGTGAATTCAAGGTTGCCATGAGTACACTGTCGAAATGAACACATTGTCATAGTCTCAGTGCCAAATCTCTGTCTATTCAAAATAAAAACAAAAAGCAATAGGAGAAAGTGGTAAAAATTAATAGACGATCAGATGTACAGGCCTATTTTACTTTGGGGTCCCAAATTATTTGTCATGAAAACAAAAAGCAATATGAAACAGTGGTAAGATGATTGGAAATTACATCGTACATAACGAAAACACCATCTGTTTGTCATATTCAAAATTAAAAGGGTTGTCTCAAAGTTGAGATCCATCTTCAGCATGAGTGTGGAAAGAGAAACTGATTCCTATCCTGCTAGTTCAGCTTCCTAATAGCTAGCCTGTGGCACCAGGCCTAGCTCTTTTCTTTATATAACACTATTAACTTGGAATCATTTGGGAACTTGTGGTTTACTTTTGAGAAAATATTTTAAAATAAAGTAACCTCACAGAAACTTAAGGGCATAGTAAACATTAAACACTCAGTTAAAGCATTCAGGAGTGATAATGCTGTTATGTAAAGGGCCAAAGGGCTTTACTAACTGCTTCTTTATTTCCCACTTGAGCTGTGTTCCTACATAAAACAGATAATCTTGGGGCCCAACAAACATGTCCACATTTTTATCTGTCTCCCAGATATTCACAGTATACACAGTACAGTGTGAAATCAATTTTTAAATACATACCCTTGTCTAAATATTAAAATAAAGAAATCTTTTTAACAGCAAATAAAGTTTGTTTGATTTTTAAATAAAGCAATATATTCCAAAATAGTTATATGAAATTAGCACAAGTTTTCAAGAACTTTTGTAATAAAAACTGAGTAATTAAGCTGTCACTGTGGGAGGTACATCCATCATTTTGGTAAATTATAGAGTTGCCTGCAGTAGATAAGTTAGCACATATTGAACTGGCCCCCTTCAAACTTCTTCAAGTTTTGTTTTATTTTACGTGTATGGTTGTTTTGCCTTCATGTATGTCTGTACAGAACCTCATACATGCTGGGCTCCCTGATGAGGCCAGAAAAGACATCTGACCCTCTGAAACTGGGGTTACAGACACATAGGAGCTGCCATGTGCGTGCTGGATGTCAAACCCAGGTTCTCTGGGAGAGTAGCTACTGTTTTTAACCAGGAAGCTACATCTCCAGCCCCATCTTATTATTTTTTTTTAAATATTTGTGTAATTGTCTTAGACTTTGATACATGTGTATGCTATATTTAGAATATTTTTATGTCCCACTCACTTTTTTTTAACTATTCCCAATTCATCCCCACTCTTCCCTACCAACCTCATGTCTTTTTTAATTTTTATTTATTTGTATTTTGTATAATCCTCTGAGTCCAACTTGTGAATCCAGAGACTGAACTGTAGGACACATTCAGCTATCAGGTGACAGGGAACAGACCTTTGCAACTTTAAGGGACCTGAAAGTCACGGAGCTTCAAAGACTCTCTGGATATCCAGAGAGACCAGCAAGGGACCAGCACTGGGGTCAACTGTATTGACCAATTTCTCTTTGCTCTTTTTTTAATGTTTCTCTCTTCTTGGACACCCGTCCCAGGGGGTAAAACAACAGCAATTGGCAAGTGAGGAAAGAGGTAGGGGCAGAAGCCAGAGAGAAGGCCATGCTTCCCACCTCTTCCCATCCCACAGGCTTGGCCTTCGTCCAAGCCTAAGACTGAAGTTTCAAAGTGCATGGACAGCCTGACTTCATATTTTAACAGTGGGGAGGAGTTATGTGATGATTAGACTGCACTGCTTTTAATGCCAGATTAATGACTATTTCCACAGTATCCAACCGCTCACTGAAAACCTCCCATATGGTCTATATTAGTCAGGGTTTTCTACAGAAAGAGAATGGATGGAATGAATAGATATTGAAAGAGGGTTTCTTAAATTAATGACTTACATGCAATGGCCTGGGCAGTCCCGCAACAGCTACCTTCTTCACAGTGGAGAGTGAGAGCCAGTAGCTGCTCTGTCCACAACATTCAGTGGATCAGTAGTCCTGATCCGGCACTGGAGGTCTGGAAGACTCCTAGAGAGCTACTGGTCTCCAGGACATCTTGTAAGGTCAAAGAAGCTGAATATTGATGCCAGTGAAGAATGGTACAGCAGCAGCAGCAGCAGCAGCACCAGCAGCACCAGCAGCAGCACCAGCAGTAAATGACTAACCAGCAAGATGTAAAGGTAAGCAAGACAAAGCTTTCTTTATCCCTTAAAGAATGCTTTCCTTAATATTTAGGACTTTACTCTTTCTTTTATGCTGCTATCCCCACCAATCAACTTCTTATCCATCATGTGGCTGACTACAATACCTACCTTAACTCATAAGGAATGGCTTTTCTCTTTCTCTCCATCTTCCTCTCCCGCGCAACTACCAAAGTTGCATGGGGGGGGGGCGGGGGATGGTGAGTTCTTTTACACTCCAATAAAATTGCCCTCAAGCTTTCTTTTGGGTCCATTCTTAAATTCTTTTATTAGTGAAACTAAGAACGCCAAGGGTGGGGGGGGGGAGGTGTCTCTGATTTCTCTAGTGATATGCATCAACTCTGGTGAGAGTCCCCCAATTTTTCAATAACAAAATGGAAGATGACATCATGGAAGAAACAGGCCAAAGAAAGTGATCACAAGAACAGCAACCCTCTCTAAAGAGCCAACGCATGTAGGGAGTAAATAGTGAGGGGGATGGTAGAAGAATTACAAGAAATCTGAGGGAGTGGATTTGATCACAACTCATTGTGCCCAAGTATGACTTTCTCAAATGGAAGGAAGGAAAGAATGAAGGGAGGGAGGGAGGGAGGAAAGAAGGAAGGAAGTAATGATGAATCAATGGCTAAATGGGTGAGGGCCCTACTCCATTGGTTCCTTCCAAAGCTCCTACTCCATTGACTCAGCTAGTTCTAAAGCCCACCTCTTAGGGGTCCTACCGCATCTCAGTGACCCTACTAGAGACCAACTCTGCAATATATACTCCTTCAGTTACATATTGTAAGAGAGTCAGAGGCAAGTCTGAATGGCGCTGAACGTCTTATGGCAAAGTGGGGTAACAGCTAATTTCAAAAGAGGCTTCTATGATTTTTACAGAGGGAACCTGAAGCTGGGAAGGAATTAAAGATGAGAAAGACTTTTCGGATACTCCTGCAGTTTGAGGAGTATTTTGCTTTTGAGACGTGATTAGGGCCGGAGATGAACGAAAACCCAGTCCCTCCACATCTGCTCCTTCCTCTAGTACTGGTAAAGCCGGTCCTCCCCACCGCCAGGTATAGGAGAGGACGGATTGCTACTTGTGAAAGCTGAAGAATTAGCTGCTCCCCCACTGAATCATACATATGTTGACACTTAAGGCTGTTGTTTTTGTTGCACGAGAAAGTTCACTTCTCTTTTTGTGCAGAAAACCCCCTTCTCATGCAGTGCAAGTAGAAAACAAGTGGAGAAAGCCTGGAATGCCAGACAAGACATTTCTCAGGTTGTCCGGTAGGGGGCATCAGGGGACCAGAGTGCAGGCTGAGTTGCCTCACTAAGGCGATTATGCAATGAGGACACAGGCTCCAGGGACAGAGGTGGCTGACAAGGGAGAAGACTGCACAGCTGCAGCCCAAGAGGCCCAAGTCCCCAGAGGGCAGGAGGGTTGTTAGGAATCTTCCTTCTTCCTACGAAACCCTGTAAACTGCTTAGTTGCTCTTCTAGTTGATTCACGGCTCCATACAGCTATCAGCTGTCTGTGAAGCGGGTGACACTAGCTCAGCTCTGGGGATTGTTTTCTAAGGAGACTGCCTTGAATTTTTTTTTTTTTTTGAGACTAAAGAATAATAGTTATTAAAGACATCGTCTCTTGCGCCTCTCCTCTATGCCTTCAGGGTGCTAGGGGCTGGGTGAGCATTATGTAGCTTTTCCAACTTTTTTTTTTTTTAATCCTCCCATCTGCTGCAAGGGGTCTTGGTAGCATCTGTATCAGCCTCCCTCCTGCGTTAAACACAGCTTGTTAGAAAACAAGAAGAAGAGAAGCATAGGACATCAGTCTCTCCCAAATATAGTCCATTCATCTACCTGGAAAAAGAGCATGAGCCTGTGTTCAGAGGGTGAAAAGGGATCTGAACAGGATGATTTCCTCAGCTCAGCTTCCTCTTCCTCTTGCCTAGGGATTTTTTTTTTTTTTGTTCTGCTTTTAATTTCCTTCAAATGTATCAGTGATCTGGCTGGCTACTGTATTTAGAAAAGGATTCTGGTAAAGCAGATGAGAGATATTATGGAATTCTCTCTGGGTAGAGATATGGGCTGATAGCTTGTGCCTTTTCTTACACCAGAGAAAAAAACATAAATTACTTTAAAAAGCAATTAAAATTTCAAATCCAGGCCTGTTTCATTGAAGACTGGAGGGAATTTGAAAAACAGGTTTGGAGGAACATGAAAGCACTTATAATCCTGTAGTCCAGAGATCACTGTTGACATTTAATTAATCACACAGATGAGACCTTTCTAACATTGCACATGATGTTATATTATTCACAATGGCTAAAATACATTTCCCCCTGAAAATATCCATAATTCAAATATTTTCATATTAGTCCTCATCATTTATCAGGTAACTGTAGCATAATATATCTAGTTAATCCAGCAAGGAAGGACAAGAAGCTGGTCTCATTATTTTTAGTATTTTGCTCCTGAATACATCACTAAGTTAGTATGTCTTAGACACTCTGTTATTTCCCCAGGGTGAAAGTTTTTGCTAGAAGAGAAATTGAGGACTGATGGGTGTTTTAAGGTAATGCGTTCCCAAAAGCATCATGCCGGTTTGTAGTCTAACCATTGAGGGCCAGAACTTTGCCGGTCTTGTAGGCCAAAAAAAGCCTCTCATTGTTCTAGCTTGCCTTCCTATGTGTCTTTCTCTTGGATTTTTCAGATTTTCTTTAATGGTCTTTGCAAAAGAATGGGAAACTGATGCAAGCACTACAAACTGTAAGTAGAAGATAAGGAACTGAAGAGACCTGCAGGCTGAGTGTGGCACTGGATTTCACAAGATCATGTCTCTTCTATAGAGTGATGCCTTTAGAGCACCTGGACCTGCAGGAGATTAGATGCTCTCCTTCCCCTGAAATTCATACGCTAAATAGTCTTCAAGAGGACAGCCTTAGGGAACCGTTGGGATGTGACTCACAATAGACATGGAAGGCTCTTTAACTGGCTGACAGCCTCATCAAGGAGGCTGGAAGGAGCTTCATCAAGGGCCCCTGGGAGCTTCTTTGCCTTCCACCATGTGAGCACGCAGTGAAAAGACACCAACCCACCATGTTCTACTGGCGGCACATGCCTTTAATCTCAGCATTTGGAAGGCAGAAGCAGGTTGATCTCTGTGAGTCAAGGTCAGCCTGGTCTACAGAGTGAGGTCCAGGCCAGCCAAGGGCTATATAGTGAGACCCTGTTTCACCCCCCCCCCCAAAAAAAAAACACACAAAAACAAAGGTAATTCCAAAGTGGCCTCACTAGACAGGACACTGGTCAGGACCTTGATTTTGGACTTAGCAGTCTCTAGATCTGTGAGAAATACATTCCTTTTTCTATGATGGTGTTCTGTGATAGTAGATCAACTGAGTCAACAGCTATTGAACTTATGGAGGAGATGACCCCAGAGATTCAGATTAGAATAATTGTTGAATTTGATAACTCTCTTGTGATGATTATAAGACCTACCCCATTCACAAAGTCTAAGTACAAAAATGATGAGGATGTTTGGCCTAACGTGAAGCAGAACTGTAGCTTGGAGGCAGAGATGGATTTTGATGAGTGTTTCACCCTATGATTCAAGCCCAAAAGCATGCTTCGTGTATGGGTGGATTCATGTCATTTTGTGTCTGTAACTAAATGTCCTTGCAGATGTAGTTTCTGTTATTTCAGTGCTTGTGAAAGCCATGGGAAGCTATGATAGAAGGAGACCATTAGGAAACAGCCATGCATTGTAAAGGTGACTCCATTTTGCCCAAGTACGAATTTGCTAGAAAACACTTTGCCAGAAACCTAATTTACAATGTTTTAACAAAGCTTAAAAAGTATGAGTTTCAGCCTTGCCCCACACTTTGCCTTTCTCTCATCTGCAATGTTTGTTTACCCTAGGCTTTTTTTTTTTCATAAAGGCAAAGTCAAGTTCAGAGGCAGGTGCATGAATAGGCAGAAGTACAGGCAGAAATTAAACTAAAGCTTATGTACAAAACCTTCAATGAGTCAGGAAATTGGTCATTTTCAAGTTATTTTTAGCAAACTGGCTTACAACAAATTGGCTCCTATCCTGTTTGGTACCATCTTCCAGAAATACCTCCTTTTGCTTTTTTTTTTTTTATAAGTTCTTCTCCATCCAGTATACTTTGCCTGAACTTTGGGATTGTGCCATTCCCAAGAATATCCCAAAATTCAACTGTTGACATAGAGCATAAAGATTTAAGTACCGGCTGGATCAACCTGAATGTGGACTCTGAGAAGTCAAACCATGTGAATATTCAAAGAGGGTGAAGCTGGGAGAAATTGGTAAAGGTGAAAAAAGGAGGTTTACACGGGATATTTTAGAATAATAATCCCCAATGAAAAATCACTAAGAATAAGGACAGCATCAGTCTCAGATTAAATAGACAGTTGGGCAGATGTGTTTGGAGAAATATTTTTTGTGTGTGCAAGATTATGATCTAGGAGTCTTTGTGAATAGACTTGTTTTTTAATTATCAGATACTCTGGTACAAGAGTACCTCCTTCATGGCCTCTGGAGTGAATTTTTGTTGCTAAGACGTCACAAAAGTCACTCTATTCTGATTCTGTGTATGAAGTTTCCATAGTGATGGGGTGCTGGAAATGAGCCCTCTCAGCTTTCCATCCTCTATCTATAGCCGTGGGCCCAAGGGAGCCTAATTGTAGGACATAGGATGCCCGCCACAGCTCCCTCACCACACACCTCTTTTTCCTAATGCTTTTATCCTCTTCCAGTCATCAACACTAAGCAAAAATAAGTAACTAACAAGGACTGCTCCCTCTAATTTTGTCTGCTGCAGGGTCAAGTTGTTGAACATTTGATCTACTCTAGGAAAAGAAAATTCAAAAGCTTGGAAGAAAGAGACAGGGTGAGACTACTGGGAGTCACTTCCTGCCTGTTTCGAGGCATTTTTCTAAGTTAAGGCTAGATCTGGATCTTCTTCGTCCTTTACTGTTGTAGCCATAAAAAATACTAGACTTTAGGGAGAATTAGAGATTGTAGGAGAAGGTTGGAAAAACAAACCCTAGATAAAAGTCATCTTTCTGCATATTTAGTCATGGCAGAAATCCATTAAGCTTAAATTTGTTTTTTCTATGTGCTGTTGTGGTTCCTAGGAAATGTCAAGTTCACAATACTTATAGCATGTAAGGGGAAAATTTATTTATAAAAAATTTAACAGTGTTTATGTATTAAATGCTAAGGTCTCTGGTTGATTGTAAACTGGACGGGGACAATAAATATCTCGGCAGATGTGGTATGGGAATTCAAATTGTGATTAAGGAAGAACTGGAGACAGTGTCAAAGGTGCATTGATGGATGGTCTGAAAGGTAAATGAGGAAATGGAGTTGAGTAATAGGTAGAGACCACTTTCATCTCTCATGCTGGAAATTTTTGCTGGAAATACAATGAAGTCTGAGAATGGTTGCTCATTTTAAGTCACCTCCACAGGGTTCCAGAGTTGAGGAGGACTTATCCATAGGCACAAACTTGCTCTTAGCCAAGCAAGGAAATGTATTAAATACACCCCTTTAAGGAAATGTACACAGATAGATTGATGGATAAATACATGTTAGCTAGTTAACTAAGAGAATTAAGGTGGATGGGAACATAATTAAAAATAAATATAAAACTGTTCATTCTCCTTTTTTTGTCGATCTACATTCTGTACAACAGAAGGAACACATTTATACTTTATAAAAAGCAACATTAGCTCTGATCTATGAACCATTTCATTTCAAACACATCTGACTGTCACAATTTTGTCTACTGCTTGGTTGGGAAAAGGCCTTTTGGTAGATCCCTCACTGCAGAGCAATCCAATTTTCTCATATCCATCTGGTGTTTATATCCATCTCTTGAAATGTAAGAACTGTTGGAATTAGGTCAGAAATATTCCATGTGGAATGGAGTAGGGATGCATGTTACACACAAGGAAAGAAAGGGGTGTATGTGAGACATTACCAGGGCACAGCTAGTCCCCTTAAAGATCTTTGGAAGGCTAGACTGTATCTTTCCTAATTTGATAACTACAATAGTTTTCACTCATTAACTACAATGATTGTCATGTTTGGTCAGAGGCAAGAGAGCCCCTGGATCATTCTGAAGTAGATTTTGTGTTTAGTTTCTCAGTGGAATGGATAGAATAGCTGGAGTGGTTATACTCTGTCCTTGAACAAAGCCTTTCACTTATACTGTCTTTCTTTAAGATAGTTGGAGACTGCAATGTGTTGCTTGAAGTAAATAAATGGCTCTGCAAGGTGGCACAGGAAACTCTGTCTAGGATCTAGCTTCCTTCAGGAAAAGAATCTTTAGGCTTTACAATGCATCACCTCACAGAGAAGAAAAAGGACAGACCATGTATCCAGCACTCAACACATGGGCTAGCCTTGGCCTTCTCTATTGTGGAGCAGGGGAGACATGTGACTGGGGGAGCCAGAGTGCAGTTTTGTGAGAACCTGGTCAACTCATCGTGACATCAGCTGAAATAGGATTGCTTCCTCCCTGCCCTGGGCCTGTATATCCCAGTACATGTAGCCTTATATTACCCACCTCTGCCACCTTTGAGGTAGTCACATAGCCTAGTGGCCAGGTTATAGGTTTAACTTCTCTCCTTACAAGGTCATGTCCAGCAAGGACCTGGAATTTCTTTTCTTGCAAATAAGGCATTCCAAGTACCTTGGCCCCAACCAATGATGTACAGTCACCCCAAAGCCTCTATCCACTCCCCAAAGGTGTAAATAGCCTTTGTTCCCCCCAATTACATGAGCTGTCTCACTGAAGCTGTCTCCCAAGAAGTCTGTTTCTTATGCACTCGCTGCCACCACTTGAGGTCTCTTTTCTCAGGCCATTCCTGCCTTGATCTCTCTCCTAGGATCTACTTGTGATCCCAGGCATCACACCATTACAGGTAGGGAATCAGGTCCAAGAATGGCACTCTATCATCCAAGCCCTTTAACTTTTCTAGGAGCCATGGGACTCTTACCTAGATTTCTATTTATCCTTCACTATCTGTGACATACAACTACTCTGCTATAAAGCATGGCTTGCCCTCAGGTGGCTGCTTCAGATTAGTCATCCTGACTGTGTTACAAGATGCAGTAGCCTTTGGGAGGGAATCCAAAGGACAGCCTTTCCCAACAAAGTGATTTCAGCCAAGCCAAAAACTGTACCAACACCTGCTTCTGTGTCTCATGCTCAGAATGTAACCATAGCATTAAGTTGTGAAGGTGGTTAAGAAATGTAACCATAGCATTAAGTTGTGAAGGTGGTTAAGAAATGTGTTTCCTTGGCTGAAGTGCCCACCCTGCCAAATGAAGGTATAGTTCTGTTACTACTAAGTAAAGAGGAATAAAAGAAACCTGTTAATCAAGTTGAAAAATACAGATTTTGTCACATTATGTTTGTATGTTTGTCCAGTTTTGGACACTGCTCTCATTTCCTGTGTTTAATTGCATATTACCAGCATAGCTTATGATTAGGGCTTGTGATTAGAACCATAATAAAAAGTTCTCTACATAATATCAGTGAAAGAAAGCAGCCATTCCAGCGTTCCGATTCCTGTGGGTACTAGAGTTACTCAAATAAAATACTATTCTATATACATTTTCTGGAAAGCATTGCCCTTATGGGTGGGTAAACATTGCTTTGTGTATCCCTGCCTTTCTCTGTTGGGGGTCAAAATCCTTCTATATATACAGATAGCTAGCATCCTTGGTATACTCATGTCTAAAACTGTTTTGTTTATCAAGAGCTTGTAGACTCATCATTTGAGATGTTTTGAGAATCTTGTTCAAGTGGTTTATAATGTCTGAAATCTCCAATCAAGGACTGTGTGTGTTCTTTGACTTAAAAGCCTGTATGTCAGGTTATTAAAACACGTTATCCCCATCTAGTATCTAGTATGAACTGTAGGATGTTATGTCCACTTCCTCCTAAAGTTCACCTTGCATTTCTTCCCCAGTTCTCAGATTGAAGTCCATAGTGGTAACTTTTTGTGCCTTCTTTTTTTGTCCTTTGAGAGGTGACTTCAATAACAAAGTTACTCAGAAGGATTGTGTGTCACTAGAGACAGTCTTTCTGTCAATATTCAGATGCCTGCATTTTAATTCAACATGAATGATGTACACTGTCTGAAAAAAAAACCCAAAAAAACAACAACATGGGTATCCTGCTACAATGTGCACAGGAGGGAAAAATCAGACCGTTGGATCAGCATGCAATTATGTATTAATAATAGATGGAATGATAGAAAAAAAAAAAGAGCTTGGCAAAACTCCCAGGTACTTCATGTAACAAAAATTCTATGATCTGTTTTGCATATGAAGAGTAGAACACACTCTCAGGTTTCCTCAGGGGTAGAGGGCTTGGCACCAGTCCAAAGACTAGCACAGTGATTCTGCTCTTACAAGGACACATCTGCAAGCCCTGGCTTTCTCCCCAGCATCATGTAGAGCTATGGGAAGAAAGCCAGAAACCTGGTTAGTGTCACAGAATGAAATCCCATGTCTTTTAGAGCTTTCCAGCAAGTATTTACAGGGTGTCCTCTTAACATTTGCAGAAGCTCAGCTCCTAGGAAGAGAATAAAGTTCTGCTTTTCATATGGTGGCATGTGAATGCACTGGGGAAACTCTAGGAACATGGGTGTATATAGTCTTCTTTAAAATAGGCCAATACCTTATAGAAAAGACTATCCTCTTCTAAAGGTGGTTCCCTGGAGATTGTTTAAATTTTTTTAATTACTGCTGTTATAATATTCTCCCCATGCCTGTTCACTTCAGATTAGCACATATTCACATTTTTAAAATCAATAAGCCCAAATACAGAATTAAATCTCAGAACACGATTACCTACATATTAATTGAGTTAATATTTTTTACAAAAATACAGCACAAGCCACTTTAATTCTTGACTGTAGTTTTTAAAATATGGTGTCCGATAGTGGTGGAGCACGCCTTTAGTCCTAGCACTCAGGAGGCAGAGGCAGGGGGATCTCTATGAGTTCCAGCCCTGGTCTACAGAGTAAGTTCTAGGACAGCCAGGGCTACACAGAGCCCCTGTCTTGAAAAACAAAAAAAGAAACAAAACAGAAAATAAAACAAAACAAACAACAGCAACAAAAAGATCATGTCTCTTTTATGCCATCCCATCTCGATTATTTGAGTGTTCCTATTAATTTTTAAGAAAACAGCCAGCATAACTTTGTTTTGGAGCCTCGTTACCAACTCACCCAAAAATAGTAGTACCTTAGCTGCTGTGGTTTGAATGTGAAATTCCCCTACACACCCCTGTGTCTGAACACTTGGTCACCAGCTGGTGGAGCTGCTTGGAAAGGGTATGGAAACTTTAGGAGACAGTTGCTGGTGGAGGTAGATTAATCAGGACCTTGTGGGGTTTCACAGCCCAGCCCCACTTTCTGTTTTTGTTTTAACTACAGATACAATATGATTTCAGGAGCTCTTTCCATCTCCTGACTCCAAATGTCCAGTAGAGCCCCCTGTCTGTTGCTTACATGCAACCCCAGATATTCTTATGTAAGTAGATGCACCATCTCTAAAGTAGGCTCAGGAAGTCAACTTCAAAGTGGCTGAAGGTCCTGATCTTTCCTTCACCAAGGGCAAGAAGCACCTCTTCAAAATACATAGAAAAAAAACAGTAAATATCCCTATCCCCACACTCACGTAATTCTTATAGTAGTTTTTGTTCTTGCTTTTGTTGTGATTGTTTTTGTATGTAATATTTTTCTTAGAGTAATATGCTCTCAGAGATCAGATTGGATCTTACACATTTTATAAGGTCCCAATGCAACTAGCACATAGCACTTCACATATCTAGCTTAATAAATAATTGATTTAAAAAACTTAATGAAAACAGATTCAAGGTCCCAGAAACAATTTAACTGCACAGTTTGCTTGATTTCAGATTGTCTTTGGATTTATCTGGCAGATGTATTTTTGAGACTTGCTTCAAGTGGGTGTAATTTCCTACTTGAAACCATTAAATCTAGTGTCATCTGTCCTGGCATCCATCTACTTCTGAGCAGTTCTGTGTGGCTAAAAACAAAAGTTCTTATTATTCGACTAGACATTTTAATGGACCCTGGGGAAGTAAAGTTACTTTTTGAAGGTTCCCCCCCCTAAATAAAGGCCACAGAAATGCATAGAGACGCACATAGAAAATCCATAGTGATTAAAGTATCATGATTACCTAAAATCGTAACCCAGACATGATTTACTAAATTTTTATGGTATGACACACCATCAGATGTACTGTCTTATATAAATTTCACAGCCAGCATGTTGAGGGTATTATTATTAATTACTATTCCCATTTTATAGGTGAAGAGATTGTGAATGAGATGCAACATAAGTTAATACAAATTTTACAAGAGAGAAAAATCTGAACAAAACCAGAAGTTGCCAATGCTTTAGAAGAAAACAGGTCCTTATGGCTTGTTGCCAGGGATGTTTTTTCCTGCATGATTCAGACCTCATCAGCAGTAAAAGCCCAGGCAACAAGATGTCTGCTGTCAGGTTGTGCTGCCCCTGGGGAAACTGGAGCCCCTGCTTGTTATCTCACTGTTTTGAAAAAGGCTCAAGATGAAAACTCTTTCAAGACAACAGAACTATGTTACTTTCCCCTTCTAGGACAGGCACCAAAGAGTCCACTGGTGAAGTTCTCACTTCCTCACCCAGCAAGGGAATCCAGGAAGAACAGGCTTGTTGTGAAATGTGTGAGAAAGGGACAGTAGTAGAGATGCCCATGCTGACAGGGTGTGGATTACAATGAGGTACTGCAGGGAGTGGGCCCCTTCTTTCCAGTCATCGTGCATTTTATATGAAGCAGAAGGGGACACTGGGAAATCCTAACAAGGATAAGGTCA
This sequence comes from Meriones unguiculatus, assembly GCF_030254825.1. Classification (NCBI taxonomy): domain Eukaryota; kingdom Metazoa; phylum Chordata; class Mammalia; order Rodentia; family Muridae; genus Meriones; species Meriones unguiculatus. The sequence goes on along the minus strand of NC_083367.1, from coordinate 72,977,834 downwards.
GGCATGCAGCATGGCACAGAAGAAGATCTGACTAGTATCTCCACTAAAAGATTCCAGTGTAACTGTGCAACTGCCTTTAAGCCTGTACAATAGGAACAACTACCCATTTCTTTCTTAGCCCTGGTCAGCCAAAATTCAAGTTCATCCAGTTTCTCAGCAACTCCAAGAAAGGATCTCTTGCATTGCAATTGATTTTTATCATTTTGGATTGATTTTCATCAGTGGCAGCACCATCTGTTCCTGATACACTTGAGATGCAAGGTTTTTTATTGTTTCTTTGTTTTGTTTTTTGTTTTTTTTGTCAATCTCTTGCATCACAAGTATTGGCAGCATTTTTGCTTATGCCACACTCAAGAAGTTGTTGATGTGTTTGCTTCCTTACTCCCTGACTCCATGCAAATTTTCTTTGCTTTTGGTATCACAGAGAAGGCTCACAATATCGATCCTGTTGCTGCAAAGAAACCTCCTGAGACACTGAAAGCCAATTACCTCATACTGCACCAAGCAATACATTTTAGGATAGCCTTAGCAAAAGGAGTCAGTATAGTGTTTTACTAGAAAGGAAACTATAAAATGGGTGTTCTTTGGATTCTTCTCTTCTATAACCCATTCAGGTCATGTTTTATTGGTGCTCATTGTCAAGGCAGAGAGTGATAAGTGTGGAAACCATAGAAACATATTATGACCAAGTTGATGTTGCTTCGAAACAGCAGTGACTCATGCTGTGAAACACTTCCTATGATCCATTAAGACCAGCCTTAGAGTTTTGTCAGGAAGGCCTGCTATATGTGTATTGTAGATAGATGTCAGTCACTTGCTCACAGGGGAAGATCTCCAAATTAAATGACTTGCAAGTCACCAGGGTTTCCCTAGCAATAACACAGCAGCCTTTATCAGTTTATTCAACCGAATACCCTGAGTTATAAGGAATATATAAAATCCTTACCGGATACCCACACAACCCTTCTCTCTTCCATGCGTTCTTTGCCTTCAGGTCTTAAAAAGTTAAGGAAGAATATGCACTCAGAAGTATGTCAGCACTGTGGTCTACCAGGTATCCAATGCTTATTGTTCCTACAAGCACAATGGAAACAATGGGCACACAGCTGGTGATAAAGGACAGCACTGGAGCACCACCATACAGTGTGAAGCCTGGAGACTCAAGATGGTCACACAGCAAAGGAAACAACACAACATTCTTCCACTACCAACTGGTCAATCAGCTCCCAACTTGAACAGACTTTACAGTGTGAAGGAAAAGGTAAGCAACCCCTGTTATCACTGTGGACTCCTGGTGCCCTTTGTTACTACAGCCCTTCCAGGCCCTGAGCTCAGTTTAGAGATCTGCCTGAGTTTCATGGAGCATTGCTACTCCAGAGCCTAGGCCTATCAGAACAGTCATAACATCAGCACCTGACCCCAAATGCTCCCCTGTCTCTCTAGGAGAGGTGTGCAGGCACAGAGGGAAAGTGACACCTGAGTTGACAGAACATCCACATTCCCTTAATGCTTGAGCCAAGCCAGTATTGTGATCCCATAAAATAGGAGCTGTACTCAATAGGACAGACACACTCAGTTGTATTCTACCCTCTGAGAGATGTTCTGACCAGAGAAGAAAACACATCTGAGCTACTAAAGCATCCCATTCCTTTGATAACTGAATTAACCTAGTAGTTTTGGGCTATGAATCTATCTTAAGTGTTGGAGGCCTTGCCTAGCATGCATGGAGCACTATGTTCAATCTTGAGTAACAAACACACACTCTCCCCACCTTTCTCAAGTAGTTCAGTCCTAGGGAATCAGAGCGTTGGTCCAGGAGAACAGTCATGATTCAGGTGCCCCAATCTACATTTTGTGTGTATACAATCTACATTTTGTGGTATCCAAAAGAACTGTAAACTTGGCTTACCCTCTGAGCCAAACAATAATAACATACTTCTTCCCTACATCAGTAACACATGAGCTCCTGCTCCTGAGATAACCACCGTCTGACTAAAGAAGCCAACACTTCACTGTTTCCTGGTACACAGAGCACATGCCATAGAGGCACCACACTAGTCCCAGTTCCTGGGTGCCACTGCATTGGCACAGAACTGAGCTCTTTACCTGTCTCCACTAGTTCAATGTTAAGAGTTGTCATGGCACAGCACCCTCTCTTCTGTTGTCTGAGTTGACAAAGTGCTCTGTTGACTCTCAACCTGATTGCAGCCCCTCCCTGGTTTGGAAGGACTTAACCTCAAGGACACCCTTCCTTCCTGGCTCTTTGTCAGGGGTGCATTCTGCCCACCGGAATCAGCCACAGTTGCATTTCTGCTTCCTGAGCCTGAGTTACTAGGAATTACTCTGAGGGGAGAGCTAATGCCCTACTGTGCCTAAGAGAGTGGACATGTACCCAAGTCACACATAAACAGCAGTTCAACAAGACACTTATGCAGAAAGCTATTTCCACTGTGTCTCAGCACCTGTGTTCTAGTGCAGCTGCCTGTGGTGCAAGTCAGGCCTGATACCAAAAGGGATCCTGATAGCTAAGTCACTTGACTATGGAAAAAATAAGAGTAAGAGGAACTGGAAAGTCGTTGCTGCTAAGATGGCTCACAGCTTGCTGTCTACCCACTGATACAACTCTTAAATCTAGTCCATGGGGGTGGCTGTTGTCACCAATAATGTTGGCATCGTTGAACAAACTGTAGAGAATATATATCCACACCCATCCAAAACCATCATTGTGTTTTGAATATGACATGTCCCCCATAGGCTCACATATTTGGATACTTTTGTCTTAATGAAGTTCCTGGAACCAAGGCCTTTGATCATATTTCATGGTAGTTTTTTTTAATTTACATTTTATTTACCTTTAATTTTAAAATCCATTTCAGTGTCTTTTGGTATATAGAAAAAAAGCACTTCTTAGCACATTTTGCACCAGAAGGCACATAAGAAAGGTTCACTTTTACATGTACATATGTAGTAAACAAATGTACATGTGGGTATCGTATAGTATTTGGAAAGAACAAAGAATTATATTATGAGCTGACTGGGAAGGACAGAAAGCAGACAAAGGACACAAGTCATGAAAGAATATAAAGATGATTGTTCTTCCAATTTTTTAACTTTTACTTTTTTCTTTTTTTGTGGTAGGATAGATAAAGAAAAAAATGTAATTCATGGTGAACCTATAAAACTCTAACTGAAACTCTACAGCTTCAGAATGCCCATTCTAACTGTGTACAGGTTCACCGAGGTTACAGAGTGTGGAACTAGGCAACTGCTTGTTTGAATGGCCATGTTAATCAAGCTGTGCGAAGTTTTTATTTGTTAGTTCATTATAGTAAAGTGATTTGTATATTAAAATGAAAGGAATGAAGATAGACAGGAAGGAAGGAAGGAAGGAAGGAAGAAAGAAAGAAAGAAAGAAAGAAAAGAAAAGAAAAGAAAAGAAAAGAAAAGAAAAGAAAAGAAAAGAAAAAGGAAAAGATTTGCTTTATGCTGTTGTAGAGTAAATCAATGAGGTTGTCCACAGAAAGCTTCCCAAGGTTCCAGAAGCTCAGAGGACCATTGGTCTCATACCCAGGCCCAGCAGAGCACATGCATTGCCACTTTGGACATAAGCAAGGACTTTGAAAACACAGCCAGTCATTCAAGCTGTTGAACCAGTTCATTTCCTCCCACTAGCCTGAAGCCCATTTGAGATGCCATTTTTAGTGTATGCTGAACGGGCTATAATGGTCTCTTTTCCTAGTGTGTCTACTGTTTCATTCACCCAAGTCACTACATTTTGTGCTTGTAACTATCTAACATGCTTTAATTTTTAGTAATGCAAGTTCCATCAATGATTTTCTTTCCAAAATGGCAAATCTTACAAGATTATACTTTCCGATGAAGGCTGGAAATTTTCTAAACAGTTCAAATGTTTCTAAGGGTTTGCATTACATATGAGCATAATTTCTCAGTAGCATTAGCATTTACATTGTATTTTGTTTTCCAATTTGGAAAGCATTTATTATAATCATTCATGTGACTCTCAGAAAAGGTTATTAGGTTTTGTTTATTTTTTCATACAGTCTGGAACTTTCTTCAATGTACTTGCTATAGCTTTTCCTATAGTCATTATTTTACATCATATATTTTCATTTCAAATTAGCCTATATTAATCATATTCTACTATATTTTCTGGGTTTGTTATAAGTAGTTATTATAATGAAAAACTAAACATACTATTTTTAATCATATACTTGGCCAAAAAAATCGCCAACCTTCTTTGTCATATTCCGTTTGTGTACCTAGTATAGAAGGAGATAATGTTGACTTGATTTTTTGTATGTGCCACAAACTCAGAGAAGAAATGATCACAGAGTGGTTCCTCATGTTTAAGAAATATTTTCATATAAAAGTATACTACTGAAAGTCAAGATCATAGACTATTTCTTCTTCATCTCAATTTGACTTTAGCTGTCAGGCCTAAATATATTATTAAGATACATTCTGACTGAACAAAAGATATAAAGCTGCAATATCTAATATCTTAATAAATTTCCCATCTTGTTAAATTTCTTCTAATTATTTTCATATTTAATGGTGTTTTAATGGAGGTCGTTGTGATAACAATGGTTTCAGTCAACAAGTGACCTTTGTAAACAAATCTTTCCCCACAGTAGTATCAGAAGTTAACCAACCAAATGAAATAAAGCATAAAACTAAATCATCAAATCAGAAAATATGCAGCCCTCAGTTATTTGTACTTCCAGAATTCTAGACAAAGGAGTGAGACCATTTTGAAATTTTATATCACCATCTTGCACTAGGCTTAAAATTGTTTTAAGTCTGCTGACACAGACAGAAATACGTACATGTCTCATGATGAAGCTGAACAGACCTCAGACCAGTTGCACTCAGCTGCTTCAGGACCTTGAAAATTATCTTGGGCTTGATTGAATTGCTGGTTAATACACAGGAAGTAAATTAGGTCTGTAATTCAGATGGCCTTTTCTAATGACTCATTTTTTCTGTCAATAAAACTGACAACAGAGACTGGCACAGTCCCTTTGCTCAACTCTGGCCTGTCATGTCAAGTCATGTGACAGAATGGAGTGTTGCCAGATACACACTGTCAGTCCCTATTGGTGTTTTTATGAAAACAAGGTTAGAGAAACAGGCTGTTCAAATGTAGCTTTCTCCACAGACAATGGGATGGCACCCACCACTCACTGAAAGGTCTCACGAAGAGCATTTTCATTAATGGTACAGCCCAATGTGTGTAAAGATAAGCAAGTCTGCTTTCCTGTTAAAACTTCCTCCTTTGGCACCAGACTTCCTACACTGTTCTCAGATCTTCCTAAAATATGCAAATAGCTTATCTCGCTTCTATTCCTGAGAACGTGCAAGAATCTCTAGGAAAAATTAGGAAAATTGGATTTGATGGTAAATTGAAACCACAAAAGAAAATTTAAAAGGTGTTCATCACAAGGGATTTTTTTTAAAACAGTCCATTTTAAAGGAACAGAAAAAAAGAGAATCTTTACCTTTATTCTGATATTTCCTTGATGTCAATCTAGTCACTAATCAGTTCAGATTAGCCTAGTACAGATAGGCTAGACTCAAGAAAATTCTGACACTTAAACAGATAATGAAGGGACAGATATGTGGGCTTGTTGATAGAATCCTGATTAAAAGCCGCTGTGATGATAACCCATTTCTCAGGATGACTTGCCTATGTGAATGCTCACTCACATGCTCGCCCCCCACCCAAACACACACATACATACACACACATGCTAGAATGTACATACACATGCACACACACATATGCATATATGTACATACATGCAAACATACACACACACTCACACATCTTTCACTTAGCTGAGGAAAATGAAGGAGATAAGAGAAGGCTGAAAGAAGCCAGTGTGGACAATCAGTTGCCACTAAATTATAAATCATGAAGCCACTTTCAAAGCTGGTTTTCAAACTATTACTGAGTTAGAGTCCTTACATAAAGAGTTAAAGAATAACTTTCAGAAAATTGTGCTTGCCAATCAAGAAAAGACATAAAAGTCTTCTTTTAAAATACAATAAGATGTTTGTTCTTCTTCAAAGTATGAAAAATTTAAACTAGATGTTGAGATATTTTCTCATGGATAAAACTGGCAGAGAGGGTGGAAGAGACTCAGTTGCTCAAGTGCTGGCCATGTAAGTGTGACAACCCAGGTCCCAAACCCAGTGCCCACATAAAGCAAGCAAACAAACAAGCTCTTGGCAGAGCAGTGTGCCCTGCTGAGGTAGAAACAAGAGGATCCCTGGGGCATGCTGGCTAGTGAATTTAGCCTGATTAGTGAATAATTAATGAGTTCAATGGAGATCCTATCTCAAGAGGAAAGGTATAGAGACACTAAGGAAGATTCTGACACTGACCTTTGACCTCCAAACACATGTATGTGCACCCACTTGCACATGCATGCACGCATGCGCACGCACACACACACACACACACACACACACACACACACACACGTAACCCTGAAATAAAAATGTTAACATTCTCATTCACCAGGGCTTGGGCAAGTGATCATTCCATTACTGAAACTCATAAGTTCATAGAAGTTCTGTAAGAAGCAAACTGACCACTTCATTAACATTTTAGATGTACCAAACCAGGCTAGCTCTGAAAGGTCCAGCTCTAGGAGGTGATTTTGTCAGTACGTTCAGAGTAGAGAAAAATACTTTTGAATAGAGATTACTATTTGGTGTGTCACTGCTGATAAAAAGAAATAGAAAAAATGAAAATATGCACCAGGATGCACAGATTGTAAAACGTTTATTTTTACAACTTGAATGAAATGTATAGCACTTAAGAAACACCAGGTGAGGCTGGTGAGATAAAACAGTGAGTGAAAATGCTTGCTCCTAAAGGCCATCCAAGGTCAATACTTGGAACCCATGCCAAACACTGGACACAGCAGTGTGCTTCCGTAAGCCCCGCCCTCGCGCAGTGAGACAGAGAACAGACACAGTAGTGCAGCCTGGATGCTTGAAGATCCTCCCTCAACACAGCAAGAGGAGAGAAGCTGACTCATGAATATTGTCCTCTGACTTTCACAGGCAACACGACCTATGTGTATCCACACTCACACACACTAACAATAATGGCAAAAAATTAAAACAGTGAGTGAAAATGCTTGCTCCTAAAGGCCATCCAAGGTCAATACTTGGAACCCATGAAAGGAGAAAGATAAGGCAGACAAATGCATAAAAGTTGTCAAGAGAAGTTTAATTACAAAACAGACATAAAGGATAATATACAAAATATAATTCTTTTTGCACATGTGCTAAGTGCATCAGCTAGCTTTAAGAGTGATGCAGAAGAGAATAAGGGCATGTTGCTTTAACAAGTAAAATGGAGATAATGAGATGGAATGATATAGATTTAATTTATATTGTGCTCGGGTGTTATCTAAACTCAGGAAGAGAAAAATTAAAATAATTCAAGAAAGAAAAGGCAAAAAGACATAGAAAAAGAAGTAAATACCCAAAGCACTCCTTTTTAAAGTAATTTCAACATGAAGAGTGTCATGTGTCTTCAGGGAAAGGCCCCAAATCTTCAGCAGTGATTATTTCCTCCATTTTTACAGAAGTTAGAGATCAAAAGCATTTTCCTACAGTGAGTGCCAAGAAATCTATATTTCAAAACCTGAGCTCATGCTGACTCATTGTCTACAATAGGAAAGTCATTTATCTTTTTATACTTTTTCTGCCACTACCACAAGACTCCTTTTTCAGCTCAAAACGTTACTTTTTGTTTGTGATTGCCGATTTTGGTGTGTTTCCAAACCAGCTTCATTGTCTTAAAGACTATTTCCTTACATGGGATCTTGAGAAAAAGAATAGAATATATTAAAGTTAACCTTTTTTACTCACAGTACCCTTTTCTTAAATCATTTTTTTCCTGAATTTTTTTTTTTCTGATAGAAAGTCTGTATTTTTAGCTACTTCTTTTGGTTGACAGGCTTCCCAAATAGCATCTATGCATCTGCCATGCATGAGTTATTTAATCTTTGATTGTTGGTGAACTCAACCATGTAACTACTGTGCCTGACAGGCCCTCCCTGGGCTACCCTGGGTAACTGTTCATGGCTCCCAGCAGCTTCCCTTCCTGGAGGAGTCTCCCTCATCCAGGTCCCCAGTTACACTATTTTTCTGCTGAGATGAGAACCTCCTGTCAGTTCTGATAAGATTCTAACTCTCACTACAAGGCTATTATGAAACGTGCATCCATAATCGAATGTAGTTGGAAAGAGACTGTATTCTAAAGATCAAACTGTTAAAGCCTTTGGTTCCACTGGAGATAGTAGACTAATTCTCCAGTTTACGAAACTTTTATATTTGTTTGCACACTGACAAAATCTCAGTGGAAAATCCTCATAACTCACTTATCCATCTCTATTGCCTTTGGTAATTTTTCTTGGAAATGGTTAGACTCTGGAATTTTGAAATCCCTGCTACTCTAAAATGAAGCCACAAAGGTCACTGTCCCTCCATGTCAGTGTCTCCTCCGATCTCTCTTTCTTTGTATGTGCTGTTCTCTTTCCCGTAGGTTAATACATGAGGCTTAAGCTAGCCTCAGTAGCTTCAGTTATCCTAGTAGTGCAGGGGAGTAAGGCGCTGACTTATAAGAGATAACCAGGAACTCAGAGGATTCACCAAGTTTACAACTGGCAGACCTTTATTAAGTATGTGTTATTAGAGCCTGAAATAACTATCAGTGCAGCTAGGAAGTTGAGACTCAGACATGGTAGCAGGCAGTACCAATAAGTGACTCTATATACAAGATACACAAATTATAAGGGCCTGGGTAAATCCCATCAAACAGAACAATTGTTTTCCAGTGAGGTAAGAATGAAAGACTTATTGGACAGCTTCAATTATGTTCTAAGAATGAGTAGGATTTATGTAACTTAACTGAGAGATGAGACACCTTCTGTGGAAGAAAAATACAAATTAAGGAAGAGAAGTAGCTGAGTCTAAGGTGGGTTCTTTGTTCAAGAGCACACATCTGAGCTGGGATGGAGGTGAGTTGGGTATACACTGCATGGCATGGGGCTTGCCATTCTTGAAGACCTCTTCATGCTGAAATGTACAGCCTACTATTGCCTGCTGTTAAGGAGAGGAGCCCCAGCACGACCTTTTGAGGAGGTAGGTGGATCCCTAAGTAACCCAGCCAACTATGGGTATGCTGTTGTGTCACAACTAGTCAGCCCAGTAAAGCCATGCATGGATTGAGTTTGAAATGTGGCCCACAAGCACACATGGTTTTTCAGTGTGGTCACCAGATGGTGACACTGTTTGGGGAGTCTGTGGAATTTTGGGGAATGGGACATACACAGCCAGAGTTTGGCCTTGACTTTTATTCCATCTCTAATTCTGGTCTAGCTCCATGCTTCCTGATCTACAAGATGTGAGGGAGCTGAACAGGACAGCTGTACCACCATAAATGGGAGCTACCCCCATTCTTTCTCTGAAATGGATGTGTCCTCTGCCACTGTGAGGCAAATAAATCTTTCTTTCCTTGTTTCTGTCAGATATTTGGTCACAAGTGACAAAAGAAACTAAGACAAGTGCCTTGCTAATTCGCTTGTACCAGTTACCTTTGAAAACTAAAACCTGACTGTGATAGTAAAGGAGAGCAAATAGCATGAGGGCAAGACACTGCAAGATATGAGCTTTCATCCACACTTCTTAAATCTTGAGGAGTTATTTTTGGCTCCACAAGAGGTCAGTGACCCCAAAGTTTCATAAGAAATATGGACGCTAGTTAATGGTTATAAGACAAAATGGATGTCTTGAGCTTTCAAAGATCTATATATGTACTGAATGCCACATAATTTTTCCACCAACCAGGTCAACAATGACTTATATATAAGTCAAATAGCCATCTTTCTGGTGAATATGTGACATAATGGCATAAGGTATCTTATTGGAATATTGAGTATTCTTCTAGTTTGGGTAACAAGAACAACTTAAATGACCCAAGACACTTAGCATCAAGGATGATAGTACCACTGGGAAGGGGCTGGAGAGATGTCTCAATATTAAGTGTTCTTGTTGGCTTTCCAGTAGACCAGAGATCTGTTTCCAACACCCATATCAACTGCTTATGGCCACATACCACTCCTGTTCCAGGAGAGCCAACGTTGTCTTCTGATAGGTTTTCTCTCTCTTGAAACAGAAAGACAATCATTGCAGAGAGGGGGCTGTGCAGAAACAGTTGCTCTAAAAAGCAGAACAACCTGGGCACCTTTTCTGTGTACAAATACATGATTGTGCTACACACTTGAGTTAAGAGAAAACATTGTAGGAGACTCACGCTTTGCATTGGAAGAAAAGCATGAGAGACTAACAATGAATGTGTAAGTGAGATGATAGACCTTTAAAATGGGTTGTCTTTCAAAGTCTTCTAAGACAAAACAACTACAATATCTGGGGCACAATCCCAGCAAACTGTCAATCATGCAGGCATGACATCTCTCATATCCTAGATGATAGGCTAAGAGTAGGCACTTGGAACTCTGGTAGATATAAGGTAGGTGAAAATCATTTCTTAGCAAGTCCAGGAAGAAAGAAAAACTAGAGGAAAAAAGCCAGGGATCAGCTTTCTCTCAAAGATGACTGAAAGGATGGCAACTGAGAGGGACAGGAATTTGGGGGACAGTGTTCAGTGCTCTTCCTGCTTGTTTCCAGTGTCATCAAATGCATGTCAGGTACAAACACAAAAAAGCAGCTTTCTTCCCAAATGCTCAGTGGGCATCTTTTCTGACCTTTCATATCTTTTTGTTCCCATAGCCTTCCTTCTACAGCGCATGTCCAGCTGTGTTCTCAGAACACCCACTCTCAGAGTTGTAAAAGTTCCAAAGATCTTTACTTCCCTGAGTTTGCTTTACCTCTTCCTCTTCTGTTTCCAATTATCCACAATCTATTCACAATACTTGAAACGATCATCTTTCTAAGTATCACTTTGCCACAATATTTCCTTCCTTAAAATCTTAGTATGTTTTGATTGCTTCCCAAATCCAATTACAATATAAGACCAAAGCTATTTTGCTTTCCTGATCCTGGAGTTTCTATCTTTCCATGTTTGATTTCTTCCGGACTTCCATGTTTCAGTAATATTTAAGAAAATATAAAAAAAAATTACTATAGTTGCAATAAGAAAATTTTGTCATTTTCTCTCTCATATTTAGCACATTTAGCATATTTTTCTATTTAAACACAACTGTCCTTTCTTCTTCAGTCATGTCTTGAAATTTCCAGCATGATTGCTGTCACTCAAGATTTTCTTAGTTTTTAGTGAGAGTTTCTATTGCTGTGATAAAATACTGTGACCAAAAAAGGAGAGGGTTTACTTTGCTTACACTTCCATATCACAGTTCATTATTTAAGGAAGTCAGGGCAGGAGCAGGAGACAGAAGCTGATTGATGCAGAGACCATGGAAAGATTCTGCTTACTGGCATGTTCCTCATGGCTTGATTAGCCTGCTTTTTTGTACCATTCAGGACCACCAGCCAGGGATGGCACCACCCACAATGTGCTAGTTTCTTCCCACATCAATCACTAATTAAGAAAATGCCCTATAGGCTGCCTGAAGCTCAATCTTATAAATATAAACAATTTATTTTTCTTAACTATTTTTAACAATTCATTCATTTTGTATCTCAAGTATAGCCCCCTCCCTCATCTCCTCCCAGCCTCATCCTCCCTACTTCTCCCCCTTCCCCTGACCCCTGGACCCGAGTCCACTACTCCTCCTCCCCTCTTAACTGAGGTTCCCTCCTCTTAGATGACTCTAGCTTGTATCAAGTTGTCATAAAAACTAGCTAGCATACCTACAGAGTAGTTTGTTTATTCCCAGATAGGAACAATTAATTTTTTCTTCTTGATCCCTTATAAATGCACAGTCACAAACACAGAGGATAAAAAAGATGATGGTACCTTTGATAAATAAAATAGTGATAATAATCACATTCATAGATGGAGCTTGTAGTATATATATTTTTTTATATATCTTTTATATATCTACCTTTTATATAACTTCTTAGACTATTCTTAATATATAGATGGAAAAAAGTATGTGCAATGCTCCTTTCTTTCTCATATCTTCCCATATATCACAAAGAGTTTTATATACATAGAGCCAAACAAAACTTGATGGATAAATTGAGTTTCATTGCACGGCTTTAGAAAATAGCTTTCCATGAATTTTTCTCACACATAACAAGTTGTGATGATAAATAATTTGGTACTTCCTGCTCTCTACCAGGAGAGTGCTTGAGAATTAGAGACAGAATCATAAAAGGGTTCATTTTAGAAAGTTACCAAGAGAATAGAAAGGAATCACAGCCTGCAGGGACAATAGACAACAAATTCCTCCTTATCCTTCTTATTGCCATCCCAACTTTAGGGACACTAAAGAACAGATAACCCGAGACCCTATAGAGTTTTATCCTAAAAATAAAGGCAGTCACTAGCTCCTATGCTGAGTAGCAGCACTGACAGACGGAGCTTTTAGGAGGCACTACTAACTGCACATGATTCAGGCTCCAAGGCGATATCCACGAGATGCTCTTTCCACACACACACACAAGCATCTTACCATGAGGAGAGACTCTAAGGAAGAAAATCTTGGCTTTGGATTACTAAGTTCCATCCTGAAATAAGTACTTAGTCTGTTTTTATATTTGAAAAATGACATAGTATTCTGCAGGGTTTTGTTTCCTTCTTTCACCTTTCTTTCTTTCTTTCTTTCTTTCTTTCTTTCTTTCTTTCTTTCTTTCTTTCCTTCCTTCCTTCTTTCTTTCTTTCCTTCTTTGTTGTATTTCTCATTAATATTTAGTATTGATATATATTTTAGTTAAGCAGCAGTTATTCCTAAACAGCTGTATAACCAAATCACCACACAGAGACTAGGATGTATTTAATTAACCTAGAGCACAATGCTGGGTAATAGTTACTCCATCTTAAACCTCCAACCCTGCATAGTTTCCTACCATTCAGATTTCACCCATTATACTTGCTTTTAGTCATGTCTTAGGTCAGTTCATTTCTCCACGTGGTTGGTTCCAAGACCTCTCCTGCAGATTCTTCTCCTTTTCTCTCCCTCTTCTTCCTTCCTCTTCCTCCCCCTCTGGACCAGGATGTCCCACCCTATCCTCTCCATTGCTCAGCCATGTGGCTGGTTGTTTTAATTGACAATTTAGAGAACAAATGGTGGCATGTTTACACAAATTTGAGATAGGTAGTGTTTAGACTACACATCACAATACAATGTCCGGATTGAAACCAGATAGTGGGAGAGAGAAATCAGCATTTGAATGAACAAGGTAAATTGTATACATTCCAAAAGAACATTATACAAACACTTCTTTCTTTCTTTCTTTCTTTCTTTCTTTCTTTCTTTCTTTCTTTCTTTCTTTCTTTCTTCCTTCCTTCCTTCCTTCCTTCCTTCCTTCCTTCCTTCCTTCCTCTCTCTCTCTTTCTTTTTTCTTTCTTTCTTTCTTTCCTTGGCCAAACTTTTGTGTTTAACCCTCTGAACTGCAGACAACTTCACAGTGAGTACTTGGAGATGGCCCTCTCTTTGGCTGTGCTGCAGTGATTAACACCTTGGCAATTTCCTGTCCTTTCTCTACTTTATTCTTCTTTAGAAACTACTCTATTTTAATGGGTAATATAACTAGACCCAAGGCTTATGTAAATAATCATAGTGGGTTTTTATCATGATCACATAAGCAAACAAATAGAAGAAATAAGAAGAGGAAAAGCAAATGGACATGACATAAGCATAGACTCAGTGCCTGGTTAATGATAAATATTTTTACTTATAATCATATATAACTCACATATTTTATGCATAAAAATTATATATTTATACATTTTATTCAAGAGAAATTAAAAGAATAATACAATGAACTACCATCAGCTCTATATCACTAATCATTGATTATATTTTCCCCTACATACATCTTTTTAAATATTTTTTTCTTTTTCTTCTTCTTCTTCTTCTTATTTATTACAATTTATTCAACTTGTATCCCTCCTGTGGCTCCCTCCCTCATCTCCTCCCAATCTCACCCTCCCTCCCTCTACTCCCCTTATGCCCCTCTCTTAGTCCACTGATAGGGGAGGACCTTCCCTTCTATCTGACCCTAGCCTATCAGGTCTCATCAGAACTGGTGGCATTGTCTTCCTCTGTGGCCTGGCAAGGCTGCATCCCCTAGGCAGAGGTGATAAGAGGGCCTGCCACTGAGTTCATGCCTGAGACAGACTCTGCTCCTCTTACTGGGGAACCTCCTTGGAGACTGAGTCTATGGGCTACATCTGAGTCAGATCTTCTCCTTGCAAGGTCCTTGGTTGGGGCATCATTCTCTTCAGGGCACCCAGGGCTCAGTTTTTTTTTTTTTTTTCTCTCTCTCTTGGTTTCCTTTTGGAGCTCCTGTCTCCTCCAGGTCTTTCTATCTTCCCCTTCTTTCATAAAATTGCATGCACTCTGCCCAAAGTTTAGCTATGAGTCTCATAGCTTTGATACCATGATCAGTAGAGTTTCAGAGGACATCTGTAGTAGGTTCCTGTCCTTTTCCTTGTCTTCTGCTTCCGATGTCTATCACATTTGTCTTTGTGAATAAGGACGATTTTCCTTATACTTAAGATGTAACAAGGGAAATGCTCCTTTGTGTTCTTATCTCAACAATATTTCGCCTCTTTTACAAAAATCAGTTATGAAAAATGTGACACTCATTTTACCACTGAGCATATTTTGGCACCAAGTCATACCTTCTCCCTATCAACTGTTATTTGAGGGATCCTGGTATAGGGACTCTTCAGGGTCTCAGACTCAGTGAGCTGACCTTGGAAGTCACGCTGAGGCACTCTGAGCCTGAGCATGCTAGCTTCAGTTTCTTTGTCACACCCGCAGAAATGCAGTGGCTTCCTACAGGGTTATGATCTGTAGTGCCCCAGGATCCACCTGTCCCAGTGAGTCAATGTTCTCTTTTCTGCACTAACCATGCTGCGCTCAAGGTTTTTCTCCAACTGATGCAGAAAAGAGCTGCGCATGGGCAGCAGACTTTACGGAGAGCCTGGATATATCTTAAAGGAAAGAAAAGAGTTTGTTGGGATCCTCACCAAAAATTCTGAATCAGAAGCTAGTAGTTTCTATTGCTAAAAGTCATTTGCCCTGAACTCACGTCTCGGGCTTTCTCATCTGAGCTACTCTCTACTCTCTGTTATCAAAATTATTAAGTTCCTTAAATATTTCTATTGATACTAATACCCAACCCTTACAGTGGAGTCAGCTGAGCCTTCCTGTGTGTATATAGTTTCAGACAAATCTCCAAAAATTTTTAATGAATTTTTCATTACATTTTTACATTAATTACAGTTTATTCACTTTGTATCCCAGCTGTAGCCCCCTCTCCCATCCCCTCCCAATTCCACCCTTCCTCCCTCATCTCTTCCCATGCCCCTCTCCAAGTTCACTGATAGGGGAGGTCCTCCTCCCCTTCCATCTGACCCTAGCTTATCAAATCTCATCAGGACTGGCTACATTGTTTTCCTCTGTGGCCTGGCAAGGCTGCTCCTCCCTTGGGGTGGGGGTGGGGGAGTCAAAGAGCTCGCCACTGAGTTCATGTCAGAGACAGTCCCTGTTCCCCTTACTAGGGTACCCACTTGGAAACTGACCTGCCATGGGCTACATCTGAGCAGGGATTCTGGGTTATATCCATGAATGGACCTTGGTTGAAGTATCAGCCTCAGCAAAGATCCTTGTGCCCAGATATTTTGCTTCTGTTGCTCTCCTTGTGAAGCTCCTGTCCTTTCCAGGTCTTACTAACTCCCTTCCTTTCATAAGATTCCCTGCACTCTGCCCAAAGTTTGGCTATGAGTCTCAGCATCTAATTTGATACACTGCTGAGTAGAGTCTTTCAAAGGCCCTCAGTGGTAGGCTCCTGTTCTGTTTCCTGTTTTCTCCTTTTTCCAATGTCCATCCCATTTGTCTTTCTGAGTGAGGACTGATCACCTTACCCAGGGTCCTCCTTTCTTGCTTAGCTTCTTTAAGTGTACCGATTTTAGTATGTTTATTCTATATTAAATGTCTAATATCTACTTATAAGTGAGTATATACTGTGTGTGTCTTTCTGCTTCTGGGAAATCTTTAAAATTATACTCAGTGAAGATTAGAGCCTTTAGGTTTCAATTCCCTTCCTGCTATTCTGAGGACTGCATTTGAAAGAGGATGGAGAGAAAAAGTGAATTGTCATTAAACAATATCCCCCATCAGGTCCAGAAAAAAAACAGTTGATATATGTGAAGCCTTATAAAAAAGTAAGTCAGATGGAAATTTTAAGTTTCTATCTCTCCATATCAGTGAGGTACTAACTGTAAGGGATCACCAGAGGTGGTGATAGTGTGCCAGCCTCAAAGGGGGTTAGGCAAATGTTGTATCTAAGATTTACAGTAACTTATTAGAGGTTATTTTTGAAGTTTTCTTTCTAAAGAAAAAAGTGACTGTTACATGCATGAAGACAATAAAGATAAGGCAACTTCTGTTTGAGCTATTTTAGAGTAAATACAGCTGTTTGAGCATCAGTGTTAAGCTAAGGCAATTAATTTCTATCTTTGAAAGAATCAACAGCAGACACCAAAATGTCCCCAAGGCAATATAATATTTAATATAAATGAAGCATTGTAAGAATTTTGCAAGTGTTACTTTAATTTTGTTGGCATTTTTAGAATGGATTTTAAGATTAATAATTTTTTAGCAGATATTTTTTTCTTTACTGTAATTTAGGGGCAGGGGAGAAGAGCCATAGACAACAAAAATGCATGTGTGCACATCTAAATATTGTCTGCAGATGTTAAATAGTGAATATATTTTATTCCAGGGCAACTGCCAGAATGTTTCCCTCAAGTAACAGCTATTCCAAAGCAGACGCTTCAACCTTTTCTTTTTATATTGTTCAGCTTCCAGTTCATATCACATACAAATCTTGTACTATTATACTTTGAAAGGAAGAAAAATGACACTTTTATATTCATTTTCAGAATGTTAGAAAATATGACTTTCCAATGGGCTACTCTCAGCTTGTTTCGGGGTGGTGAACATGACTTTTGAAAAGAACATGATGTCTACTCTGTTCATATAGCCCTGAAAGATCTCTTTGACATCCCTCTACTTGGCCATGCTGTACCTATTGATACTTTACTGTCTGATTTTGCTCTGATGGTGCTTTCAAATTTCTTCTTTCCCTGTCAAGAGAGCTGTTGCTTTGAAAGAGTGCACAGCTTTAGGGTTACTACAGGTTTCCCACTTCTGTGCTTGCTGCTGCTGACATCATCTGCAGAGAAACGGTCTAATTTCTTACTGCAAGAAGTGGCAGTAAGAGAAACAAGGGTGTCCTTTTCAGTCTCATGACCCTTGCTACTAGAAGTTTCACCTTGAGTCACCTCCATATCCTCCCAGAAGCCTATCCCAGTGTAGGTCTCTAACCTGTCACAGAGATGCCTCTGGTTGCTCTCCTCTCTGTAAGCCCTCTGTCCTCCTGATCTGCTCTCCCTAGGTCTGATCTCCACCCTCATTTCTCTCTTTGCTCCCTCTCCTACCTTGTTCCCTCTCTTCAAACACTTATGGGTCTATTCTGTTTTCCTTTCTGAGTGAGATTTAAGCATCCTCTCTTGGGTCCTCCCTGTTACTTATCATCTTTGGATGTGTGGATTGTAGTATGTTTATCCTGTACTATATGGTTAAAATCCACTTATGAGTGAGTATATACCATGTGTGTTTTTTGGGTCTTTCATTACCTCACTCGGGAAAAACCTCTACCCCAAATTTATCCTGCCTACAAGATGTTCAGGGATAAAGATAGAGAAGAGATTGAGGGAATGTCCAACCAATGTCTGACCCAACCTGAGACCTATCCCATGGGAGAGAACCAACCCCTGACACTATTAACAATATTTTACTATGCTTACAGACAGGAGACTAGCACAGTTGTCCTCTGAAAGGCTCCACCAGCAACAAATCAAAACAGATGCTGAGACACACAGTGAAACATTGGGTGAAGCATAGGGAGTCTTGTGGAAAAGTATGTGAGTGCTGGAGGAGGGAAAGGATAAAAGGACCTGGAGGTAATAAGAGCTCTACAAGAAGACCAACAGAGCCAACTAACCAGAGCCCAAAGGGGCTTACAGAGACTAAAGCACCAACCAAGGATCATGCATAGGCCAGACTTAGGCTCCCTACTCAAATATAGCCAATGAGAATCTCAGGCTTCATGTGGGTCTCCTTGTAAGGGGAGTGGGAGGTGTCTCTGACATGTACCAGCTGTTACCAGCTCTTTGATTGCTTGCCCCTGGCACAGCTGCTTCACCAGGCTACAGGGGAGAAGGATTTTAAAAGTAACCTTTATTATCCTGATTCAATTGTTGGCTTGGAGACTTACTGCCTCTTTCTGCTAACCTGGGCCTAGTCCTGGAAACTTCTAGCCTCTGTAAAACCTAATCTAGGCCTAAAATGCTTTTAACCTCTGAGATTTACTGCTTAATAAGCTTGTTCTTATTAACAATAACCCATTCTTGTTCTTTCTGAACTCTGGCTGGCTGGTTCAACCCAGCTGTTCTGGCTCAAACTCCTCTCCCAGCTGATTTATTCAATCTGCTTTCTTTCTAAACTTCTGAATTTCTCTGCTTGGCCTCAAACTAACTCCAACAATCTTTTCTAATGTTCTGGATCCTTCTCATTTTCTGGCTCATTTGGTCTTCACCCGAGTTCTCTCTTTGCAACCTGTCTCTCCATTACTGTTCTGGTAAAACTCTCTTTCTCTCTCTCTCTCTCTCTCTCTCTCTCTCTCTCTCTCTCCTCTACAAAGATGCTATGACAATACCAAGGTTTTATAACTCTTTGGTTAAGCTGCTGAAGCACAGTAGAGGATGCAGGTAGACAAACAAAACTGGTCAGAAGGCGGGTCCAGGCCCAGTGGGTGCTTTCAGTCAGGGAGCTCTTGGTGGTCAGGCAGGCTCTAGGTATAGTGAGCAACCAAGCCCAGGGAGTTCAGCAGTAAATCTCCAGAGAGAGGAGAGCTCTCTCTTCCCCAGAACAAATTATGAATCTCTGGCAGCCATGGTGGAAGGCTGATGGTATCAGGCAGCACACAGCATGTTTATATCATGTGAAATCAGGGATTTATAAACCTTGGGCAGTGGGAGGGGTTTCTAGGTGAATGTATTTTATTCACTGCGGTCAGGAGCCAGGGATACTTAATCTGCATGTATCCAAACAGTCCTATCATAAGAGAGGAAAAACAGTACTTAATTATCCTATGGGTGGAGGAAGAGCTCCAGGTAAAGTCGAAGGTCATTGGTGGAAAGTCAAGACACCACGCCATCTTATTAGCACAGGGTAGGTATATCCAAGAATCCCCAGGTACTTGCTGAGCAGGTTTTCTTATCAGGAAAAAAAAACCCTTTTTTTCTTGTAATCTTCCCTGATGGCTACATGATGCTCCTTATATTGACCTGTGGTTCCCAGATCAGGCAGAGAATCCCACTAAGAAAAGAGAGTTCACCATTATAGACCAAACACAGAGGCTAGCCTGAAATGTCAAACTTCAACCTTATCCAGCAGAGTCCCACACCCCTCCCCTGTTCCTCAGAGAAGTGATCCAACAACAGCAACAACCCACCCCAGCACATCAAGTTGAATCAGGACTGAGTTCATCCTCTATAGAGGAATGCTAATTCATAAGAAACATGGCTGTTCTGGCAAGAGATCATATAGAGATCATATCCAAAGACCTTCTAGGTCTGTGTGCTCTGCTGGCAATAGATTACATCCAAAGATCTCTAGGTCTGTGTGATCCAGCTTGAATACAAAGACGCTTTTAATCCAGGAGACAGAGGGAAGCAGATCCAAGTTTAAGACAAATTCAGGCAAAGAAAAGCTTAGATCCAGGTCTGGTGGTACATGCCATTAATCCCAAATATTGAAGATTTACCTTACTAGTTTACTTTAGTTAATATGTAGATGGAAGCACCCATGTTTGAAAGCGATGTCTAATTGAGTGGCAGAAATAGTGACGAATCAGAGGAAGAGTTGACAGAATAGGATACACCCAACTCTCTCTCTCACCTGAGCTTCCAACAATTTCATTTTAGAAGAGTGAACTAACTGTAACACCCAGTGGAAAATGAACTTCCACCTTTCCTGCTGAGACCAGGAGCCTTACCTAGCAAAAGAGCCTTGCCCTAAAGCTCTCTAGTCATTCTGACAGAAACAGAACACCCACACTGATCCAGGGTCGCTTTTTTCATCAACTGGAAGACTATAGCTTTTTCCTAGACTTCTTCCAGATGAAGAATGACAGAGGGGCATGGGGGAAGTGGGGAAGTAGGGTGGGAATGGTAGGAACTGAGGGAGCAGTGCTATGATCAGGATGTAAAGTGAATAAGTAATTAAAAAACAAAAGCAACAAACAAAACAACAACAATAAAAGAAAAACAAGGTTGGACTGCTGAGGTCCCCTTTCTTCTACAAGATCAAGATGAAATGTTTTCCTCTTCTAACTGTGATCTTATGCTGAAGCCTTGGAAGAGGGAAGATATTCTAAACAGAGATGCTGTGTCCCTCTCCCTTTGGCTATCAAACTTTCATTAAGTTACAAATTAGTGTGATCAAAGGAAATGGACTCACATCAAAGTCACACACAAAGAACTCCCTCAGGCCTGAAACAAGTGTGCTTTTACATGTCTCAAAAAAGCAAATTATTTTTCTTTTTTCCATAATGGAGATGTAGGAGTTGGAAAGGTGGATCTGTGGATAAACTGCTTGGTGCATAAGCAAGAAGACTTGAGTTTGACACCAGGTAAAAAGCTGAGTGTGATGACATGTACCTCTAACTCCTGTGCTGGTGATAGGACAGCAAACAGGAAGACTGCTGGAGCTCACTGACTAACCAATCTGACTCAATGGAGAGCCTCAAGTATATGAAAAGAGATTTACATACACACACACTAGCATACCACCTACATGTGTCTGTTGCATATATGTATATACCATGTATATACATATGTATATATGTATATACCACATATACATATATGAATCAAAACTGGGAGATTTTTGAGATCTCATTTTCCTTAGCCTAGACTTGAGTGAAAAGTGGTCTTAGTAGGAAAGTTGGAGGCCAGGACTTCTTAACTTTGGGGTATCCTCAGTTAAAGTTACAGGTGGTTTAGTGTTTACCTGACGCTTTATTCAATCTGTGGGAGGATAAGGTGAGGAGGTAGGAGGAAATTAGATATTCCCTTTACCAACTGGTCAGTGTTGAGAAATTCACTTTAATTCACTTTCCTTACTTTTGTTTCCTAACTTCTAAAATATAGGGGGTCTGCATGGGTCTGAACTAGTTCCTTTGCATATATGTTATAGTTGTGTAGCTTGGTGTTCTTGTAGGATTCCTAACGGTCGGAGTGGGGTGTCTCTCTTTTCCTCCTATCGGGTTGCCTCATCTAGCCTTGATATAAGAGTTTGTGCCTAATCTTCTTGCATCTTGTTATGTTTTGTTGGGTTGATATCTTGTGGGGGGCACTCTTTTCTGAGGGAAATGGAGGAGCAGTGGAACTGGGGGGAGGCTTGGAGGAGTGGAGAGAGGAGGATGTTGCAGCCAGGATGCATTGTATGAAGGAAGACTGAAAAAAAATAAAAATAAAAGACTGGCAGCAGATTAAAAGACATAAGTACCCGGCAAGACATTTGATGATCTTACTGTTTGCTTATTGTCATTATTTCTGTACTTCATTCTTATCTTCTAGCTCTCAGAAACTGCGTTTGAACAACAGTACAGCAGAAAGAGAGTGGTGACCTGTACCAGGTTCAGCCAGAGGGATGCTTGTAAATTATTGAGTGGAAGATGTGCAATATTATGGGACAAATTAAATAATGATGATTAGGCATACAACAGATCTTCTATATGAAAGTGGTTTATTAGGTGGAGATGGAAGGAGGGAGAGAAGGGCATAATGGGGGGAAAGAGAGAGAGAGGGAAAGAGAGAGAAGGGGCGAAGGCCAAGAGGCCAAGAGAAAAGAGGTCAGGAGCAAGAGAGACCAAGAGAGAAAGGACCACCAAGAGGGGGACCACATGGCTGGCTGGTCCCTTTAAGGGGCAAGGTAACCACACCTTGTCATCATGGCCGGCGACATATGATGACATCATAAGTTGCTAGGCAACCCAGAAGCAGGTTTGGTTCCAAAATTCTAACAAGATGTCTACTGAGAAATGCTAGGAGGGTTTTTGAAAGGAAATTTCAAAAGAGGAAATAAGAATGCATAGATGTGCGAAATATCTAGGAAGATAAGATTCAAATCTCTTTAGGGAATCATAGGCCAACAATGTTCATCCTGAAAAGGAGTTGTATTTTCTTTAATATCATCCCCAAAGTATAAAATGATAAGAAAAGATAATAAAACTAAGATTCAAAGAAATAAAGCAATTTTCATAAGTTTCTAAATTTATACTTAGTGAGTGATGGAGCTGCCAACTCATACAACCTGCCCCAGATCCAGTGCTTTAAAGATGGACTTGCAAATAGAGCAAAAACAAAGCCTCAAATGATACTTCCAGGGGATTAATATTCTGTCTTATGACTACAACAGAACTATAAAAATCAAGTTTCTGTTAATTTCCTCTGTACCACCACTGGATGAACTAAAGAGAAACATTGAAAAATAAACTGCCATGAGAGGGCAGTGGAGTTTTCCTGGTTCCAAGAGGAAGACTGGAGGGTTTGGAGGTGAGTGTAAAGTATTCTTTGGGTGGTAAGCATGGGGAGGGCAGAGGACAGAGGCCAGGAAGAGATTTGCACTGTCTAAAAGCTGGCATGTATGTGGACTTGAGCATAAACGTAAATATTAGAAAAATCTCACATAAAGATGTCCTTCCTTTGCAGTGATTGCATATTTCAAAAGAGACTCAAAATTCCAGGAGAATGGGAGGTTGTGCTGGTGGGAAGGAGCACAGCAAACTTGCCTGATATTGGCATTGAGGGCACCCATTACAACTGAGGCAGAAAAAGACAGGGAGCCCCCAGGAAAGCACAGCTTCCCTCTCCCTAGAGGGAAGGAACCACTCTTGGATGCTCCCTGTGGGGGAGCAAGGCCTGCAGTTATCCTCAGCATTAACAGTGGCCCTGCATATGTGATTTTTATGTGTTTTCAGATCCTTGCTTCAGTTAAGCCCTTGGAGGTAAGTAAACAACCAGCAACACTCTTCAATCAAACTGGTAAAGATTTTTACTTTTCCTTCACTCACAATCAAGTTTGTCTCCAATATTTCAGCTGAATCAATGTTCACAAATGGAAACTCAGAGAATCAAGGCCTTTCATCTTGTACTGATCTCTTTGTCTCGTCTAGTGACAGGATTAATACTGCACTCCCCAGAGACCTACTACAGCTATATTAGCTAGTGTCTATGCAGGGTAATGAAGACTAAAGTGAAGTGTATGTATAATTGCTGTAAATAATGAACACATTACTCCAAAGATATATATTAATGCTATTAACTATGAAACCTGTGACATTCTTGATGAGGAGTCAGTATAAAAGGGGGAAAATCATCTACTTTACTGGCTTTCAGTGAGATTTTAAAAATAATTTTATGTTTGACTTCTAAAAAATTTTAATAGCTTTCTACTTTACATAGTTCAGATTTCTCACTGTAGTCATTTTAATCATTTCACAAAAATATTTTACACAAGAATAATATTTGGTTGTTTAATCCAAGAAGTAATACCTAATTCCTAAAGCAATTTTCATAAAATTGAAGAGATTATTGAGAAATAAATAAGAAAAACTTGGTCATGGAGAGAGAGCCATACACTGGGTCCTTAAGCACCCTGCTGCTAACATTTACAGCACACACACACACACACACACACACACACACACACACACTTGCAAGCACACATTGTGACCCACCTCGGTGTGCCTCTCACAGCTGAGCCTCCTGGAGTGTTAGTCCCTCTGCTCACCTGCTTTACTCCCTTGAGTGGCCATACCTAGCATTAGGATGAGTAACATTTATGAGGTCTGCATAAATCCAATAAAATCAGACTTTCTCCTGAGGATGTAGGCGACAGGTTTGAGTAGACAGATTCCAGGAAACCCTTTTTTAGCACCTTGATTCATTGAGGCTGGTTTAAGCACAGTAATAGTAATGTACTCTGTCACCCACAATGCACTGGTGTCACAAAAGTAAGGGATCAAAGCACTTCCCATGCTGTCACATAACAAAGAGAATCCAGATTTGAACACTCTGTTTCACTCTCCCAGTGTCTTCCATCTCCCCTGTTTATCTGTTGTATGATTCTGAGTCTGAGCCCTCCTGAAGGAAGTATTGTGAGTCTGTCCCTATCCCTGTGTCTGTCTGATTGATCATGACTATCTCTAGCAAAGGGCTTTGTTCTCCCTTCTGTTGGTTAGCACAGAAAACATCATACTGGGAAGCAATGAGGAATACAGAAACCTTTAGCAGAGTTTTACAAGGGATTAAGTCACTGACGCCAACTAACCCAGATAACAAACAAACATTATCAAGCCATATCTAAATGCTGCTTCCAGCACTTACTGTGGATATTTATTTTATACAGCCTATTTTCAGCCAATTTTTTTTTCCTAGCAAACAATTATCATAACATGCATACAAATACATGCATTACCACTGTGTCAGGGGCATGGAAGAGTACATATCTTAAGATTATAGCTACGCACATTTAGATTGTAAAAGCTGATTATTTGGGAAATCCTAAGCAAGTAAGGTTGATTGTTACATCATTCTCTTAAAGGCAAGTTAAACAAACAGGCTGAGTACACAGGAGGATAGCAGTTTAAATCTTATGTAACCCCAAGGTGTATTACTAACTGTGGTTGTGAGGTCCAGCAAAATTTCAGTCTCTTAGAATGTAAGAGATATTTCAGAATATTGAGTCACCACAATTCATAAGAGTGAAGTCTGGTAATGATTAAATGACCTTTTAATTGTAAAATCTGGAGCACGTTTCCATACTGTATTTTTTACTGTTTGTTCTCTGATGTCCAGTATAGACAATAAAATTTTAAAATTTTAAAGTAAAATTTTAAAAAATTGAAAATAAAATTTAAAAATTTTCACACCAGAATAGAAGTCAAGGAATGTGTTCTGTGGGGGGAAGAGGTTTTGCCTATATTTTCACAAGTGATGAAAGACTATGGGTTCCATCAAAATTGATGGGGAAAAAACCCTCAAATAGTATTCTTTCAAACCGCTTCCAACATTCAGACATTTTTTGAATATACCAAATAACTTTAAAATACAGCTCTTACCCAAAGCACTAGCTGCTTTTGATATAACTTTTATTCTCTTGATTTAATTGTTGTCCCCAAAGGCTTACTACCTCCAGCTGCTAACCTAGAGCTAGTTTTGGAAGCTTCTAACCTCTGTACAGTCTAATCTAGGCCTATGATGTTTTCAGCCTCTGAGATTACTTTTGAATAAATTCACCCTTCCTAGATCTTTCTGAACTCTGACTGGCTGGTGCAACCCAGGTGTTTTGGTTCAAACTCTTTTTGCATTGCTTCCTTGAGTCCTGCCTTTCATGTAGAAGCTTCCCTTGTTCAATTCACACCTTTATCAAGTTTGAAGTTGATGGAACACATAGTCTTTCATTATTTGAGAAAATATAAGCAAAACCTCTTCCCTCCACATAATACATTCTTTGACTCCATTCTGATGTTAAAACATCTTTAAAATATATAGGTTTATCAACTTCAGCGTTTTTTTTCTACCATCCAGTGTCTTTCAGCTAATCTTATTGCCTCTTTCTGTTTATCAACGTACAATTAGATCTTTATGAATCCACATAGAAGCCAGACACTTCAGCACTTTAATTCCATGTTCAGCTTTACATTGGTGAGCCAGGCTCCATGTCAGTGAGCCAGGCTTCTTACCCAATGCCAATAGGATGTGTCTTGATACTCAATTTCATTAGGTGCCATAGTTTCACAATTATGCATTTCCTGTTCTCTTACCTCCTCTATCTCTTGTCTCTCAAGCTTTTGTATCATCATAGCTATTTTGTTGCTGCTGTTGTACGGCTATTTTTCAACCTTTTTTTTTTTAAAGGAAAAATATAAAGATTGCAAATGAAAGTAGGAAGGGATTTACTTAGGTAGTCACAATTGCAATAAGTACCATGATAGCTTTTTCAAGTAAAGCTTCTATCTCCTCATGTCCTATCCTTGGTATTAAGAGATGGATGAAATGGAGTTTCCCATTTTTTAATGCAATAAGAGTCTGTCTATATAGTTAAAATTGTCTTTTGGGGAGGCTTACTGTGCTTTGTTTCCTCAGAAGCTCCTGTGTCATTTTTTGCTCTGGGATTGAAGATACCATGGCTCCCAAATCTCCCAAATCTCTCTGGGAATCCAACTGAACTGGAAAAACTGGTCCTTCCTCTCGAGACAATTTCAGGTGAATTTCTCCTCTGCAGCTTTCTGTCAGATGTTTCCTGTCCTCTATAACCTTTCTCTCAGATGTCCTCTGCTTTCTGTAACATTGATGGGCTTTCTTCTCCAATCACGTTGGGTTATGTTTCCAACCACATTGAGTGTCATATGTCAAAGTAACTTTTATTTGCCTGATTTAATTGTCTTGGAGGATTACTGCCTGTCTGCTAACCTAGACCTAGTCCTGGAAGCTTCTAGCCTCCGTACAATCTAAGCAAGGCCTAGCATGTTTTCAGCCACTGAGACATTACTGCTGAATAAGGTCACGTTTTCTAGCTCTTTCTGAACTCTAGCTGGCTGGTTTTGCTCAGTTGCTCTGGTTAAAACTCCTCTCCAAACTGACTGATTCAGTCTGGTTTCTCTCTCAGCCTCGAACTGAATTGCAATGTTTGACCTCAAATTAACTCTACCATTGGTTCTAATCTTCTAGTTCCTTCTCATTCTATGGCTTGTCCTATCTTCACCTACATCTAGCATGGTTTCTCTTCAACCTCTCTCTCTGAAAAACTGCCTCTGAATTTCACGAATTGAATTGTAATGAACCCAATGCCACTTGTACTGTTTCTCAACTCACTGACTCAACCTCCTACTTCCTTCATTGTTTGGGATTAAACATGTGAACTAAGGGTATGTCTGTATTCCAGCCAGAGGGATTAAAGGTTTGTGATAGTGTGTGCCTGCATTTCATCCAGAGTAGCCACGTTGCTGGATTAAATTTTTTTCTACAGTGGTCAACATTATTAAAAGTAGAACTGAAGGTTGGTGGACTGCCTATTTATTGATTAGTAAACTCTTGCATTGATTTTCAAACTTTTGCCTGGAACGCTTGGTAAATATGAATTACTGGGACCCTTGGAACCACAGACCTTCTTGTTCACTATGTTGCTGTTTGGCCTGAGAACCTGTATCCCTAATGTCTTCCTAGGAAAGTCCAATGCTCCTAGATTCACTCTACCCTATTTCAACTCTATCATAATTGGCTGGACCCAAGAATACCCACTCCTTTAAACTATCAAAAAAGATACTTTTCTTTTCTCTCCAAAAGCAGATGAAGAATGTTTAGAAGTCCTTAAGAGCCTTGCTCTTCATGTCCAGGGTTGGCATATTCCCTGTGAGGTGCCATCTTCATTGAGTTACTATCTCAGTGAAGTTATTTAGGGTGGCCACATCTCTAATCTCTGCATTAGCCCCACAGAGTAGAAAGTGCCCTAGGCTTAAAAAAGAAAACAAGAAAAAGTTACTAGTGTAAAACATATTTAGTTTGTGGTCTAATAAAGGCAGAAGACCATGGATCCATGCCACACATTGGGTAGCATGGCATGATAGATGTTTGCTGGGTACCCAGCAGCATAATGGCATTCTCTTGGTGGTGGCATGCTCATCACAACTCACTCAAGTTAAGTTAGAATTCATTTGTACTAGTCATACTGGTCATTGTTCTGGGAGTAACCCTGGCACCTTGCTTAATTCCTATTATTTAGTCCCACTTCTTCAGAGAAGCCACAGGCAGAGAAGACTGTGCACTGAGACAGAAGACCAGTTTGGGATGGGTCCGTCTCTGTGACTATTCTGAGCTTGTTTCTCTCCAAATGAGATGAGGGTTGTTTTGTTTTTATTTTTACAGTATTGGGAATTGACAAGGACTAACACATCTTAACATGAAGAAAGATAAAAAAGGATGAGGCATGCTGCAGAGGCTGCTTGAGCAAAGATAAAGGCAAGGAAGCTGTTGATGAACTCAGAGGAGCTCTGGTCCATAGCCCAGGAGCATCAGACAGGAGCTGCAATGATGGAGAAGTTGGAACACATGTAAACTTTGCTCCCAAGGAACGATGACATTGTAGGTTTCATTTAAAGAGGAAACTCACTTAAATTGACCTGTATTTTAAAAAATAAGTTCTATCAATAAGGTGAAAGTTTGACATGCTCAGTTTAGAGGCAGATAATGATGTGTTATATCCCTTGTATTAAAGACTGTGAGTATAATTTAAGATGCAGTAGGCTCCTTTGTTAAGCTGCCACATTAAAATAAGGGTTACAAGTCTATTTAACTAAGAGGTGCACTCAGCCTGCTTCCCTGCTATGCATACCATACATTATTACATAATTCTAAGTCATCTGGTTAAATTAATGCATGCTTATTTTATATTGGTGTTACAAAGCAGGCAAAAAAAATTTCACAATCTGATGGTACTTTCTTTCCAAACTTTTAAGCAAAAATGTGCTTCCTGTCAGTGGTCTTACGCTTCTGAGTCATCCTCACTTCCCCTTTTCTGGTAGCATGACCCAGCCTTTCCTTTAATCATGTCATCAGGCTTTTGAATCATTCTCTCTGTTCTTTGGGTGTAGGCACTTTTGCTTTACTGCTTAAAGCAAGAGCCTGTCTTCTCCCCACTGGAAGATTACCCATGACCCTTTCTATTCTTTGGGAAAGTGATTCATTCCCTACAAAAATAAAAGTAATTTCTCAAATAGGAAATAGCTATATGAGCTGATGGGGCCAATTAGTTCAGTGTCACCTGAGGAATGGTGGGGCTTGGTAAACACAGGGAAAGAAACAGTTGTTCCCTGCCCTGTCAGCATGTTTTTAATGGCATTTATGGGATTTTAGTTTACTGTCTTATGTATGGGAACAGACATTAGCCCATACTGTTATTATCATCCCTGAGTTGTTATAAGAAAATTAATACTTATTAGTTTTTAAAAAATATATCATCTTTGATCATTGCCTGAGCCTTTAAAGATGGTCATTAATTATTATAATATAAGCCATGTATGTATTATCCCAGACACTAAAAAGGAGTATACTTTTAGTGAATACAAATAAAGATTTTACCTCTCTATATAAAATTAAAACAGATTTGTAAACATTAATGTTTGCTTATATTTTTTGCATTTCAAATAAAAACAGTGTTATACAGTAAAATTATGCATACAGTAGATTTTAAAATTTATTCTTTTAAAATTAATGAAATAATTTGGCTTTGAACATATATTTTCAAAGTTTCTTTTGAATTAAATTTTTCTCATGAGTCAAAGGAATTTTACCAATACTCTAGGCTTCTTCTCTGTTTCACACTGAGGAAATTTTGACATTGAGTTAGGTGTAAGGAAGAAATTTGCTGTGGTTCATATGAGTAAAATATCAACTAAGAATTAAACTCAACTCCCAAACAGAGCTAACTCCTCACCTAAACTGGCTGACTCCTCAGATTAGCTTTATAGAAGTCTATAGTTTCAAACAGCCATGTTTTTAGTGACTTCTAATTGAGGGACAGACAAAATGATGAATCAAAGATTTGCCGGAATGAGTCAAAAATAGGACACACCCAACCCTTATAAAAACAGATAGGAGAGATGCTACTTAAGCGAACAGTGCAGAGAGAAAGAGAGAGAAGAGGACATTTTACCAGAACAGTTTTACAGAGACAGGTGACAGAGAGAACAAGCCAGACACAGGTGAAGACAGAACTACCCAGAGAATGACAATGTAGGTAAGGTTAGTTAGTATTAGGAAGCAGCCATGTTTGAAGCGATGTCTAATTCAGGGGCAGACAAAGCTATACATCAGAGAAAGATTTGACAAAATGAATTAGAGATAGGATACAGCCAACTCTCACAAGAACAGACAGGAAAGAGAAGCTTTTTAAGAACAGTGCAGGGAGTCAGTCAATTGGGAGTCAGTGCAGTATTACAGTAAAGTGGAGTTGGGTTCCTTCATGAGTTCCGTGCAATTCAGTATAGACCCACAGAGGCAGTAGAAGCCAGAGAACAAGAAGGAGCCACAAGATTAGAACAAATTATCGGAGTTAGTTGGAGGCTAAGCAGAGCAATTCAGTGAGAAGCCAATTTGAATTAGTCAGCTTGGAGAGGAGTTTGGGCCAGAACAGCTGAGTTGAACCAGCAAACTAGCGTTCAGAAAGAACAAGAAAGGGTGAGCTTATTCAGCAATAAGGCTTCGAGATGACAATTACATCTGGCAAAGAAAAGTTACATTTACACCCCTCTCCATTTCCTTCTGGGTTTTACTGGACTCAGAACACTTCCACAATACTAGGACTTTAAACATGATTGATCAAAGAGTAATGTAAGCAGCAAGAGAAAGTAGTGTTTCACAGAGTGTTTTAATGCTGTATTTTGGCTCATCTACTAGGTGATGCAACTTTGGAATCCAAGGACTATAAAGGCAGTCTGCTGCTACAGCACCTATAAAATGCAAAGCATCACTTCTTTATTCTGCTTTAGTCCCCCCCACACACACACAGAAGGATACAGCTGTCCTTGTACACACTGCTGGTCCTGTCACCCTCTGCTTAAAACAGTGTCTTGTCAACAGATGACTTTTCTGACAAGATAAGAGGATTTGGGCTTGTCCAAGTACATACAGCCTGAGCAGACAGGGCTCTTATGTGTTCAGATTTTCTTGGCTTCATTAACTATTAAATGCTAACCTTTCCTGTTTAACAAGAGGAGACTATAATTTTCCAGCGTCTGGTGAGAAAAATGTAGAGGTCAATTAAGGCCATGTCTTTCACATTTTTACCTTTTAGAAGATTTGAAAACAAAACTTTTTAAAGTGGTGAGTGCTCTCTGTCACAAACAACTCCATATTTGGCTAAGGCTGAGGATCTGGCTTACTTCCCTGTATGTGGACCTATCTGCATTGCCCACAAGGCACGCTGGGGTTGGCTACCCAGAGGCTATTTTAAGCTGTGGGCTGGCTTTCCCCAGGGTCAGAAGATTGTTCAAGGTTCCTGAATAAACTGCATTGAGAAAAAAAAAAAAAGGTTAATTAAATATTTTTCAGGACTGCGATGATTATATTGCTCTTCTCTTAGCCTGGAGCTGGTTGGATGAATCTGGTGTTTTGTATTTGCAGTAACCACATCTATAGTGCTTGTGAGAAATGCTGGGAATATCCTGCAGAGACTTTGGCCTCACAGAACGGGGTAAACTCTCCAAGGAATGATCTTGCTCTGCCTGTGGGTATGGAAGGGTGTCCCTGAGCCGTGGCTCAGCTATTTGTCCTTGGCATTGCATCTCTTTCTCAGCTGGGTATTTTCTGCTTAGTCTCTGAGCACTGAATAGTTAAGAAAAATCTGAATTTAGCCATGGAGAGACACAACTTATAGAGCACAAGGAAGGGGACCATTCTGAGAATCAGTCATCTGAGTGAAAGAAAGTCTTGGTTTTTCAACATCTCATTGGGATTGTTGTTTCTTAATGTTCTTGAGACCCAGGGTTCATCTAGTCAAGGAAGCATGTGAATAACTTATGCTTATAGGTTGTTTAAAAAAAAAGTTGTTCAACATGTGCTAAGAAGAAGAGCTGTCTGTTGATAGCCCTGGTCATAGGAGGAGGCCAGCTTACAGCTATGCTAAACTGTTAGATCAAATATGTCCTCACACTGCAGACATGTGCCTGCCCTCACCTGACCTACCATCCTCCAAATCAGATGGGATATTTGTCCCTGCTGCCTAAGAACGAGTCTTGGAAATCACTTCTCTTGCCTCTAGCACTTTTATCAAAGTGATTCTTCTACTTTACCTTGGAGGAATCCTTCTAGATGTTTCTTATGCTTGGTGCATTCCCATTGATGTCGCTGCAAAATGTGACAGTCAGCTTCTCTCATAGATTTAGGGATGTCTAACTTTTGATTCAGTTTTGTTAATAATTAATATATATATATATATATATATAGTGTGTGTGTGTGTATCTTTCTGATTTTGGTGATATTGCAGGGATAAAAATGCAAGGCAATATTGTTTTTTTCTTGGATGTTCATTTATAAAGGTATTTTTAGTTAACTTACAAATAATAGGCTTCATTAAGACATTTTTACAAACATTACTGTATTTTAATCCTGTGTGTCCTTGTTTTTATCCTCTCCCTTCTCTCCTCCCTCCCCTGTTTCTTTTGTCTTCTTCCTTTCCCCAAATAGTTACCCTCCTGTTATCATTCTGTTTTTAGATTCTTCAGGGCTTTTATGATAAAATGATTTGAACTTGTTAAAGAGCCTATTCTATATCTATTGAGATAATCATGCAGTTCTTAACCCTATGGCAATTTATATACTGTATTATACTTCCTGATGTTTATATGGTGAACATGTACAAATGTATATCACATCCCTGGATTGAACTTGGTCATATCTAAATATATTCATGCATTCACTGTGCAAGTATTTTATTGAAAATTTTTGTAGCTATGTTCTTTTGGGAAATTGAGCTATATGTAGAATATTACTATTATTCTTTATAATGAGCTTGGTAGTATTCCTCTCCTATCTATTTTATCATACACGTTGAGAGCATTAGTTAAAGGTTTAGTAGAATTTACAAAGAATCCGTCAGTCCTGGGCTTTTCTATGTGCAGCACTCTGTTCCTTATTTAGTCTTTTATGGAAATGTTTAAGATGTTATAGTATCTTGATTTAATATTAGTAAGGGTAGTACTGTGAACTGTCCTCATAGGCTCAAATATCTAAACACTTGATCTTCAGTTTGTGGTGTTGTTTGAGGGAAATTATGGAACTTTTAGGTGATAGAGCCTTGTTGGAGGAAGTATGCCACTGGGGGTTGGCATTCATATTTTATATCTGTTCTCTTTCTCCCTTTCCCTTTCTTTCTCCCTCCCCCCTCCTGTCTTTTTTTCTCTGTGTGGATGAAAATGTGATTATCAAGTTTTTTACCCCTGCCACCACACTTTTCCTGCCTGTTGCCCAGACTTCTCCAACACAATAAACTCTCTCCCTCTGGAACTGTTAACCAAAATAAACCCTTTCTTCTATACGAGACTTTTCATCTTCAATCTTTTTTTTTAATTTACTAAAAATGCTTTTAAATAAATCTTTAAAAAATGTCTACAAAATGCACAGCTTCTTTCTTTCTTTCTTTCTTTCTTTCTTTCTTTCTTTCTTTCTTTCGATGAGTTATCTCTGTGTAGCCTTGGCTGTCCTAGACTCATGTTGGAGACCAGTATGACCTAGCACTCACAGAGGTCCACCTGCCTCTGTCTCCCCAAGTGCTCAAATTGTAGGCATGTGCATCAGGGACACAGCTTCTTTAAAAGATATAAGTGAAAACAGGTGTGACAGAGATGGAATTTTAAAAAGAGCTAAAAGAGCATAATTTTGTTGAAGGAAGCAATTTTAATGTTTCAAAGGTGTAGACTATGACCCCAGAGATTGTAAGTGTAAATACAATGGTCTAGGACTCATGGGATGGCTCCTACCATCCCTCTTCTTTCTCCAACAACTAGTCCATTCCTTTCCTGTCTTTTTTTTAAATTTTGGTTTAAGAATTGCTTTTTCTTTCTGTGTATGTGTGAATGTCTGCACGAGTGCATGCCATGTGAGTACAGTGCCCATGAAAGCCAGAGGAGGGCACTGGGTCCACTGGGACAGGGCCATAGGTGATTGTGAAGTGCCAGATGCCAGTGCACCCTGTGAAAGAGCAGCACCAGCTCTTAAGCAATGGGTCTTTATCTCTCTTGCACAATGTATTTTTTTTCTTCAAGAAAAATTTCCCACACCCCATTATAAGACACAAAGTGAGAGATTCCCCATAATTTATTGAATGTATATTTCCTATAATCCTTCAAATATAGCAATGTTCCATAGTCACATGTGTCAAGTGTCCTTAGACTTCCCTGAAATTCAGTTATCTATTTCACAGAGCTTGCTGAATCATCTTTAATAACACTGTGTATATGATGGATCCCTGAGGAAAGAGCTTTGTTTGCACTGCATATGCTAACACTCTGATAAATGTTAATAGACATTGAAATGAACCACCAAGGGTGACCAAGCTGGTTCAGACTGTAAAAGTCCTTGCCAAACAAACCTAGCAACCAGAGTTCAATCCCTGGAAGGTACATAAAGATGGAAGAAAAGAACTAGTGTTTACTCAGTCTACTACTATTTTGACGTTTGGATGATTCTAGTTGAAAACCTAGGTGGGTAGGTAGTGACATCTTTGTGCCTGTGGCTTCTTGTTTCACAGCATTCAGCCCCTTTGTGCTCATCACTCTCCTACTTTCACTTCAGAACAAGAAAAATGTACCCGAATGTACTGTCTTGTGTGTGCATATGTGAAGGACAGAGGTTGACAATGTCTTTCTCTATACCTTTCACATTTCAAAAATATTTAAGAGTCTCCTACCAAAATTGGAGCTCGATATTTCTGCTAGACTGGCTGGCCAGTGCATCACCAGAATTATTCTATCTCCAACATCCCTAAACCCAGTACTGGGATTACATGCACATGATCCCATACCAGGCTTTTATGTGCATTCTGGGGATCCCAATTCAAGTCTGTAGGCATCCAACATTTTATTTGTTGATCTGTCTTCCCATGCCCCTACTCTGTATCTTTTAATTGGAGGTTTATGATTATTTACATTTGAGATTATTGTTTACAGAGTTTTTCTGATGCCTATAATTTCATCAGTTGCTTTTCCATTTACTTAAACTATCTTTGTTGTTGTTTTATTTCTCTACTGGTTGTATTAGGAGTTTGTCAGTACTGTATACACACGGTAGACTCTTTCATAGGCTTCTTTGGTCATCTATTCTCAAATGAGACTTATTCTGCTGTGCTCTCTTGGTTGAGGCTTTCTTCCTCTTCTACATGTAGGATTTTTTTTTTAAGCATCTACTTCAGTTTCAGTTCAGTGGTCACCGATTAATTTATGCCTGTCTTGAAGTCTCTTCTCTGTCAGTTTCACAAATTAATTTCTGTGATTAAATTAATATTAAACAGTTATTTAGTTTCAGGCTTTGATATACATTGTTATACACATTCCTGGAATTCATTGTTTCTGTGAGATTTCTGGTGTTATGATGAATCTGTATTTGGAAGTGAATTGACGTTTTCCCCTTAACAGATTCTACTACTGCTTATTTGCTTTGAACTTCTGGCATTTTGATCAAGCATCATGCTGGAGGGATGCAGCTGTGGATGTCTCTATGAAGCTTTAAGTGGTTTAGCCTCCACAACAGTGAGATGTGTGTACAGAGGTTTACTGAACCAACGATCTTGGGCTAAGTGTTATCACAAGCTAAGGGTTAGCACAGGCTACGGGCTATCAATTCCAAAAGTATACTTAGATGAGGATGTCATCTCTTTAGCCATCAAGGGTGGGGTTATCTCCCTCTATACACTCTCCTGAGTTCATCCCTCTGTCATCTTCACTTTGGACTTGTCAATTCTGTCCCTCTCACTCTGTGAAATGGTTCCTATGGCTCTGTCTGCACATACAACCATGGCAGGAATAACGGCTCCTCGTTTTTAGGCCCCAGGGTAGCTCAGTTTTAAAATATAGGTTCTATGCCATGCTGGCACTTGATCACAGATCTCTTTCTAAGTCACTTTTATTTCACTAACACCCAAACCACTATTCCAGGCTTATAGGAGAGTAGTAATCTTGTTCTATGGGTAGGGCACTCAGTTTCTTTTTACCAGGGCCACCATCTTCCCTTTTGGATGAGTTTTCTTTTCTCACTTGTCTATATGACTAGAGCTGCGTGGGAATTTTTTCCTTTGGCTGGTATGCTTTTGTTTCTCCATACTTATCAGCTGTCTATCACTCTCCCTCCTTTCACTTCTTTTCTGTCTTTCTTTAGTATGGAATTGATTCTTTCATATCCCAACTCTCCTCTTTCACTGTGTCACATGGAGGCAAAGTGCAATCTGCTATCTTATCTGTTTTCTTGAAAGATAATATTGTTATATGCAATAATGCCAAGGGCACAATGGGGAAAAAAGCTAATGGATATCTTGGCAATGTTTAAATTTTCTATGGATCTGTTGATTGTTATATTTCAGGGTACTAGGTATTGCATCTCAATTCTTACACACACTAGTAAAGTGTTCCATTATTGAGCCACAATCTAGTTAATTTTCTTTTATTTTTAACATTTTTGTTAATTCTTTGATTCAAATAATGTATTTTGAACATATTCAACCCCTCTCTCAACTCCTCCTGAAACTGCTCTCTCCTTCCTCTTGTCCCGTCATGCAAGGATGGGATAAGAGGAAGATACCTCCTTTCTTTTCCACCTGAGTCCAGTTTGTGTTAACTGAGCTAGTCTTGGGAGTCGGGCCTGCCATTGCATATGGGTAACCAAGCAGGGTACAGGGAGTTACATTGTTAAAGAGAGCAGGCACCCCCTCTTCCTGTAGCTATTCTGTGCCTATAGTTCCTCAGCTAGCAGTGAGATTTTGTGCCCACCATTCCTATACTGGGATTTTACTGACTGTAGCTCCTGCAGATGTTGTGCACACCATGACAACTTCTGTGAGTTCATATGTCCAACTGTCCCTTTGTGCCTGAATAACACTGTTTGTATTCACCTCTGGATGAATAACATGCTTTTCAAGCACCTCTGGCTGGCTAAAGGGGCCGTTGGCTAGATAGGCCCTAGGCCCGAGGGGAGAACACAACACTCCATGCTAAATGGACACGGTCAAACAACTCCCAGTGATTTATTACTGGAAGCATAGATCAGAGCATTTTTGAGCCCTCATCAGAGAAGCTTTTTCTTATAGTAGATGGCAATTAATACAGAGACCCTCGACTAGTCAGCTTGCAGAGAATAAGAGTGTGCAGAGTTCTCAGTACCAAATGGGGCATGTATATTTTGTTATATTTTTAAATGCCCAGTTCCAATTTGAAAGATTTAGGATGCTTTTGAAATAACACATTTTGATTTCAGCAAGATCTGTGCTATAGTGTTATGAGATGAAATGATAAAAACAAAAGCAAGAATGGACATGGGAGAAGGGACAAATAATAACAACATGAAATGACATACGTGCATGAAATGACTCTTTAAAACTCATCACTTAAGTATGCTAAATTACAAAATAAAAATAAATAAAGTTTTATGAAAATTTACTTAAAAGCTTATTGATAAGAAAATGGTAACAAAGGAACAGAGATCAATATGTTTTTTATGTTCTTTATTTTTATTTTTTTATAGTTTATTACTTTAAAAAATTTTTTTATTAATTACACTTTATTCACTTTGTATCCCCCTGGAGCTCTCTTCCTCCTCCCCTCATGTCAAGTATATGCCTTTTTTTTCTCTCCCTTTCCATAACATCTCCTGTGCTTTCTTTCATTCTTACACCCCTTTCAACTTGAATGACCCACACACATGCTGAAACACACACACACACACACACACACACACACACACACACACACACATTTAAATGTAAAGTCCCACATATGAGAAAAAACATGTGCTGTTTGGTGTCTGTCTGTTTGTTTGTTGAGGTTTGCTTAACATAACTCCAGCTCACTCATTTCTTTCCCAAAATGCCCTGGTCTCACTTTTATTTATAGCTGCTTAAAATGCCAGTGTTTATTTATGCTCATGTTCTTTGCTGAGGGCAGTCTTTTTTTTTTCTTTTTTAAACACCTAGTGTTGTAGAAGATAAAAAAATAAATGGTTAGTAATGTTTATTATTAAAGCCTGTAAATATTACAGTTGTATTATCGAACCTCCTCTCATAATTAATAAAAGACACAGATACCTGTTGTGTTTAAAAAAACAAACAACAACAACAAAAAAACAAAGACAAATTTTTCTTTTTATTTTTGAAATCTTGGAGCAATATTAAAATAATAGACTAACAGAATAAATATTGTTCATGTTTAATTTCAGCTATTTTATCAGATGCCTTTTTGGTTCAGTGTGCCACTGACTTCATCAAGATTCAAAAACATCCTGAAAGGCTGAATGGATATACTGCTACTTTATTTCTTTTTTTATTAATTACTTTAGTTCTTTTTTATTGATCTATTTATATCTCAGTCATGGGCCCTTCCCTCCTCCCAGTCCTACCCTCCCTCCTGCATTCCCTCTCCTTATTCCTTGTGACTTCTATTTGCATGAATAGAATACTATCTGTTGACTCTTGAATTTATGCCTTTAGAGTTAAATGTAGGAGTTGGAGAGATAGTTTGGCAGTTCAGAGCCCTGGCTGCTCTTCCAGAGGACTGGGTTGGAGTCTCAGCACGCACAGGGCAGCTAACAACCATCTGTAACTGATCTGACTTTCTTCTGACTTCTGTAGGGGCTGCATATACATGGCAGCTTATATGGCAGAGAAAACAGCCATACATATAAAATAAAACTATACAAATCTTTAAAAAGTAGAATGAAGGGCATCAACGGGCACAGGCACCAGGGCATACCTAAATTTACTAGCATTCCAGCATTGGGCAAAAAAGCAAGTATCATTACCACAATTACTTGGCTCTATCTGGCTAATAATGAATAAAACTGGGGGATATAGACAAACAGGTGTGGGCTTATAGGAAATATTATGAGAAGCCTTAACTCCCTCATTGGAACATCCTGCGTCAGTTCTAGAACTAGCAGTGGTGGTGTCCGAGGTCTGAGTAGGTTCAGGAGACCATTGCTCCCAGGGGCGAGACGTGCTCCATGCCAATTGACTAACTCCATGTTTTCCTCCACTTTTGAAAGTCATTTAAGGTTCTTAAATTATTTTTTTCCCTTTTTTTTAAAATTTTTCATCAATTACACTTTATTCATTCTGCATCCCCCCATAAGCCCCTCCCTCCTCCCCTCCCAATCCCACCCTCCCTCCTCCCTCTGCTTGCATGCCACTCCCCAAGTCCACTAATAGGGGAGATTCTCCTCTCCTTTCTGATCTTAGTCTGTCAGTTCACATCAAAAGTGGCTGCATTGTCCTCTACTATGGCCTGGTAAGGCTGCTCCCCCCGAGAGGGAGGTGATCAAAGAGCAGGCCAATCAGATTATGTCAGAGGCAGTCCCTCTTCACATTACTATGTAACCCAATTGGACTCTGAGCTGCCCTGGGCTACATCTGTGCAGGGGTTCTGGGTTATCTCCATGAATAGTCCTTGGTTGGAGTATGAGTCTCTGGGAAGTTCCCTGTGTTCAAATTTTCTTGTTCTGTTGCTCTCCTTGTGGAGACCCTGTCCTCTCCAGCTCTTACTATTTCCCAGTTCTTACCTAAAATTCCATTCACTCTGCCCAACAGTTGCCCATCAGGCCCAGCATCTGCTTTGATAGTCTGAAGGGCAGAGGCTTTCAGAGGCCCTCTGTGGTAGGTTCCTAGGTTGTTTCCTGTTTTCTTCTTCTTCTGATGTCCATCCTCTTTGCCTTTCCAGATGGGGATTGGACATTTTAGTTAGGGTCCTCTCTCTTGCTTAGTTTCTTTAGATGCACAGGTTTTAGTGGGTTTGTCCTATGTTGTATGTCTATATGAGTGAGTATATACCATGTGTGTCTTTTTGCTTCTGGGACAACTCACTCAGGATGATCCTTTCCAGATCCCACCATTTACTTGCGAATTTCATGATTTCCTTATTTTTCATTGCTGAGTAATATTCCATTGTGTAGATGTACCACAATTTCTGCATCCATTCTTCAGTATGACTCTCTTCAGACAGAAAAGGGATCTTGGAACTACAGCCACCATTGTTACCACCATCTCATTGGCGGCTGTTGGAGCTACCACCGGGGCATTAGCCATGAGTCATACTGGGCAGACTGCTCAGACCCTGAACAATCATTTAGCCAATGTAGCTCATGCCTTAGTTGTACATAAAGGAATTAATGCTCAACTAAAAGGAAGCTTGATGGTGTTCAATCAGAGGATTGACCTCGTGCAGGAGCAAATTGATACCCTATGGCAAATCGCTCAACTTGGCTGTCAGTGAAAATATGCTGGACTTTGAGTCACTAGCATATAACATGAGAATTTTTCTTGTGCTGCAAATCTGTCTAAACAATTGTCGAGCTATATTTTAGGTAATTGGACTGGAGAATTCGATACTACGATGGAGCAGCTGAGAGTGGCCATTGTCACAGTAAATTCTACCAGAGTGGACGCAGGACTAGCCACAGGATTATCATCATGGATTGCTGCAGCCATGAATCATCTGAAGGAATGGGTGGGCATGGGAGCGTTAGCAGGCCTTCTGGTGTTGGTCTCCTTGGTTTGCCTGTGGTATATATGCAAGATTAGAGTCTCACAACAGTGTGATGCAGCCATGATCATTCAGGCCTTTACAGCCATTGAAGCAGGACATTCTCCCCAAGCATGGTTGGATACCATAAAAAGCTAAAATGTTACGCTCAGGATGCGAGGCTAAGCACTGCACTCAGGGTCAGCCACTTTCGACCCAGAGAAGAGCATGTCTGGTTGCATGCGGGTTGATGCCCCAGGTCCCGCCTCTGAGAAAAAGGTATTGGATGGGTCTGATGCTCTTTGGGTGGATGACACCTAAATGAACATCAGTACAAAGTCCCAATTTATTTCTAATATCAGAGATCAGACCTCTACTCTTGCCTGATGCGTCTAAAACAAAAAGGGGGAACTGTAGAGAGCTGCGGAATGCTGTGCCTTAAAGATGGAGCTGGTTTCCGCCTTCCACCTTCCTGATGGTGAGTGCTCTCTGTCACGAACAATTCCACATTTGGCTAAGGCTGAGGATCTGGCTTGCTTCCATGTATGTGGACCTATCTGCATTGCCCACGTAGCATGCCTGGGTTGGCTACCCAGAGGCTATTTAAGCTGTGGGCTGGCTTTCCCCAGGGTCCGAGGATTGTTCAAGGTTCCTGAATAAACTGCATTGAAAAAAAAAATCTTCTGGTGGTATTTCCATCCCTGATCTCAAGCTGCAGTATAGAGTAAAAGTAATAAAAACTGCATGGTACTGGCATAGAAACCAAGTGATGGATTAATGGAATCAAATAGAAGACTCAGAAATAAACCTTCACATTTAAGGACAACTGATTTTTGACAAGGAAGCCGAAACCATACAATGGAAAAAAGATAACATCTTCAACAAATGGTGCTGGTCTAACTGGATATCTACATATAAATAAATGCAAATAGAACCATACTTACCACCTTGAACAAAACTAAAGTCTGAGTGCATCAAGAACCTCTATAAAAAAAAAACAGACACACTAAACTTGTTAGAAGAAAAAGTCAGGAAGAGCCTTGACCTCATTGGCACAGGAGACAACTTCTTGAACAGATCACCAACATTCCAGACTCATAGACAAACTTGAGGCAGAGTGGAGGGAATCTTATGAAAGAATGGGGAGATAGAAAGACCTGGAAGGGTCTGGAACCCCACAAGGGCAACAGAACCCAGAAATCTGGGCCTACTGGTCTTTTCTGAGACTGATACTCCAATCAAGGTCCAGTCATGGAGACAGCCTAGAACCCCTGCACAGTTATAGCTTGTGGCAGCTCAGTGTCCAAATGGGCTCCTTAGTAAGGGGAACAGGGGCTGTCTCTGACATGAACTCAGTGGCTGGTTCTTTGCTCACCTACCCTTATAGGGAGAGCAGCCTTATCAGGCCAGAGAAGAAGACTATTGAAGACAGTCCTTATGAGACTGATAGGTTAAGGTCAAACAGAAGGGGAGGAGGTCCTCCCCTATCAGTGGACTGGGGAATGGGCATGGGATTAGATAAGGGAAGAATGGATGCAGGGAGGGATTGGGAGTGGGCTACATCTGGGATACAAAGTATATAAACTCTAATTAATAAAGAAATAAATAAATTAAAAAAAAGTAGAATGAAATGTAATATATTTTAAGAATGAAGAGCAACTGATTTTAAAGGAATCTATGAGGAAAATAAATTTAGTGGGACTTGTTTGAAATAAATCAATTCAGTGAAGACTTTCTAAATACATGGGTACCATCTAATCCAGGACAAAACTGAGACTGAGGTAAAAGAAGACTAACCTGAGATGACATCTTGAGCCTTGAACATCACTCATTAAGATGATCATGCTTGGGGGGGGCGGAGCCAAGATGGCGACTAGCACACACAGTTTCTGAGCAGTGGGATACCTGATCTTCTGAGTTGGAGAATGGAAGGACCCCCAACCCAGGAAAACCACAGCGAGGCTTTCTGAACACCAGAGAACATCGCAGGAGGTGAAAACTT
Source organism: Meriones unguiculatus (assembly GCF_030254825.1). Lineage (NCBI taxonomy): Eukaryota > Metazoa > Chordata > Mammalia > Rodentia > Muridae > Meriones > Meriones unguiculatus. The sequence goes on along the minus strand of NC_083367.1, from coordinate 72,935,287 downwards.
TGGCCTCCGGTCACCCGGAGACTTGCTTGGGGAGGGAGAGAAAAGATCCTTTGTTCTTGCTGCACTCCCTTCCCCCAGACCTCCTTCCTCCTCGGCACAGCGGCACAGCGGACTCATCTTTCTCAGCGCAGACCTAACTGCCTGGGGTATACAACCGCTGAGACGGAGCCCCAACCACTTTAGCCAGACAAAAGCCAGCAGTACGTACCCCGGAGTCCCAGATTCGCGCAGCGGCTGCACCATCCTCCCAGGGCGCGAATCTGCTAGACACCATACTAGCTCCGCAGGATCGCCATCACTGACGTACGACCCGCCCAATCCCACAGTGACAGAGAATACGCTATATACTCACCGAAACCAGGCATACAAAACGTCATACAACCTGGACACACCAGGCACTGGGCCTCCCAAGCTTGGAGAGCACAGTGAAGAGATCCCAGGACTTCCCAGAAAGCATTGGGACTAGCAAGCCAGTCTCCAGTTACAGCAGGACGTGGCAGCGGAGCAGTACTGAACTGGCGGGGCACCACAGCCCTCCAGTTTAAGACTAACCAGGGCCAAACCAGAGAACAGAGAGCCTGATTACCCCATCCCTGCTGAAGTGACCACCCTGAAATCTCCAGCTGCAGCAAGACCTCAGAACCTGGCAGTGACAGCAGCACAGAACTGGCGGAACACATCAAAGAAGCAGGGCCAAACCAGAGAGCAGAGAGCCCCGGATACCACGATCTCAGCCAAGAGACCTGCCTGTAAGTGAGTGCACCCTTGAGAATCTGCAGTTCCCCAGATCCTGGGTCCTTCTAAATCAGAAGCCAGGCATCGAACCCCCCTCCCACCCACATACCCACTTTGGGAAACAGAGGGGCACTAGGGACATTGAAGTTCCTGCCCTGTGGGCCTGATTGAGGAGCTAAGACAGTTAATACCAGAAATTGCGCTGCGATCATCATTAGCGCCTGCGACATATACAGTACAGAGCCCCTCCCACACACTCAAGGGTTCAACATTAGCCATCACTCTGTCCCTCGAGAAACTCATCCACGCACACTTACACACACAGACACACACGCGCGCGCGCGCGCACACACACGCTTGCATTTGCCCCGTTTGCGCCTGCGTACTTTCCTCCCACAGGTACAGCCAGTCCTCAGCACACGCTGAGAGTACTCAGCTTCCTGAAGAACTCTCCAGACACCAGAGAGAGACAGCACCAGTCTGATCTGCAGAATCCAAAAACAAACAGGGAAGGTTTCAGATAAGCCAATGGCCAGAGGTAGGCGAAAGAACACTTCCAACATAAATCAGGACATCATGACTTCACCAGCAAACCCCAAAATCGATGGATACACCAATTCAGCAGAAGCACAGGAAAATGATTTTAAAGCCATGCTTGCCCAATTATTTGAGGCTCATAAGGAGGAAATGAACAAGTCTTTCAAAGAGATGGCCAGTCAATTGGAGGCAAAGAAAGAAGAAATAGACAATATCCTTAAAGAAACACAGGCAAACATAGCCAAACAAATAGATACACAAGTAGAGGAAAAATTAGTGGCATATAAGAAGGAAATGAAAAAAGAAATAGAGGCCATTGTAGAGAGACAGGAATCCAAATTCAAACACATGAAAGAAATGGTGCAAGGCATGAAAACAGAATTAGAATCAATAAAGAAAACACAAAATGAGAAAACCCTTGAGCTGGAGAACTTGGAGAAAAGATCAGGAACCACAAAAGTAAGCATCACCAACAGAATACAAGAGATGGAAGAGAGAATCTCTGGAGCTGAAGACACACTTGCAGAAATGGATACTTCTCTCAAAGAAAAAGTAAAATCAGAAAAGTTCCAATCACAAAATATCCAAGAAATCAAGGATGCTATGAAAAGACAAAATCTAAGAATAATAGGAATTCACGAAAAAGAAGACTCCAGGCTCCAAGGTCCAGAAAATATTTTCAAGAAAATCATAGAAGAAAATTTTCCCAACTTAAAGAAAGAGATGTCCATAAATATACAAGAGGCCTACAGAACTCCAAATAGACTAGACCAGAAAAGAAACACATCACGTCACATCATAGTCAAAACACTAAATCTACAGAACAAAGAAAAGATATTAAAAGCAGCAAGGGAAAAAGGCCAAGTAACATATGAAGGTAGACCTATCAGAATCACGCCGGACTTCTCATCAGAAACTATGAAAGCCAGAAGGGCCTGGGCAAGTATCATGGAGACTCTAAGAGATCACAAATGTCAACCCAGACTACTATACCCTGCAAAGCTTTCAATCAACATAGATGGAGAAAACAAAATATTCCATGACAAAACTAAATTTATACAATATCTACACAGCAAACCATCCCTACAGAAGATACTAGAAGGAAAACTCCAATCCAATGAAAACAAATTCACCCAAGAAAACAGGGCATACAAATAATGTCCCAACAAAAATGAAAAGAAAACAAGCAATGAATCAGGGTTAGATCATCGACTCCATTACAAAAGGAACTAACATGCATTGGTCACTATTATCTATCAATATCAATGGACTCAACTCACCAATAAAAAGACACAGGCTAACAGAATGGTTAAGGAAACAGGATCCAACATTCTGTTGCATCCAAGAAACACACCTAGGCAACAAAGACAAACACTACCTCAGAGTAAAGGGCTGGAAAACTGTTTTTCAAGCAAATGGTTCCAGAAAACAAGCCGGAGTAGCCATCCTAATATCTAATAAAATAGACTTTCAACCCAAGTTAATCAAAAAAGATAAGGAGGGCCACTATATTCTCATCAAAGGAAAAATCCACCAAGAGGACATCACAATCTTGAATATCTATGCCCCAAATACAAGAGCACCGACATTCGTAAATGAAACATTATTAAAGCTTAAATCATACATTGATCCTAATACCTTAATAGTGGGAGACTTCAACACTCCACTCTCACCAAGGGACAGATCAACTAGACAGACACCAAATAGGGAAATAAAAGCACTCACAGAATCCCTAAATCAAATGGACCTAATAGACGTCTATAGATCATTTCACCCAAACTCAAAAGAGTACACCTTCTTTTCAGCACCCCATGGAACCTTTTCCAAAATAGACCATATAGTGGGCCACAAAGCAAGCCTCAACAGATACAAAAGGATTGAAATAATCCCTTGTATACTATCTGACCACCATGGACTAAAGCTCGACCTCAACAACAACAGAAACAACAAAAAGCCGACACGCACATGGAAACTAAACAACTTACTACTCAATGACAGCTGGGTTAAGGAAGAAATAAAGAAAGAAATTAAAGACTTCCTAGAATTCAATGAAAAGGAAGGCACAACATACCCAAATTTATGGGACACACTGAAAGCAGTGCTCAGAGGAAAATTTATAGCACTAAGTGCCTGCAAGAAGAAATTTGTAACATCACATACAAACAACTTAATGGCCCAACTGAAAACCCTAGAACAAAAAGAAGCAGAGACACCCAAAAGGAGCAGATGGCTGGAAATAATCAAACTAAGGGCTGAAATCAATCAACTAGAAACAAATAAAACTACCCAAAGAATCAATGAAACAAAAAGCTGGTTCTTTGAGAAAATCAACAAGATAGACAAACCCTTAGCCAAACTAACTAAAAAGCAGAGAGAAACTATCCAGATCAGCAAAATCAGAAATGAAAATGGGGACATAACCACAGACATTGAGGAAATCCAAACAATTATTAGGTCATACTACAAAAGCCTATATGCCACAAAATTTGAGAATCTAAATGAAATGGATAATTTTCTTGAAAGATTCCATCTACCAAAACTAAGTCAAGATCAGGTAGAAAGACTGAATAGCCCTATATCTCCCAAGGAAATCGAAGCAGTCATTAACAGTCTCCCCTCCAAAAAAAGCCCTGGACCAGATGGCTTCAGCGCAGAATTCTACAAGACCTTCAAGGAAGTGCTAACTCCAATTCTCCTCAAGCTATTCCACAAAATAGAAACAGAAGGAACACTACCAAACTCATTCTATGAAGCCACAGTCACCTTAATACCTAAACCACACAAAGACCCAACAAAAAAAGAGAACTTTAGGCCTATCTCTCTTATGAACATTGATGCAAAAATACTCAATAAAATACTTGCAAACCGAATCCAAGAACACATCAAAGATATGATCCACCATGACCAAGTAGGCTTCATCCCAGGCATGCAAGGGTGGTTCAACATACGGAAATCCATCAATGTAATCCACTACATAAACAAACTGAAGGAGAAAAACCACATGATCATCTCCTTAGACGCCGAAAAAGCATTTGACAAAGTCCAACACCCATTCATGTTTAAAGTCTTGGAGAGATCAGGGATACAAGGCACATACCTAAACATAGTAAAGGCAATATATAGCAAGCCTATAGCTAACATCAAACTCAATGGAGAGAAACTTAAATCAATCCCACTGAAATCAGGGACAAGACAAGGCTGTCCATTGTCCCCATATCTCTTCAACATAGTACTTGAAGTCCTAGCCAGAGCAATAAGACAACTAAAGGAGATCAAGGGGATACAAATCGGAAAGGAAGAGGTCAAAGTGTCACTATTTGCAGATGATATGATAGTATACATGAGCGACCCCAAAAATTCAACCAGAGAACTCCTTCAGCTGATAAACACCTTCAGCAAAGTGGCAGGATACAAAATCAACTCAAAAAAATCAGAAGCCCTCCTATATACCAAAGACAAAACGGCTGAGAAAGAAATTAGGGAAACAACACCCTTCACAATAGCCACTAATAACATAAAGTACCTTGGTGTGACCCTAACCAAGCAAGTGAAAGACCTGTTTGAGAAAAACTTCAAGTCTCTGAAGAAAGAAATCGAAGAAGATATCAGAAGATGGAAAGATCTCCCGTGCTCATGGATTGGTAGGATTAACATTGTGAAAATGGCCATACTGCCAAAAGCAATCTACAGATTCAATGCAATTCCCATCAAAATACCAACTCAATTCTTTACAGACCTTGAAAAAAAGATTCTCAGCTTCATATGGAGAAACAAAAAACCCAGAATCTCCAAAACGATCCTGTACAACAACAGATCATCTGGAGGTATCTCCATTCCTGATCTCAAGCTGTACTACAGGGCAACAGTAATAAAAACTGCATGGTACTGGCATAGAAACAGAAAGGAGGATCAATGGAACCGCATAGAAGACCCAGAAATAAATCCACACACCTATGAATACTCGATATTCGACAAAGAAGCCAATTCCATTCAATGGAAAAAAGACAGCATCTTCAACAAACGGTGCTGGACCAACTGGATGTCTACATGCAGAAAAATGAAAATAGATCCATATTTATCACCCTGCACAAAACTAAAGTCAAAGTGGATCAAGGACCTCAACATAAAACCAGATACCCTAAATCAATTGGAAAAAAAAGTGGGGAACAGCCTAGAACTCATTGGCACAGGAGACAACTTCCTGAACAGAACACCAACAGCACAGGCTCTAAGAGCAACAATCAATAAATGGGACCTCATGAAACTGAAAAGTTTCTGTAAAGCAAAGGATACCGTCATCAAAACAAAACGACTGCCTACAGATTGGGAAAGAATCTTCACTAACCCTTTATCTGACAGAGGACTAATATCCAGTATATACAAAGAACTAAAGAAGCTGAAAAGCAGCAATCCAAGTAATCCAATTAAAAAATGGGGAACAGAGCTAAACAGAGAATTCTCGACAGAGGAATATCAAATGGCAGAAAAACACTTAAAGAAATGCTCATCCTCATTAGCCATCAGGGAAATGCAAATCAAAACGACCCTGAGATATCACCTTACACCCATCAGAATGGCCAAGATGAAAAACTCAAGCGATAACACATGCTGGAGAGGTTGTGGAGAAAGGGGAACCCTGCTCCACTGCTGGTGGGAATGTAAACTGGTACAACCACTCTGGAAAGCTATCTGGCGCTTTCTAAGACAAATAGGAATAGTGCTTCCACCAGACCCAGCTATACCACTGCTAGGTATATACCCAAAGTTTGTTCAAGTACACAAAAAGGACACTTGCTCAACCATGTTTATAGCAGCTCTATTTGTAATAGCCAGAACCTGGAAACAACCCAGATGTCCATCAACGGTGGAATGGGTACAGAAATTGTGGTATTTTTATACAATGGAATACTACTCAGCAATCAAAAAGGAGGAAATCATGAAATTTGCAGGCAAATGGTGGGATCTAGAAAAGATCATTCTGAGTGAAATATCCCAGAAGGAGAAAGACAAACATGGGATATACTCACTTATATAGACCTATAAGATATAATAAACATAATGAAATCTATACACCTAAAAATGATAATCAATTGAGCGGACATGGGGTAAGATGATCAATCCTCATTTAGAAAGACAGATGGGATGTGCATTGAACGTATGACAGGAGTCTACTGAGCGCATCTGAAAGACTCTAACTAGCAGTGTTTTCAAAGCAAAGACTCATGACCAAACCTTTGGCAGAGTACAGGGAATCATAAGAAAGAAGGGGAGTTAGTCTGATGGGGAAAGGATAGGAGCTCCACAAGGACCAAATATATCTGGGCACAGGGTCTTTTCTGAGACTGACATTCAACCAAGGACCATGTATGGATATAACCTAGAACCTCCACTCAGATGTAGCCTGTGGTAGCTCAGTAACCAATTGGTTTCCCAAAGTGAGGGGAACAGGGACTATTTCTAACAGGAACTCGATGACTGGCTCTTTGGTCTCCCCACCCCCGAAGGGAGGAGCAGTCCTGTTAGGCCACAGAGGAGGGCTTTGCAGCCAGTCCTGAAGATACCTGATAAAACAGGATCAGATGAATGGGGAGGAGGTCCCCCCCATCAGTGGACTTGGAAAGGGGCACGGTGGAGATGAGGGAGGGAGGGAGGGAGGGACAGGGAGGGAATGAGGGATTGGGACATGGCTGGGATACAGAGTTAATAAAATGTAACTGATAAAAAAATAAAAAAAAAATAAAAAAAAAAGATGATCATGCTTCTCTGGTGCTATAATAAAACACTGACCAAACAAAACTTAGGGGATAAAAAGTTTAATTTGTTTTATAGGTTCATCAACAAGAGAAGCCAGGACAGGAGCTCAAGGCAGAAACCTAGAGGCAGAAACTAAGGCAGAAACCATTAAGGTCAGTGCTTAATGGCTTGCACAGCTACTTCCTTGTAGGTCTACTTGCCTACAGATGGCTCCACCTACAGCAGTCTGGACCCTCCTGTATCAGTTAGTAATACACTCACACAGGAAAGTACACAGGCCAATCCTGAGGCAATTCCTCAGTTGTGGTTCCATCTTTCTAGACTGTCAAGCTCACAATAGAAGGTAACTATGACTAGGTCCCAGCAAACCACAACCTGGGACAAGTGGATATTCTAAAAATTATCTCCTATTAGGAACAGACAAAGCACCCAGCGTAACTCATTTGGAGTAAACATAATCTTAGACTTCCTGCAAGATGATGGACAATAAGCTCCCTCCTTGTGCTCCAACAATGTAAAACATAGTCAGGGTATGAAGAATTAGATTCTGTACTAGAGAAAGGAAGTGAGAAAAAGCTTCAGCAATTCACAAAGGCTGTGGCAGGATTGTGAAAATTGTGGAGGAAAAGGCATGCAATATACGGAGGTGGGAAGGGGGATGGGGAACAGCCAAGCTGAACACAGCTCCAGCTGTGTGCTTTGCCACAGGGAGAAGGGAAACCGAAAACTCACCACAAAACTGAGCCAAGCAGTCCTGGTGACAGCAGATAGCTGCTAAGGAGGCCCCTGAGCCCTCACACTGTTACTCCCGTTATTCACTCCAGTTAGGGAAGTTTCACTCTGGAAGTAATTCCTTCACCTTCTCTGTTCCTCACTGTTAAAGAGCAGCTGGTTCTAGGCCAGCCCATCACTCACTTCATACTCTGTGTACAACTTGGTGGTAGAGATTGAATGCCTTGTTGTTTCTCAGTGTCACCCCTGTCTTTTTTTTTTTTTGTTTGTTTGTCTCCCTGATACTATATTTCTTAGGGATTTTAGTTCTTAGATATAACAACAAATAGTGCAATTTATTTCTCTGTTTTCCATATTATTCTGCTGGAACACAACTCCCTGAGAGCAGGGAGCTTGATGGAGCCCTCATGCTATCTCTGTTGCAGTACTGTACACAAAACCAGTTTTTATATTTGTTGAATGTTTGAATGGAAGGATACATGTGAACTCCTCCTCCTCCTTTTCATGTTACCTCCACTTATTGCCAGCCACTCTAGGATGGCTATCTTTATCCACCCCGTTCCTATAATAGCTATCAAAATAGGTAAAGTCATGAATGCCTATCAGTAAACTGTAATATTTAATACAAGTGTTTTTTCCTATGAATTTTCACCAGCTTCTATAATATGAATTTAGCACCTGGATCATAGTGACGCTAAGAAGTACAACTACAATATCTACTTACAACAGATCATGAGCAAGGATGTATCTACATGTATATCTTAAGCAACGGGTTCAATTCTGCATTGATATTATTTCCAGGCTACACTTACAGATAAGCTAATAGACCATGATGCCAGTTCATTGAGACAAAGATATATATATATATATATATATATATATATATATATGAATACATTTTATATATAAGTATATATAATACACATATACACATATGTATTAAGAGCTCTTGTGCCTGAACAGTCACAGTTCAAACAATATAATTTAGCTACAAAGTAGTTACAGGGCACACCTGAGTCCTTGAGTGTATTATGGGTTGTCACAGCTTTTAAAATTTTGCCTGAGTTGGTCAGTAATGTGTTTGTTTTCTGCTGACTCACCACAATTCCCATATCCAAACACACACAATCTGCATCATGGCACATCCGACCATGTGGTGTTTAGCAAGAAGAACTTCATTATTTATGCAAGCAACTTTAAAAGAAAAGGAGAAAATGTTTACTCCAAAAGAATAGTAGTTTGGCATTAAAACCAAAATGTTCTAAGTAGAGGCAATTTGAAAAATGTAGTGGTGGGGTTTTCCACGAGATGGCACTCATTGTCCTACCATTTAAAGTTTCAGTGCATTCATAGAGTACCTATGTATCTATATTCAAATACATATACACATTTTTATATGTGTACATATACCTGCTCAAATATGTAAAAATGAAAAAAAACAAGTTAATTTTGTGCCTAACAACTTTCTCATATTAAACAAGGATGAGACACATAAATGGAGAATAACTGGGAGTGAAATGCCATGAACTATTCCTGAAAGACTACACATCTTGTGGGGACACTGAGAAAAATTGCAATTTAGAAATCTGTTACTGTTTTATAAAAAAGCATCAATGTTTAGTCTCTAGTCTAAATTAATATCTTCTCCTGAAGTTCTTTCCCTGTTCATATCGCAGCCCTGTATTCTTGTTAGAATGCTCTGGCTGCAACAGACTTCAGTGTGGATTTTGAGGTCAGAGACTAACAATTACAAACAGCTAGAGACTCAACTAGGGTTTTGGATCATTTTGAAATAATTGTTTTCATTATATTAACACTAAAAGGGGGAAGGATCAAGCAGGCAGACTCTATAGACAGCTTATCAACTAATCTAGTGGGGAGAAAGAAACGTTTCTCAAGACTGACAACTACAACACACATTAGCAGTCTAGATACTCATCTCAAATTGACCATGTGGGCATTTAACCCAAGTGGGCACTCAGCAATCAGAAATGAAAGGGGCACTTCCATACCATTGGCTTTGCCATCCATCATTCCAGCCTCTGTAGGGGACCCTTCTCCCTCCTTCTCTGGCTGCTGCTTCTTCAGTAAGCTCCACTTTTCTTGGTGTGCCTGCAGCAGTGTCCTTCCTGCTGTGGGTATCCCTGATATCTTAATTCATGCTTGTAAGAAAGTTTAATTTAAAATCATTTCCACATCTAAAAGTCATTTCCTTTGGTTATCTTCAGCCAGGATTATTTGGCAGCTGACATGTTCATGCTAATTTTACAGATAAGAATCCGGAATCAAGAAGTAACTTGGCCACAGTCAGAAACTAGACAGAATCAAGGCTCCAGTTGACTGGAACTACAGACCTACAGTTCATTCATTCACTCTGCTTTTTTTTTTTTACCTGACCAGGGAAATGGCACATGACTGATACATCATGGGAAATGAAGACTTCATTTTCTTCTCTGTACAGGAATGTTGTAAGGAAAGATCTCTTCCTAGTAGATACATATAGTCCTTTTCACTCCCAAGTGTTGTTTGCTAGAACCTCCTTGAGATACAGTCATGACCTCAGAGGAAAGATATAGTACATTAAGTTGCTTCTACTCCTACAACAGGATTTTCATTAAGGCCAGTACCTGATTCTCTTTTGGTGCTGCCTGGGGCAAGAAAGAGCTCATTTTCATGGCAGGCAAGGGCATCATTCAAAAGACAATTTGAATGTGGTCTTTTATGTATTCTTTTCAGAGCTACTGTTTGGATGACCTGCAGGGAAATCTCTGAAACACACTAAAAGTGAATGCTATTTCCAGAAAGAAACCCAGATGAAATTCTAAATGTTGTTCTTTATTTGTGTAAGTCTTTGTCCAGATGTGTGTGTGTCTGAGTTATAACTACCTTCATGGAGAAACATCCAGTTACCATTCTTCAAAGATATACTTTAAATTATTCAGGTGTACTACTAACTTTTCTTAGGTATCATAAAAATACATGAAATAAACAACATAAGAAAGGTTGTATTTTGGATTGTATTTTCAAAGGGTTGGAAATCAATGGCTGCTTGTTCCCATATATTTGAGCAGAATATTATGATGGCAGAGGACGTTCTATCCCTTATTTTAGATAAGAAATAGAGACAGAGAGGTGTGAATGCCTCACTGAGCCTTTTGTTTTTCTTCTTTTATTCTGTCCATCAATTAATGGGTGATGCTGCCCACTTACCTATGTAGGATGAGTCTTCATCCTTAGTTAATGTAAGTACACCCGCAGACACATGCAGATGAGGGCAGTCACTGATCTTCTATATCATTCTAAAGAAGTAGACAACACTAGGACTGACTAAGACTTGCCAGATACTAGAATGGCTAGATTCTCTAATGAGCTTTTTTCTGCTTGTTCCCCAGGCAGCCAAAATGTTGTCATGAACAGGTGCATAGTGTGGATAAATCAGGTTAGTCAGAGGAGTATAACTGTACCACATGATTACATATACATATTATCTGCAGGCCAAATAGGAGACATATTTATGATGCTGACTTTAACCTTTTCTTGCTGATTTCCAAAAATAAATAGCAGCAAGTACAAACACCTTAATGGTACAGGTGGCATTTATATACACATGTAAATGTGTATTTGCATACATACAGAAAGGAACATGTAAGGAACATGAATGTGAGAGGGACCTATTTATTTATATGAAGTGCCTCATTAATATGTTTTATCTCATGTCTTTTAAGAAAGCCATTCCTAGGCACCACCCCTTTGCTGAGATTTGGTAGATTTCTGTGACATTGTTGATTTTGTTCTCTGCCAAATTTCACGTAGTGCAAAACAATAGCATAATATTGGATTAAATTCCAGGGAATGCTGACAGAACAGAGTTCTTCAAAACCTAAACCCTGCCAGTTTTGATGCCCCTAATTTATTCTAACAACCATTTAAGTCTGAATGCCTCCATTTTTAATCACATTAACAGTATAATTACAGAGTCTAAACACCAAAAGAACTCCAGTGGCAAAATGAATTTGGCTGTATACCCTTCTCTTTTTATTTGGTATGATTTTTATTGGTAGAAACCTTCAGGCAATCCCAGCCCTTTGGTAATTTCCCATTGATTCACCTTGCTTCTTAGATGCCTGGACCTTGGTGTTTGCCCAAATATAACAGGGGAAATTAGCACACTAATTATCCAAGTAACCATAGATGCCAGGCTTCCCATTGCTGGCATTTAACTAACCTTGAGACCTCACATTTTCCATGTGCTTGACTGCTGTTAAAGGGAAAATGTTTGAACAAACCCACATCATTTCTTATCAACCCCAAATGCAGGCCTGAGTGGAATCATGCTGTAACCACATGCATGAAAGCTCCAAGAAAATCATGTGCCCCAGTTTCCATTTCTCAATCCTATGAGGTGATAAAAAGTATATTCAGCCTTCATTGGCACATACTTGTAGAGATTTGTTTCTATGAAGCTTGAGTGATGGCCAGTCTGCCCATGCATCCTAAGGCCCTCATACTTAGCTTCAGGAAAGCTGAATATTCCAAGTAGACCAGGTGAGGTTTTTTTGTCTTTTGTTTGTTTGTTTTAAATCAAGTGCTTCCCTTCTCCCGGGTCCAGTTTCTGTCAACAGCTTATACCCCAAGAAATAAACATGTTTCTGTCCTGTGCAAGTCAAACAATTTTCATGTTTTTCAGAAGCCATCAAACCATACATGACTGAACGCTGAAAATACATATATATCATTTTGGAGTGTTGCCAGACTGGTTGATCATCAAACCATACATGCCTCAACTCTGAAAATACTTATATGTCATTTTGGTGGTTTGCCAGGCTGGTTGATCATCAAACCATTCATGCCTCAACTCTGAAAATACTTATATGTCGTTTTGGTGGGTTGCCAGACTTTGGTTGATCAGGAGATGCCTTGTGCTGTTCTCTCTGTTACACCATTACTATACAACATTGAGGAATTCATTTGTACTCTTTGAATTGTGTTTTCTCTGTTATTAAGATGAAAGAAATAATTGTGACTATTTCATACAGTGCTGCTGGGAGAAACAAATTGGATACAGTACATACATATAAAACAGAGCTTAAAAAGTTGAGCATTTAAGTTAGAGCATGTTAAGTAAGAGTGTAATGAACACTAGTAATAGAATGATCATTACTTGTATTCTGTTTCATTTCAAGATTCTTTTGAGAGATGATGAAGCTTAGAATCTTCCTGAGGTCCACAGAAGGTGTCTTCAGAGATTTGCCATTGTAATTAAGAACTTTTAGACTAGATGCTGGTAGCTTCCAGAGCTCCTACACAGTCTACACTTAGGCAGCTATATGGCCAGAGGAGCAAAAATTGGGTTCAGCTTGTATTTGCCTAGTAAATATCTTCATTTGTCTTGGTCTATGTAGTTATTCTGTAGCTTGGTGAATGATACAGGCCCAAGAGAGTTATCCTACACTGCTTTCACATTTTCACACTATTATTATCATATTTGGAGAATGGGCAGCATTTTCCTTGTTTTGGGTGATAGTGCAACTCAGTGCACTATCCCTAGATGCCAGGCTTCCCATTGTAGAGATTTAGATCAGTAGGACACCATGGACTATGTGTCCTAATGCTTCAGTCTACCCTGGAACCACAGACCCTGACTTTCTTTCTTTAGGGGCCGATGAGGTAAGTCCTGATGGTTAGACGTAACCAGGCAATGAAAGAAAAAAACAGACTGTCATTTGGATAAGAACCAGATACCTAGTGCCATTTGATGGCAAACACCAATTTTGTTGGGATATTCAGTTGCTGAAGGTACCAGGAGAAACTGTTATCCACTCATCATCTTTGAATTATAGCTAAAACCAATCATAATTACAAAGATAGCTTCTCCTGTATCTTTTTCAGGCTACATAAAGAAAGAGTGTGGGGACAGTCAAAAACAACAAATAAGTCTAATGAATTATAGCTAGGACCTGAAAACACCACCAATACATAAAACTAAGTAAAATGATTCACATAGATAATAATACTATAGCCTCTTTATCAGCTTTAGAAAATTTAGCACTAAATTCCTTATTTTTTTTGTAGTTCTTTTTTCTAATTAAATTTTTATTCTTTATATTAATTGCAGTTTATTCATTTTGTATCCCAGCTGTAGCCCCCTATCTCATTCCCTCCCAATCCCATCCTCTCTTCCTCATTATTCTTATAGCTATTTGTTTTGGGAAGCCAAGCTTATTTAGAGGATTGTGTTTTATTTTTTCAAATTAGTTTGGCTAATAAAAAGTAAATTTACTCTATATGCAAATATAGAATTTCATTCTATTCTATGCAAATATAGAAATTTATTCTATATGCAAATATTCTATATTTATTCTATATCATATTAGGATAATCTGCAATAAATGGACATAAATAATTACTCACCTTAAGACTATTTGTAATAAAATGTAGTAATACCAAGGAGTGGCTTTTCTCATTGTCCTTGATGATATCACTTCTGCCAAGATGGCTTCCTCTTGGTCGTGAGTTTTCAGCTTCTTTCTTCTTTCTGGCTTATAAAGTCTGAGTCTTTTAATAACATTTAGAGAGCACTTTTGATGCCAAGCTGCTAAGTCACAAGACAGTGTGATGACAAAGAACCTTGCACACTTAACACTGGTCTAGAGAGACAGTGTCTGCTCTTCTTTAGGAGTCTTCTCAAGCAAAGAAGGTTGAATATTTGTTTCCAGATGGCTTTTACGTGCAGCTTTTCTTCCACTCTTGTTCCTTCTGGCAGCAAGTACAGTTGACATTCAGTATGCTGCACATGGTGTCTTTGTGCATGCTGTTTCTCAGTATTTGGAAAAAAACCTCAAAGCCAGTGCTATAAAAATAAATGTTTTAACCAAGTTTGAACTGATAAAGCAAAGAGCCAGTTACAGAAATGTGTGCAGGCTTCTTAAAACATGAGAAAGTATAAACTACCAGTTTCCAAGCTGTAGGTCACAACCCCCACAGATATCAGATATCCTGCATATCAGATAATCATGTTACTATTATTAACAGGAGCAAAATTATAGTTATGAGGTAGCAACAAAGTAACTTATGGTTGGGGTCGCCACAACATGAGGAACTGCATTAAAGGGTCACAGCATTAGGAAGGCTGAGAACCACTAATATAATCTATAGTGTTTTATTATTTGGAGAAAGGAGAACTATGAAGAAAGGAATCCTGGGAGTTAGTGGAGACAGATTGCATTCTGCCTTGTTATAACTAAGGCGTAAACTTGGCCTAGTAGAAACTTTGTCCCTCGATGTTTTTTCATCTGTAACATGGAAAGTGGGCCTTACTTAGTGTCCTATCTGAGGCTAAGGTTCTGCATTCCTAAGGTGTTAGTAAATGTTTGTCTTCCATGGAGTGACAGAAGTCAAATCCAAAAGACAGAATTTTTAAATTGTAGTGATATCTGGTGTCATATTATGCAATGATCTTGAGGAGGAGGCGTTGAATACCACTCTACCTCCGCAGAAACTTCTGGGTGACATTACTAATTATGAAAGGCTTAGTGAATGTACTTGGGACCCTGTAGGAGGCTGGTGTGCAAGGGTGTCTTTGTTTCTTTTCCTTCCCTTGCTTCCTCTTCCCTGCCCCTGCCTCCTTCTTTCTATCACTCAATAGCCAAAGCAGGCATGGAATTAATAATCCTCCTGCCTTAGTCTCCAAAGGGTTGAGATTACAGGTGTGTAGAGCTATACTGAACACAAGTGGTTATCCTTGCTTTAAATACACTAAATGAGTAAAAATATTAAAATAAAGGACTTATTATAAGTCTGCAGGTAAACTTGTGCCAGGGTCATGGTCCAAGTAAAGCGTTTAAGTGACCAAGTATGGCAGCTGATATGGAATACAGAATATCTGGTCAGCAATCATTGTCTTTGGGGAGAGGTGAATGCTGATACGAAATAGTTATCATGGTTGGATGAGCAAATATAAATAAATGTACTGACTCTGAAGATCTTGGCACATTCAGTAAAATAATGAGTTGTTTTGACAAGTCCAAAAAATGTTTTTGTCTCTCCTTTTTCCTTTGATTTGGCATCTACTTTAACTTGTATTGATTTGTTCCTCATTTCCCCAGCAACCTCCTTCCTTATTTTCAATATTATATTCTCCCCACAGAGGTTATTTCTAGTGCCTCTAGCTTCTTCTTAAATGATTTATTACATTTTGTTTCTTGTCCTCTATTAGCTCTCCTTTCAGTGAAAAATAAAACCAAAGCATACTTAACTGGTACACACACACAAAATTGTATTTCCCCAGTTATTTAAGGAGCGAGGTCAAAGAAAGAATTCTGTAGGGTTGCCTCCAGAGCTCCTTCCAAGTTTATCCAGAAGACATTGCTTCTAAGTCCTTTGTTTCTATACCTGTCTCATTTCATACATGCTTATAAAATGGTACACACACATTTAATATTTCAATGAATCTTAGTGTTGAGAATTCTTTTCTATTTAAACAATCTACTTCCAACAGAGTACAGTTGACCTCCATTACAAAATGACATCTTAAAAATCATAGCTACATCTACAAAACATTCATATTTAAAAGAGGTTTTTATAGTCCATGCTGGTAGTTTAATCTCGCTTGGCTGATTTTTAAGTAATGTTTTTAGTTTACAGATGAAGACAGCAAATGTCTCAGAGCACAGACCTACCCATTTCATTAAGTAAAATTATTTTGTTCTAGCTCTAGCTGGAACCACTGAGAGTTACTGGAAATGCTCAGCTGTCTTCATAGTCTTCTGGTTGGGTGCTCTGACACAGAAAATGTCTACTAGATAAGAGACCTCAGCATAGTGCAGCTTCCCCGCTCTGCCCCAGCCCATGTATCTGGCTAAGATCATATGAGTACTTACTAATGAATTTTCATGGCATGGTGCCATGACAATTACTTCCCAAATCTCTATAGTTTATAATGATGAACCTTCCTTGCCATAGGCCATTTCTGAAATCTTAAAGTGAATTTGAGTGAATACAGTAGCAGTGACTATTAAATTTGGTTGGTCATTTCATAGATGAATAAGAACCTAAAGAAATATCTCTACTTCAATGTATACTTTTTGTGCATTTAAAAATATCTTGTTTTCTATGTTCACTGACATGTATGTGCTTGTGTCTGCCTGTGAATTGTTGCATACTAGTGTAGGTACCTGAGGAGGCAAGAGGGTATCGAATTTCCCTGTGATGGGTTACAGACAGGTGTGAGCAGCTCGATGTGGCTACTAGGTTCTGAACTCAGGTATGACACAAGCTCATCTTGACTGATGAGTCATCTCTCCAGCCCCATGAGCCATTAAACAACAAAACAAAACAACAACAAAAACCTTTCTCTCATGGCCATCCTTTTCTCCCTTCAAATGATATATATTTTCATATCTTTAAGAAAATTTTCAGTGATTTATAGGCACATTCTATCAAGCTGCTTTGTTATGGAAAGTCAAGATTAAGGCACATATGGCTTAGCTTCACAGTGTTTTATTTCTCTTTCTCATGTAAGAGTCTGGTACTACAGGGAGAGTGTCTGTTATGAGGAGATATGCTGATAATTTCTTTTGCAGTCTACAAAAAGTAAGCATCTTTTCTAAAGTTCAGAGGAAATGTACTGGATGAAGAATTCAGTACACAATGGTACTTAGTGGTAGTTTCTGTTCATTCTGAGACTTAAAATATGGCCACCTGACTTGAAAAGAAAGATAACCTCCCATGACATCAGAGGACCCATACAGAAATAGGTTCCCACCAACTGCATCTGAAACATCAATAGGACATCATCAAAATGCCAGCCTTCTGATTTTGTATATAGCCATCCAAACAATCTCACATCATGAAGGTGAAGATGTTAGAGAATGACCTAGGAGAGCTACAAAGGGTTATGGTGAAGATGGCAGGGGTGGGAGGGAGAATGTATTGTCTTGCTCAAGCACCGCCTTGCTCCTTAAAAGGTGGCCCTTTGTGAGTATCTAGGTGTCCTGAGCCTCAGTGGCTGGTGACACCATTCTATCTCTACCTGAGTTGTATTGCTGTGAACTCTTTATTAGTCAGCTGCTATTGCTCTTTAGACTCCTTAGAAATAGCCTAAAACTGAAGCTTTCTACAGGTTTATGACTCATCACTCACTGGTCACATACTCCCAGTGAGATGCAAAGCTGCAGCGTAGTGCCCTGGCATAAAGTTATGGCAAGAGGCACTGAGTTTGGGATTGATAGCCTTGCTATCAATCTTGGTACTGTCAAGAACTGAGTAATCAGACGTGGGCTCAAGGCATGGCTCTACTGTCAAGTATGCCCCTCAGTTTGGAAAAGTACCTTTACCTGCCTATGTCTTAGTTTCTCCACTTGGTAAGTTGTGAGTTGTGTTTTGAGAACACTCTTTTGAAACACTCATTTCCAGAGTGTTTATTCTGAGGTGGAGGCATTGCTTTGAGCATGGGACATATAAGAATAAGCAAACCGGACTCAAGAATGACAGCAGTTGAAAACTATTTTTCTACTCTTACATGCTCAACATGCATGTACAAACTGGCTTTTCTGTTAACAACCTCTTTTTGTACTAATGATACAAAATGTTTAAAGCAAATCACAATACATTGTATTTTTATCTATTTTACATGATTTTCTAGTTCTTACAAATGCAAAGATTCATGTGTACTACTGTCAACTGTTCCTTCTGTCTTTACAGTTGATAGAGAAGTAGGGAAATGTAGATCTCATGTCATAGGGAAAGTCTTGTGTCTTAGGGCTTCCCAGGCCCTTTCTTTGTGGATGTTGAATGATATACACCCAGGATGTGGTCAAATGAGCTTCAGAAGACAACCCAGAGCTCTTCTGCAGGCTGTCCGGGCTCCCTATCATGCTTCATTCTCAGACTGCTGATTCATGCTCCTGATGCAAGCATAATGACCACGAACATGATCTGTCTCTTTTTGTTTGTTGTTGTTTTTGTTGGTTGTTGTTTTTTTTTTTCTTTTTCAGACACATTTTCTTGGTAACCAGGCAGATGATATGCTAATGCAAATTGGCATCCTTGGACTCAAACTACAAAAATATGATCTGCCTCCTGGAGGGAAAAGGGACTGGAGAGACTTCAGGGTTGGCTTCTGTATTACTCTGGAAGGGCACAGAGTAAGTGCTCAAAAGAGATATTCGGGTGTTCAGATGGGACCTCTGGTGACCACGGGGATTTATGATCACTATGAGCAACACTTCATTTTATTTAAAAATTTTTTCTTTGGATTATTTCCATAATGTGCTGGGTGAGACACTCTGCCGGATTCTCTTTTTGTGCCAGCAGCTCTGGTTCTGGGCACAGACAACTCAGTGAGGCAGAAAAGCCAGAACCAGCCTGTTCTCAAAATTCATCCTGGTCCCAACCTGGCTGCCTCTTGATTCTGAGTCATAAAGCCAGGGTTCACTGGAGGTCTCCATAACTCCACAGGCTCATTTGGAGTTTTAATGTATTGATGTGGAAATCATGTTTAATCGTTACTCACTTGGCTGGATGCTACAATAATATTGCCCTGTGTTGCCACAATAGTGACTAAATACAAGAACAAGCAAGTTCTGCTTCCACAGTCCTCTCTTAGGAAAGCACCAAGGAATGTGCAGGAAGAACGAGCCTTCTGCAGCACACAGATATTCCCAGAAAGACCATTCTGAAGGCAGTTTATTAGGCCCCGAGCTTTCACCACTACCATGTGGAGTGCCAGGGCTGCCAGGTGCTGTTTTACTAAGGTTCTCTTCTGCCTGACTCACAAAATTTCTGGCCATGGATTTAGGGTTTACTGTAAAGTGAGTCATCAAAACACAACCAATTGAGATGCTCCATACAAATTCAGCTCAGATTTGGAGCTGTTATTTCCATTCTGAAATGGCCTTTTTCTTTGGTATTAGGAAAGGCATCAGTGAGGTGGGGCCAGGTGAGTCTGTTAAAGATGCTAAAATGAATAAATCACCTTGAGAAATTCCATGCTAAAGTCACAGTCTCCAGTTGGCAAAACTGGAGGTTTTCCATTGGAAAGGTCACAGTAGATCTGCGAAGCTGTTTTTTTTTTTTTTTCTTTTTCTTTGAGAGTGATGTGTTATGCATGGGAAGAGGAAAGACATTCCTGACAAAGCAGAATGAAAATGAGCATTTTATTTTTTCCTGCCAGAAGAGAAAGATTCTAATTTAAGTCCTGAGCAAGAGGTTGTTTTGACATGCAGAAGGTTGTTTCCTTCATCAGTTCAGGACATTCTTGCAGTGACTCGTGTCCCTGCCTCTCAAGAGGCTCAGCAGTCATCAACACTCTGGAAGTATTCCTTGAGCCCAGAAACTGAATTCATAGTGTATCTTTTGATGTGAGCCAGGGTGAACAATATAAACTACAGACACGGTCTGTCAGTCTGCAGGGCAGCACAGAGAAAGTCCCAATCCCCTATTGTCCCGAGCACAGATACAATGCCATAGCATGCAACATCAAAAGGCCATCACCATAAACCCTGATCTGGCAGAAGTTTCTGGTACTATATGATCCTAATGAGAGTATCACTTGTGCTTAGGTTCTTGTGACAATATCCAGTGACAAGGTTAGTGAAAGTTATTTGGGTTTGGTAATACCTGTTATATAGATGAGAAAAAATGAAGCAGAAAGCAAGTCAAACTCCCAGTAATAATAATAAAAAAATGGACTAAAAGTTTTCTTTTTATGACATAATGCTTTGGCTTTGGCATTGTTTGGATCATAGCATTTTGGGGGTGGAGGGAAGGGAAGGGAAGAAACAGGGAGCTAGGTGACCAAGCATAGAAGCTGAAATCTGAACCCAAGGAGAAATCCAATGGAAACAGTCACCTAATGGTTTGTTACCTAAAGATTAGTGGGTGGACACAGGTTCTCAAAAATACAAAAGTAATAGCCCCATCTGAAGATACTTGAATCACAGAAAATATTTTGACAAAACTAAGAAAAGTTGACCTTGTTACTATATTTCCCTCTAATAGCTGAGCAGGTTGGGAAACAATGTGTTCTTTTCTACAAAAGAAAGGGCTATTTCTCATCACTCAAAAAGCTCCTGCTACATTCAGTGTGATGGATAGCTTCAAAGGCTAGAAGGGCATAGTTACTATGTTATAGTGTATTGTAATTATGTCCAACATATATCTTGAATTGAGAGCATGTATGCTGTCAGTTGTAATATATGAGAAGAAAAAGAACACAAGGCAAGGATCAGAAAATGCCTAAAGAATTATGAGAACTAGAATTATAATTATGAGAATAATGAGAATTGTGAGAGTTCACAGGGAACCAAGGCTGGCTAGGAGAGCGAACCCTGGCCTTGTTCTTCACACAGCAGGCTGTGCCACACCACACCTACCTCCAGAAACACTCTTGTTCCCATTAGAGAATTGTACAAGAAGTATGGCCCAAGTGATACTTCCGGCTAAGATCAGGATTTTAAATGGAAACCCACTGGAGGAATACACCTGAAAATCCTCACAGAAGTGTGACCAGCCATGGACAACCAAGATGATGAAAGAATGAGGACATTGTTGAGTGTTTTACTGAGCAAGTACTGTGCCAGGAGTTTCTTTTCTTTTTATTTTTTATTTTTTATTTATTACAATTTATTCATTTTGTATCCTAGCTGTAGCCCCTCCCTACCTCTTCTCCTCCTGTGCCCCTCCCCAAGTCCACTGATAGGGAAGGTCCTCTTCCCCTTCCTTCTGACCCTAGCCTATCAGGTCTCATCAGGACTGGCTGCATTGTCTTCCTCTGTGGCCTGGCAGGGCTGCTCCCCTAACAGGGGGAAGCTATCAAAGAGCTAGCCAATGAGTTCATGTCAGAGACAGTCCCTGTTCCCCTTACTAGGGTACCCACTTGGAGACTGAGCTTCCATGGGCTACATCTGTGCAGGGGTTCTAGGTTATCTCCTTGAATGACCTTTAGTTAGAGTATGTCTCAGAAAAGACCCCTAGGCCCAGATATTTTGGTTCTGTTGCTCTCACTGTGGAGCTCCTCTTCCCTCCAGGTCTTTTTATCTCCCTTTTCCTTCATAAGATTCCCTGCACTCTGCCCAAAGTTTGGCTATGAGTCTCAGCATCCGCTTTAATATCCTGCAGGGTAGAGTCTTTCTGAGGCCCTCTGTGGTAGGCTCCTGTCCTGTTTCCTGTTTTCTCCCTCTTCTGATGTCTATCTGGTTTACCTTTCTGAGTGAGGATTGATCATCTTACCCAGGGCCCTCCTTCTTGCTTAGCTTCTTTAAATGTACAGATTTTAGGATGATTGTATTTCTAATATCCACTTATAAGTGAGTATATATCATGAGTGTCTTACTGCTTGTGGGACACCTCACAAAGGAGAGTTTTTCTAGTTCTCACAATTTGCCTGCAAATTTTATGATTTCCTTGTTTTTAATTACTGAGTAGTATTCCATTATGTAAATGTACCACAATTTCTATATCCATTCCTCCATTGAGGGACATCTGGGTTATTTCCAGATTCTGGCTATTATGAATAAAGCTGCTACAAACATGGTTGAGCAGATGTCCTTGTAATCTTGAGCATTGTTTGGATATATGCCTAGGAGTGGTATAGCTGGATCTTGAGGAAGTACTGTTCCTAATTGAGAAAGCACCAGATTGATTTCCAAAGTGGTTGTACAAGTTTACATTCCCATAAGCAATGGAGGAGGCTTCCCCTTTATGCACATCCTCTCCAGCATATGATGTCACTTGAGTTTTTGGTCTTAGCCATTCTGATATGTATAAGGTGAAATCTCAAGGTTGTTTTGATTTGCATTACCCTGATGACTAAGGACGTTGAGCATTTCTTTAACTATTTCTCTGCCATTGATAAGGAAATCATGAAATTAGCAGGCAAATGGTGGGACCTGGAAAGGATCATCCTGAGTGAGCTGTCCCAGAAGCAGAAGGACACACACAGTATATACTCACTCATATAGACATATAATATAGGATAAACCTACTAAAATCTGTACATATAGAGAAACTGATCTAGAGGGAGGACTCTGGCTAGAATGCTCAATCCGCATCCTGAAGGGCAAAGAGGATGGACATCAGAAGAAGAAGGCAGGAAACAGCCTAGGGGCCTGCTGGGGAGAGCCTCTGGGGGGCACTGCCCTGTGGACTGTTGGGGTGGATGCTGAGACTTATGGCTGATGGTTGGGTGGAGCGTATGGAATCTTATGTAAGAAGTGGGAAATAGTACGATCTGGAGAGGACGGGAACCCCACAAGGAGTGCAACAGAACCGGAAAATTTGAACACAGGTGTCTTCCCAGAGACTCATACTCCAACCAAGCGCCAGGCATGGAGATGGCCTAGGACCCCTGTGCAGATATGGTCCATGGCAGTTTAGTGTCTAAGTGGGTTACATAGTGATGGGAGGAGGTACTGCTTCTGGCATAGTCTTGTTGGCTTTCTCTTTGATCACCTCCCACTGAGGGGAGGGCAGCTTTACCAGGCCACAGAAGATGACAATGCAGCTACTCCTGATATGATCTGGTGGACTGGGATCAGAGGGAAGGGGAGGAGGGCCTTCCCTATTGGTGGACTTGGGGAGGGGCATGCATGAGGGGGGAGTGAGGGTGGGACTGGGAGGAGAGGAGGAGAGGCTTATGGGGGGATGCAGGGTAGATAAAGTATAATTAATAAAAATAAAAACAAAAATAAAATTAAAAAAAGAAAATTCTCTGTTTAGCTCTGTACCCCATTTTTTAATTGGATCACTTGATTTGTTGCTTTTTAACTTCTTGAGTTTTTTATAAATTCTGGATATTAGCTCTCTGTCAGGTATAGGGTTTGTGAAGATCCTTTCTCAGTATGGAGGCTGTCATTTTGTTTTCACGACAGTGCCCTTTGCTTTACAGAAGCTTTTTAATTTCATGAGGTCCCATTTATTGATTGTTGATCTTAGAGCCTATGTTGTTGGTGTTCTATTCAGGCAGTTGTCTCCTGTGCCAATGAGTTCAAGGCTCTTCCCCACTTTTTCTTCCAACAAATATAGTGTGTCTGGTTTTATGTTGAGGTTTTTTATCCACTTGGACTTTAGTTTTGTTTAGGGTGATAAATATGGATCTATTTGCATTTTTGTACATGTAGACATCTAGTTAGACCAGCTCCATTTGTTGAAGAGACTGGATCTTTAAAAAATAATAACACACATTGTGCTATTATTTGTAAATTTTTCACAAATGTTCCTTTGCTTTCTCATTATTATATCTTTCAAATAAAGGGAATAAATAAAGGGAATTATAGGTGATCTGATTTAGACAGCTATATATTTTGACAGTTTAATTATGACTCACACAGTCATAGTTTTACATATAACAAACATTCTTTATCTTCTATTACTGCATTGATGTCTACTACCTAAAAATATACACATTGTTTCATCAAAGTTTGGACTTCTGATCATATTAAAATAGAATACATCACTTAATTATAAAATAGCAGATGTAATTGATATTGTATTTGATACTGTAGTCAAGATGTGTTTTCTGGCTGCTTGAGGTTAATTGGTGTTTTGTCTGCATATATGTCTGTGTGAGGGTGTCAGAAGCCCTGGAACTGGAGTTACAGATAGTTGTGAGTTGCCATGGGGGTGCTGAGAATTGAGCTTGGATCCTCTGAAAAAGCAGTCAGTGTTCTTAAGCACTGAGTAATCTCTTCAGCCCATCAGCAGGACATTTGTGTGAGATCTTTCTGAAGAACAATGCAATGAATAATATCAAAGGCTTTCAGCAGTATCAGAGTACTTTTCTTGCCATGAATGGAGGTTAGTTAGAGATAAAATACCCATGCCTTAAACACGTGCTTTAGAGATGTAAACATTTAGCAACAGTTACTGGAATCTCCATCACTACACCACTACACCTTACCATATTCTACTGACCAAAATACAAAAACAAAACAAAACAAAACAAAAAACTGTTTTGGCCAAGCCTTAATGAAAACATAGACTAGAATATCAAGATGGGCCCTGTAGTCTCAGAATAACTGAGTAGTGCTATTTTAGAGATTTCATGCTACGATTCAAATCACTGAGTGTATCTATATGAGTATATAGTGGAAGACTCATGAAACATGGAATCTGAAGGTCTGCATCCAAAGCTCATTTTGCAAGTTCTGGATGTACAGATAAGTTAGTGGGGCTTCAGTGGACCTTTTTTAATCTCACTGGAATGTTATAATGAGCAATTGAGCTAAGATGTGAAAAAGTGTTTCAGAAACTATGACATTATTTTCATAGAAAGTACTAGATTTACAAAACTGTTTAGAAAAATATAAAATATACTATAAATAGAAGGTAGGGTATGGTTTTCATTGTTTGGCCTGAAAATTTATAATTCTACTTAGGTTTATTTAACATACTATGTTTTATGATATATATGTTATATATTATATATATTAGTTTTATAATATACTGAGTCATTTTATTTGTTTGTTATAATTGTTTGTAGGCACTATTTTTAAAACTCTATTTTATTTGGAGTTCCTTAAGCCTCTACCCTCCTTTCCCACCCTCTGACCCTATGTAGAAGAGAAAGAAAATTAGAAGAGAAAAGGGATGTAGACCTCTTTACATTTAGTTCCTCAGGAAATTTTCAATCTTCATAGTCAGGATATCCACCAGTCCAGGTAACCAGTAAACACAAGTAACACAGCAGTAGGTAAAACCAGAAGCAGCCTTCTTTCTTCTCTAATCCTCTCCTTGAAGCCCCTCCTTCTCTCTTGGCTCTGGTAGTTATACCCTCTCAGAGTCCTCAGAGTTAAACTATCTCCAGCTGGCAAAGTCCACACCCCTCAGCTGTGGATAAGCTGAAAGCAGCTCCATATTCCACACTTGGGATTAAAACCAAAACCTGTTTACATAACGTAACTGAGATTTTAAAGAAACCAAAACATCCACTCAACTCTTCAGCATTAAATAATCGAAGAGAAGACAACAAGTGAGAACACATGCTTAGGCTCAGATGAATTTGTTTCTCCCTTCTAAAATTTATTGACTAAGGTTCCACAACCATGCTGCTTTTTAAGGCATTTACTACATATATAAAGCACATAACACAGTATCATCTGTAATAAAAGAAATAATTTTGATTTTCAAAGAACTTTATCCGTTTGGTTAATATATAGACTCAATAAAAATTATTTCCATGACAAAGTTATCATAATCTTTGTAATCCTATTAACCATGATTCTGAATATCCATATGGCTCAAGGTCTGTGCCAAGTCCTATTAGTTTTGTTGTCTCCTCCTACTCTTTCCTTATTCCCTTCCAGAAGCAGCTGATTTGAGATTGCCATAATTACTTTGGATATAAAACACTTTGGATGCCCGATTAACAAGACAGTGTGACACTTATTCATTAGACTAAATGTTATATCTCACAGAAACATCTGAAAAACATGTGTCCTTTGAAAGATAAAGCCAGGGCATGGTCATGCACGATTGGCAACATGTTCTAATCAAGGTGACTTTTTTCAAGGTTATAGCTTCATTTTCATATTTGCTTTTCTTAAAGTGAGTGTTTTGAAAACATTTTCCTGCCTGTAGGAATCTAGTAATTGGTAATGTGAAGGCCTGTCTGAGAAGCAAATCACTGCTGCAGAGAATCGGATTTAGCATCATGACTTTTATTCATTTTTAATATAGAATTTCATGGTTCATCAAGAGCTAAGCTAGTCTGTCATGTCTATGTTCATTTCAGAGAGTGCCACACTGTCACTCTGTCTGAGCTTTTGCAAATATCAACACAGTTTAAGAGGAAGGGGATGACATTCTGTTTTCTTTTCCTGCCTTCTAAGTTCACTGTTTCATAATCCCTAAAATCTCCCCTCATAATTTTACCAATTCCATCTTGCAGTCCTCATTAATGAGTGTCACAACTTATCAAAGTCATCATTTCATATTAAAATTACATTTGAACTAATGTGATGGAATGATCTTCCTTCCAGAATCTCTTCATTCTTTTTCCTTTTCTTTACCATGACTAAAGATTGGAGAATCAAATGCCCAGAGGCTCTTCTTACATAATGAAGGAGAGGTCAGCATTTTACTGCTCTTTCAGCTTTATTCTCCTTCTTGTTTATAGGACCAGCTTTTATTATAATTTATCAATGTGCTGGGAACACATCAATGAGTCTTCAGCTGGCTCAACTGGCCCATGAGAGTGTGCTCCTTTTTATATTTGATCTCAGAATAACCAATATGTTCTTAGCATGAATTAACTCTGTTTCTAGCCTGTCCCTTCACAGCTTCATTTTACCAGCTTTCAGATGATAAATACATATGTGACTTCATTGCCTGTTCCCCTACATATTTCTTTTTGCTCTCCCATTTACATTTTCATTCACATTTAATTGGTGCACTAGTAGAAGAGAAACTTCCAATTAAAAAAAAATATTTGAGTATTTAAATCAGCTTTTTCTCCAGCATGTGCTGTAGCTTCTAAGATGAAGGTTTAAACTTCATGCTGTATCACATTATTTTATTCTAAAAGCATTTTTGAGAAAGTGAAAAGTATACCTATAAATAAATGAAGAGAAAAGAAAGTTGGAGAAGAGAGAGGCGTTATGTTTAACATGTTCTTCTGCAACCTCTGATCACAGCCTTTGCCAAATTGTTTAGAATAGTTATATAATATCAAGCTTGTTAGAATAATCAAGTACACACCACAGTAGTGTCAGCTATGTTCCTTTGATTCCAAGGCAATGGAAACAAGGGCTCCAAAGTGATCCTACAAATGGTGAATACACTTCCAATGGTAACTAATTCATGAGAAGTGATCATGTATACATGCACATTGTCCTAGTTACTTTTCTGCTGATGTAATGAAATGCCCTACAAAAAACAAGTTAGGGAAGGAAGGGTTTATTTTGGCTACAGTTCCAAAGTGTGACAGTCCACCATGGTTTGGAAGTCATGGCTACCTTGGCAGCCAGGCGGCAAAGAGATCATATTTTATCCTCATAAAGAAAACAGAGCAAGAGAATAAGGAGTAGGGTAAAGTTATAAAATATCAAAAACCCTTATCCAGTGATGTGATTCTTCCATCAATGCCCTAGCTCCTAAAGCTTCAGTAACCTTCAAAGCCAATTGAGTACAATGGAGTAATGTTTATAGCCAGTGAAAATATTCTTTCTAGGTTTGTGTGTATTGTCAAAATGACTTAATTGGGCCAAATGAGGTCTAAAAAAGTGGAACTACTGCTAAAGTCCAAACATTGGAGTGTTGATTTTTCTGTACAATGGCAAACCAAGGCTTTAATTTTTATTCCCTATTTCGAATGCTCAGTTAGTCTCTCATGTGTTCATCTGACACCCCTGACAGTATTATTTATCTGTATACTGAGCTTGGGACAGGGTAAGAAGGAGAGAATTAAAAAGATGTTACAGAAATTTCAGCAGCTTGCTATTTATGGTAACTGCCATGGCTTCTGTGTGTTATAAGAAGAAGCTCTCCAACAAAATAGAGAGGAAAGAGAATTCATTTGCCATGTTGTATAATGTGTATGTTGTCTCTTTTCCATAGGTAAAGGAGAAAAGTAATTTAGAATAGGTGAGTATAATATTATATATCCTTAGTTATGGCAGCAATGTAGAGGTGCCATGAGGTGGGGCTAACTGATCGGTATGCATTAGAAGATGATTGGTATTGAAAGATGAGAGAGGAAGAGTCAGTCTGACTAGAGAAGATATAATTTGTAAGCCTCAATAGTGATATCAGACTAATGAACTAAAAGAGATTTTTGCATAGCAATGGTTATTATACACTATTTAATTAAGTTATTCAACCAACCTAGTTTTCTGACAACAAAGGAATTGATAAAGAAAATGTGGTAATATACATATTAAAGTTTTTAAGCATTAAGAATAAAGTTATACTGTTTTTTTAGACAATGGATGCAATTGGAGATGATAACAGTAAGCATATTAAGACAGCCTCAGGAAAATAAAAACTGTGTTTTCTATTTGTGACTATTAGATCTTTTTATATACAGAAAATCATGACTGTATATATTTATAAAAATAGAGAGACACATTGTAGCCAGTCCTGATGAGACCTGATAAGCTAGGGTCTGATGGAAGGGGAGGACCTCCTTTATCAGTGGACTTAGAGAGGGCCATGGAAGGAGATGAGGGAGAGAAAGTAGAATTGGGAGGGAATGAGGGAGGGGGCCACAGCTGGGATGCAAAGTGCATAAAATTTAATTAATGTAAAAAAATAAAAAAATAATTAAATAAATAAATAATAATAAAAATGAAAAAATAGAGAGATACATTTCTAGTGTAATTCCTGGCTTCTGGGTTTGAAGAGCTGAGTGAGTTTCTGACATGTCATGAACAAGGCAGAATTAGTTTTATGAATGAGTTCAGCTTGGGATCTGAGACGTCTAAACAACTGATGACATGCTACTAAACATCTTCAGTGCATAAAGTAGAAGCACACAATGTCAGGATCAGAACAGAAGATTTTGAGCTAAAAGAAAATTTTAGTGTTCTAGATTTAAGAGTCATCAGCATGGCACATATAGAAGCTCAGTAGCGAGCTTTCCCAGAGACATGGGAATGCACTTAAGTTATAAGCAGAAGAAAAGGAATTAGCAAAGGAGAAATTCTGAACAGGTAGAAGGCACACCAGAAGATGGTCATGGTTCAGAAAGAACAGGAAATGCATTAAATTATATAAGATAAGGATATAATAATACTACTGTCTTTAGCATATACCTATGCCTGTGGTACGGCTTATCAGTAGAGTTTAAAGTAAGAAAACTTATCAGTGAATTATATACATTCTAAAAATTACATACACATAACATTCAAAAATAAATTTGTTGAAAATATTTGCATATGCTACATAGATAGTTGGTTTAGAAATCTCTTATCAACAAGAGAGTCTCTTCAAATTGTGGAATTCTAATGATAAAAATTGAATTTGAGAAATATTAGTCCCTACTTTTGGTACTCACGAATAACCAATATTGGATTAAGCCTTTTATTCACTTCTGGAAAGCTGGGCAAAACACATATCATGGTGTTTCAGATGCTTGATAGTAGGTATTACCTGCAGGACTCCAAGGATGAAACACAAGGAAAGACACCTTTGAGTACCAGCCTCTGCAGCCATGAGCAAGGAGGAGAGACGGGCAGAGTATGAACAATATTTGAACCACAGCTTGGAGGGTGATGTTGTCCTGAATAACATGACTGATTCTGTAGAGAGGGGAATGGGCAGGGTGAATATTCAAGGAATAAAGCAAAAATGCATGACAGTCTTCAAATTTTGAACCCATAAAACAGTGGTTCCCAACCTGTGGGTTCCAAATCCCACTCTGTGGGGGCCCATATATCAGATATCCTGCATATCAGATATTTATGCTAAGATTCATAATAGTAGCAAAATTACAGTTATGAAGTAGCAACAAAATAATCTTATGGTTGGAGGTCACCACACCACTCAGAACTGTTTAAGGTGTTAAGAAGGTGGAGAGCTTTTCTAGATCCCACCATGATGGGGTCATCCTGAGTGAAGTATCACAGAAGCAGAAAGACACTTATGGTATATAATCACTTACACGTGGATATTAGACATATAATACAGGATAATCATACTAAAATATGTATACCTAAGGAAGCTAATCAAGAAGGAGGATCCTGGGTAAGATGCTCAATCTTCATTCAGAAAGGCAAACAGGGCGGATATTGGAAGAGAGAGAAAACAGGGAACAGCACAGGAGCCTACCACAGAGGGCCTCTGAAAGGCTCTACAGTAGGGTATCAATACAATTGCTGAGAATCATAGCCAAACTTTGGGCAGAATGCAGGGAATCTTATGAAAGAAGAGAGAGACAGTAAGACCTGGAGAGGACAGGAACTCCACAAGGAGAGCAACAGAACCAAAAAATCTGGGCACAGGGGTCTTTTCTGAGACTGATACTCCAACTAAGGACTATGCATGGAGATAATCTAGAACCCCTGCACAGATGTAGTCCACGGCAGCTCAGTGTCCAAGAGGATTCCCCAGTAATAGGAACAGGACTGTCTCTGACATGATCTCATGGGCTGGTTCTTTGATCACCTCCACCTGAGGGGGGACCAGCCTTGACAGGCCACAGAAGAAGACAATGAAGCCAGTCCTGATGAGACCTGATAGACTAGGGTCAGATGGAAGGGGAGGAGGACCTTTCCTATCATTGGACTGGGGGAGAGGCATAGGAGAAGAAGAAGGAGGGAAGGTGGGATTGGTAAGAGGTGGGAAGGGGGCTATAGCTGGGACACAAAGTGAATAAACTGTAATTAATAAAAATAAAATTATAAAAAGAAGGTAGAGAGCCACTTATAAATGGAACTATTCCAGCTGTGCTGTGCTTAACATATAACAAGCCAGGGTGAAGATATGCATCTGGACTGTCCATGAGAGACCACATAAAAAACAGGATATAGGAAGCATTCTACACTTAGCAGATGGTGACAGATACTTAATATCTGCCCTGAATTTAAAATACAAACAATGAAAGTACCAAGCTAATTCTCTAGTAAGTTGCTTTCTGACCAAAGCAAACTCAACACTCTTGGAAGGAAGACAGAAAAACCCAGTCAACAGTGAAACTGCTGAAATGTTTAGCATTTAATAATTATTCACTGAGCACACAAAGTAGGTGTGAAATAACCATAAGTTCAAAACAGGAATCAATAGAAATAGACACAGGAGGACCCATGAGATGACTCCCTGAGTTAAGGGTTAGTCATCAACTTTGAGACCCTGAGTTATATCTCTGAGACCCACATAGTGGAAAGGGAGAACTGACACCTGAAAAAATGTCCAGTGACCTCCGTACTTACATGTAAACACACACACACACACACACACACACTCACATTAACACATACACAAATAAATGATCTGCAATAATTAAAAAACTGAAATAGATACAGGAATTATTGGAAGACTAGGACAGTTAATAAGGGTTATAAACACATGGTTTTTAGGAAATCATTATAAAGAAGGTAATGCTAAATCTGTGTAAAATCACCAACGTAAATTTTTAGAGCTAGTATGGAAATGTAGAATCCACTGAATGAGTTCAAAAGCAAATTAAAATGCTATAGAAAATGGTTCAGTGACTTAAAATTACTTTTATTTGGTGTGTGTGTCTGTGTTTCTATGTGTGGTATGAGATGTGTGTGCCAGGAATTGAAATCAGGCCATTAGATTTTGCAGCAGGTACCTTTATCTGTTGAGCCATCTCATTGTCTAAGGATCAGTGATTTTAAAGGTGAAAACAGATTAAAAAAAACCCAAAACGGCTAAGAATATGAATTTATACCTTTTTGGTATAATACTGACGTTTTTGTCAGTATTTTGGATGAAATGGGAAATTCCTTGAAAAACACAAATTGCCAAACTTGAAAAATTATGTATGTTTTAATGAATGTATTAATGTATGTATTGATGAATTTTCATCTTTAACAAAAACAAAAACACATGGAAACACACATGCAAATCTAGGTATTTGGTGCCTTCACAAAATTATATCAACTCAAGACCAGGTAGCTCCAGTAAACAATTTGCAAAAGAAAACAGATACATAGGGATAGCTAACCAGTAATTATAAGATGGTGAAAGTCATTCCAATAATGTCATATAAGTTGTTAGAGGGAGATATTTCCTTGGAACATCATAGTCCAGAATAGAGCAATAGAGACTCTGGATAGTAGGCATGCATTTAAAGGATTTCAGTAAGAGGGTATAGGCTCATTCTAATTTGAGCGCACACTCTGGAATTGTAGAAAGTTGGATATCCACACAAATGGAAAGTGAGAACAGCTGACTGGCTGCTCAGAGCCACTGCAGGGTCTTCCGGAGACAAGCACATATGACATCATAACCAGACACAGAACACCTTCACTTCCAAAGGAAGTGCTTGAGCATGAAAAGGGCACAGTAAAACAGATATTTTGATCTAATGAAAGCTATAGTATCAGAGGGAAGAAACTTAGTGGCAAGATACATCAATCCTAAAATGACCCTGCATGAATCTTTGTAAATGGAAATTCAGACAGGATATCCAAAAGAAGGCCTATTCTAAGTATTAATTATATTCTCTTCTCCAAGTATTAATTATACTATCTAAAAATTACTATTAAAAGCCATAGTGCAGATCACAATTCCTAAGCTCAAAACAAACTTTCTATGGGGTGGCATTTTGCCAGCAAGGCCTTTTTTTCTGTGAGAGAATAAATATTACTTCAATTTATGCCATCGTCTTGATTTGAAAAGGTACATAAAATCAGTCCCAAATATATCCGTTCATGAAAATCACTCTGTGTAAGAGTCAGGAAGCTCTGGTCCACAATTTTTTTAACACAACCAGGCTCAAGTAATTCATAATGGAAAGCAATTGATCTATGTACATTGTACATTTATTGGATTTTCAATTAATTTGGGAGAAGATAGAGTGACCTGATGAATTGCAAATGGTCAGTGCTTATTGAGTCAGTTTTATCTGGTGTCATCCATAACTTTTTTCTATTGATATTAACATGATATCTGACTAATGCAGTTTTTTCTTCTCCTCATCTAGCAAAGGTCTGTAAGCCCATGTTTCTAAAATAGCTTCTAATCTTCTGAATTTCTCTAGTAAACACTGTGAGGTACTAAGTCAGACAAGAACTTGATATGTTGTGACTGTGAAGGAGTAAACAAACCACTGTGGGGAAATCAGCAGTTACTGTTGTGAATTTGTTATCAGAGCAGCTGGAGTAAAATAATTTTTATGACAACCACTCCAAAGAAAGACTTGCTGCTTTTGTGTTAGTTTTTGAATGAAGATCCCTTAAGAGATGAAAAATGAGAAATGCAGGAGGGCCATGGACAATCTAAAAGTCTGGTTCCTTAAGGGGAGGGATAAAAGTTTGCACTTTATCATTCATGTGCTCAGGACAAAGTGGCCGATCATGATCTCTGTGGCCACTGCTGTGCATTGGCTACCATCAGAGTAGGATGCATTCATGTGGCTTCAGGAAGCGAAGTGACATGTGAGCAAATTGGCCTACACTGCTTATTCTGTTAAAAAACAACTTTGAAGGACTAATTATAGAAATACACTAAAAGAATCTTTAAAGCCTCTGTCCACTATTTCCATCAAGGCTTGTGTGCTCACTCTGTGGGGTAGAGGTTTGGATTGTGTACCCAGTGAGTTCTGTTACAGACATACTGTCTTTATGCTGTTGGTTTGTACAGGGACAGCAGTCGTTGAGCAAATAACACTGTGACAAAAGCTGCATCTTTCCTGAGTATATCACACTCAAAGGAAAGAAGACGTCTTATTAGCATTGCATGTCAGCCGGCACTATACTGAAGGAATTAGGGTTTAAATCAGTAGTTCTCATCCTGTGGGGCACAACATTTTTTTGAGGATTGAACAACCATTCATTGCACAGGGTCACCTAAGACAATCAAAAAACAGATAGTTACATCATGATTCATAAATGAAAATCATTTATAGTTAGGGGTCACCACAACATGAGGAACTGTATTAAAGGGATGTAGCATTTGGAAGATTGAGAACCACTGCTTTAAATCCATTTGATATTTGAAACACAGTGTAAGGTTCCAGGTTTTAGACTTATCTACAGAATTCAGCCCTAATATTAATAGTACTGTTACTTAGCAAACTAAGGCATGCTCATGAAACACCCAACTTTTTTTTATTAAATTTTTATTTTTTTTACATTAATTATATTTTATTTGCTTTGTGTTCCAGCTATAGCCCTCGCCCTCATTCTCTCCCAATCCTACCCTTCCTCCCTCATTTCCTTCCATGACCCTGTCAAAGTCCACTAAGAGGGGAGGTCCTCCTCCCCTTCCAACTGACCCTAGCTTATCAAGTCTCATCAGGACTGGCTGCAATGTCCTCTTCTGTGGCCTGTCAAGGATGCTCCTTCCTCAGGGAAGGGTGGTCAAAGAGCCAGCCCCTGAGTTCATGTCAAAGACAGTTCCTGTTCCCCTTACTAGGGTACCCACTTGGATACTGCCCTGCTAAGGGTTACATCTGAGCAGGGGTCCTAGGTTATATCCATGAATGGACCTTGGTTGGAATATCAGTCTCAGAAAAGACCACCTGTGCCCAGATATTTTGGTTCTTTTGCTCTCCTTGTGGAGGTCTTGTCCTTTCCAGGTCTTACTAACTCCCCCTTTTTTTCATAAGATCCCCTTCACTCTGCCCAAAGTTTGGTTATGAGTCTCAGCATCTGCTTTGATATACTGCTGAGTAGAGTTTTTCAGAGGCTCTCTGTGGTAGGCTCCTGTCCTGTTTCCTGTTTTCTTCTTCTTTCAGTGTTCATCCCATTTGTCTTTCTGAGTGAAGATTGATCATCTTACCCACTGTCTTCCTTCTTGCTTAGCTTCTTTAGGTGTACAGATTTTAGTATGTTTATCCTATATTTCAGGTCAAGTATCCACTTAGATGTCACTCAGGATGATCTTTTCTAGTTCCCACCATTTACCTGCAAATTTCATGATTTCCTTATTTTTTTTTTATCATTGAGTAATATTCCATTGTGTAGATGTACCACAATTTCTGTATCCATTCCTCTGTTGAGGGACATCTGGGTTGTTTCCAGGCTCTGGCTATTATGAATAAAGCTGCTACAAACATGGTTGAGCAGATGTCCTTGTTGTATACTTGAGCATATTTTGGATATATGCCTAGGAGTGGTATAGCTGGATCTTGAGGAAGCACTATTCCTAATTGTCTGAGAAAGCACCAGATTGATTTCCAAAGTAGTTGTGCAAGTTTACATTCCCACCAGCAATGGAGGAGGGCTCCCTTTTCTCCACATCCTCTCCAGCATATGATGTCACTTGAGTTTTTGGTCTTAGCCATTCTGATAGGTGTAAGGTGAAAGCTCAGGGTCGATTTGATTTGCATTTCCCTGATGACTAAGGATGTTGGACATTTCTTTAAGTGTTTCTGTGCCATTCGATATTCCTCTATTGAGAATTCTCTGTTTAGCTCTGTACCCCATTTTTTAATTGGATTACTTGATTTGTTACTGTTTAACTTCTTGAGTTCTTTATATATACTGGATATTAGCCCTCTGTCAGATATAGGGTTGGTGAAGAAGATCTTTTCCCATTCTGTAGGCAGTCATTTTGTTTTGATGACAGTATCCTTTGCTTTACAGAAGCTTTTCAGTTTCATGAGGTCCTATTTATTGATTGTTGATCTTAGAGCCTGTGCTGTTGGTGTTCTGTTCAGGCAGTTGTCTCCTGTGCCAATGAGTTCCAGGCTCTTCTCCACTTTTTCTTCTGTCTGGTTTTATATTGAGGTCTTTGGTAACACCCAACTCTTGAGAGTGTTCCAACCTGTATGTAAACAAGTCCATGTCCAAGGAGTAGGATTATTAT
Source organism: Meriones unguiculatus (assembly GCF_030254825.1). Lineage (NCBI taxonomy): Eukaryota > Metazoa > Chordata > Mammalia > Rodentia > Muridae > Meriones > Meriones unguiculatus. Next base: position 72,899,095 of record NC_083367.1, on the reverse strand, counting down.
AAATATATCCCTACAAGTTCTTTACCTGAATTTAGGAATTAATAAAATACTGGTCAGCCTTTTTCAATGAAGTGGGTTTTTTTGTTTGTTTGTTTGTTTGTTTGTTTTTTAATGAAATAACAACCATGTAGTCAGGCAGGTACTGTGCAAGCAATAGAACAGATTTGTACAGGACCAATTAATTGCCAGGCACCTTCTTATACTATTATATGTGTTAAACTGATTAATCATTGAGACTCTTAGAAATGACATTTCTCATAGCCTCATTTTATGTATGGAGGTGCTCACAATGGGCAGAGAAGCTCCATTACTTGCTCAAGGTGACATGGAGATGAAATTTGTAAGAGATGAAATTTGAGGTACTGGCTCCAAAGTTAGCCTGCAATATTTGATAATATTTACTACGGAAACATCTGTGGCTCTATAAGATACTCATTATCCAGGTACAATTTCTGATAGCAATTTTAGCCGGTAGTAATTTGTTTTTTAAGGCAAAGGCCATGTCACACCTTTTCACTCTAATGAAGTATGTGTTCTTATTAGTCTCTTTCCCACCACTGTAACTAAATACCCAAGGGAATTCAATTAAAGGTGGAAAGGGTTATTTTGGATCACAGTTTCAGGAATTTAAACCCCTTACAGCTCAGTCCATTGCTATGGGCCTGTGGTCAAGCTGAAACACTATGTCAGAGTGTCTGGGGAAGGAATGATGGAGGAAAGCTAGTCACTTCATGGTAACCAAAAAGAGTAACAAATGAGAGGAATGAGCTGAGGACAAGACAGACCCTTCTAACGCAGATCCTAGGACCTGCTTCCTCTGGACCCAGCTCCTAATAGCCCATCAATTTAGAACTCAAGGGATCAACCCCTTGATGATGTCAGCACCCACAGGGTCCAACTACCACAAAGTAGCAACACTCTCTGTGGGACCACATTTTCAATACACAAGTCTTTTTTTTTCTTTCTCATTTTTGTTCTTTTTTTTTAATTATTCTTTTTCAAGAATCCTTTGTATTCAAATTGTGGCAGGTCTCTGTTAGAGATTTTACACAGTGCAGAGAAAGTTGGAGAAAATGATGACTGGCCTTCTAGGGATAGGAAAGAAGGTCTGAGGGGGAAAAAACTCTGGAAGAATCACTCATAAAGAGAGCATGAGGAGAACATTACAGCAGGTCTTTATTAAAATACTTTGACATCAGCAGCATTCAAAAGTGTATCAGAAGCACAAAATGCTTAAAATATTTTTCATTTATATTTTTAATTCATTTTACATCCTGACTGCCACTTCCTCTGTCTCCCCTCCCCTCAGCCTCCCTTTACCCTTACCTCCCTTGTCTCCTAGATACCCTTCCCCTTGCCCCTCCCCCAGAAAAGTGAAAGATTTTAAATAAGGGACAGAACACTATATTTTACCACCATTTATGAGCATATATTTTAAAATTAGGCAATATGACCCAATTGTCAAAATGTCAAAATTAGCAGTGACTATTTTCTGTTACATGTGTGACTAGATAAAGAACCAACAGGAATCAGCAAGTACCATAAGCAATGAGGAGGGGATGCTCTAGGAGCAGAAGGGGAGATCCTATCTGTGATGCATCACCTGTCATCTGTGCCCATTTCAACTGAGAAAACAGAAATCTAGGAAAAAATCAGTAACAAATAAGCAGCTAGCTACCCTCTGAATGTGTACATCTCCAACTGACTCTCAGCTTCATGCTCCTTTTAGGGTACCATTTGTTTCATTCTCTGAACCTTTCCATCTTTACCTTCTCAGAAAATAGAGCTATGAAAGCTACAGCCTTGATTTTAAAATATCTGTTGTAGCAATACCCAACCCTATTCAGGGTTGGATAGAAAAACACTGGTGAGAAAACTTGGGGGAATTAGCAAATACAATTATCTCCTCCTGCAGTCTTCTGGTCTTACTGCAAGATCCTCCCTTGGTTGCCATATTCTTCATTTCCAGAGCTATGAAAAGATTAGGAGGATTACAGAGGGCAGAAGACAGAGGAATACTTAAGACTTAATAACACATATAAGGCTTGAAGGGAAAGAAGGTATGAGCTTGAAGTTTCTGTGAGGTCCACACTGGTCCTTCAGGGTAGAGACATTTCAAAGGAAGAAATTCCAGGTTGGGAAGTTTAGAGGGCAAGAGGTCCTTGTGCTCACAGATATGCTCACAGATAAGCACACGGAGGGAAATCAGAAGTGTTAAACACATAGGGATGTATACCTGTTTCTGGATGTATATAGCCTAGAGATCTGTATTATCTGTAGGTCCAGGACATACCTGAATCTCCCAAACAATTGAGTTTATCCCTGACTCTTCCTCCCTTGACCCTTATCCTGAACATTGTTTCCCAGCCAATAAAACCCTTAAGCTTATGATAATTGCCACCAGGAAACCTTTTTCAAAGTTGTACTATATTTAAATATGTCTAAAATAAGCTGCCCAGTGTCAGACTCTAGGAGTTTAAACCAACGCTAGCTACTGAGTCATGCTGACTTAAGGCATTTCCCTTTGCCCCAGTCAGCTCACTACTCTAAGGCCCTGGTATTCACAGAGATCCCCACAGGAAAGAGTCTCAATATTATCATAATAGCACCTACCCAAAAATGGTTGGCCAAACAAGATTACAATCTCATGGGAGAGACACATGCAGCCAGTCTTCTCATTCTCCTGAATGCCATAGAAAGAAACAGCTATGTTCTGTCTAAGGCTTTATAAAGGAGATTTCTTTATTTACTATGGTTGCATTTAAAACCCAGTAATGTATTTTTAAAAAGAGAGAGAGGTTTATGCTGGCTCATGGTCCTAGAAAATGGAATGTCCAGGATCTCACAGCTTTACCTGCTGTGGGACTTATGAAACCTGATAACACTGTGGAAATCTGCAGGGGAGAGAGGGCATATGATCGTTCAATAACAGGATAACTCTATCAAGACAGGTAACCCATTCTTCTGAGAAAGGCATTGATTTGTTTTTGAAGGCTCTAGTCCCATGACTTGAACACTTACCACAAGGTCCCAGTTTCTTCAGTTAACACACTGAAGAAGTTATGCTTCCACACATGAATTTGGAAAGGACATGACCAAGTCATAGAAGATATCCAACCAGCTGGGGCATTAATAGAAAGGTGAAAGTGCGTATTTAGGAACCAGAACTGAGCAGATCACCCCATATCAAGGATGATCAAAAAAAAAAAAAATAGGCACAATTTTCATATCAAAGGCAGATTGCTGTTACCTCTTATCTGGGCTTTCATCATTCTACTTTCTCTACCACTCTTATTCTTTCTGAACTAGGGTGTTTCTCTGAAATCTTAACACTGTCCACTGATGGCTACTGGATATGGTCCTTGATACAGCACCTGTGTTTCAGCGGATGGCTCAATACTCAAGCAAATAATAGCAACACTAAGTGGACTGAGTATGTTTAAGAATATGAAATTAGGAAGGAAATATTGGGGCAAACAGGAGGAATTGAAAGTGAAGGGATGGGATATAAATTTGATCATGACATTATAGTCATTGTGGCGACCACCTCAACCAGCAAGGAAGGCATGGCACACGAACTCTTCTCCAAGTAGTTTATTCAGGAAGGTTGAGCAATCTTCTTTTTCCAGGAGAGCCCTCCTCAGTAATAAGTACCCTGGAACCAACCAATCCCAGGAAGCTACGTGGGAAGTGCGGATAGGTAGACGGCAAATCATCAGACACACCACAGCCAATACGAACTTGTTTATCAGGAGAGCACTCGCCGTAGGGATGGCGGAAGGCGGAAGCCGGTGCCATCTTTAGGGCGCGGCACATGCAGCTCTCCACAAGTCATGAATAAAATTATCAAACAATGACTTTTTTTAATGGCCCATTCTTTTCAGGAGGCATTCAGAAGACTCCTAAAACTTGTACAACTTCGATTTTAAACCTAGTTGTCAAAAAAAAAAAAAAACAACAACAAAAAAACCTAGTTGTCTACTCTTCTTATGAGAACCCTCTACCACATTATTTTATTATATGGCCTATTCTCTTTGTTAGTGGTGGTATTTCTTGGGATAGGGTCTCACAACATAACCTGGAATTTTTAATGATCATCCTGTGCCAGCCTCCTGAGTGCTAGCATTACAAGAGTTGACCTAGTAGATCCTACATTCTTAACACCTTTTTGTCCTCATGTGAATTGAATGCTCTTCATTTTAATCCCACCCAAAAGCCTTTCCTTTGTTTCCCATTTTCTTGTCTTCTGTCAACCTTCAGTGCTATACGAAGAGTACAAAGCTATTAAACAGCACCTACATGGCAGTTACACCTTTTTTTGTTATTTTACATTTTATTTATATTTTATAAACTCTTAAAGCTAGTGAAATATCTATATGATTAATTATTCTAGAGAAAGTTACTGAACAAAATAGGTAGTTAATATATAAGTAATAGCCTATTGAAAGAAATAATGATTACATTTACTATGGAGACCTAGAAAGATAGTTTGCCAGCATCCAGTCCAGTACTGAGTATTTAGAGATGAGAAAGCTGATTCCTAAGCAAACTGGTGGACTTGATCGACAGAGTGATTAAATGAGCCACAGAGAAGAGTAAAATTTAACATACTTTGACTATTTGCCATATACTAGACATAGTTACAAAATTACTTGTTTACTCTTTCAACAGTCCTATGAAGTAGCTCATTTTATAGACAAAGAAAGACACACAGGAGTATTGTGATCTATACCAAGTCATATAGCTTTGTAAAGAGCAGAATCAAGACTTGTGCATCTGCAAGTGTCTGTGTTTAACCATTCAGACCTTCAGCTATTTCAGTCTCTGTTCTTCTATGCCATTTAATCTCTAATTGGTTATCTTAGTGATTTCTTTTGAGTTTATAAATAAGGAGACATAAAAATATTGTTTGACGACAAGTTTCTGCTATAAAATGAAGGTCTTGGGAAAATAATAAACGTGGTCATAACAAAGCTAATGAAGAGAATAAGGTTAATACTACCCATTAAGTGATTCCTGTTGAGAAATGCTGTGTAGACTCCACTTAAATTTGCTATTCTCTCTTCCTCACAGCAGGTTATAAATAGATCTACCCTTTGGTAACACATGAACTTGGCTATTCTGAGTTCACAATTTCTTCAATTTTTAATATCCACAGCTTACAAAGAAAAGTATTATGAAATAGAGAAAGTGAACACAGAGATTTGGGGTCCAGTTGTTGAAAGTAAAGATAATAACCATATTTCTAATCAGAATGCTTGCCAAGCTGGTTTTAGAGAGCTTCATCAACTAAAGCCTACGTCAAGCAAGATATTTTTAATTGCTTCCTCCTTAGCCTTCTCTACTAGTTAAATTTCAGTTTATAATTTATTACGGTCTTCCTTTTACTCATTCTTCATCTTTCTGTGTGTATTACTTCTAGATTAGAATGTTGAAACTTTCTGACGTAGTTGTAGATGCTGCCTTCCCTGTTAATTACAAGAGGAACTGGAAAAGCAATTAAGCAGGAGCATTTCAATAGTCTCCAAAATTCTGTTTGTAGCCAAATCCACAGGCTCTATTTAGACCATCTCACCTCTTAATAATCTCTGAGGATAGCAGAACTTTTCCCCCCAGTACAGCCCAACCAACCTCAAACCACAAACATGCTCTTGTTTCTCAGTGTCTTGGAGCCCTTCTGTGCTTTCTCCTTGTCCATCCTCTCTGATGTGGTTATTCTACATACCTTGGGGCATCATCTTTTCTGACAACCTGCTAAAGATATTGCTGCATTTTTCTTTCATTGTAAGTATAGAGAAAAAATCTACTACTTCTTCCACATGATCGTTTCTCAAATATCAAAGTACAGCTGTTGTATACTACTTACTTTCTGTTTTTTTCCAGATTAAATATCCCTAATTGTTTTGATTCTGATGGTTTGTCAGAATTGTGAGCTAATATATTTGTGTGTTTGAGAACACCTAATAAAATAAAATCTAAAAATGCTGATATGGGCTACTGTGTTTGAAAAATATTGAACTTCCCTTTCCTTGTTTTGTGTACAAGAGTTTACTCTGAATATTTATATTTCATGAGCTTTTTATCTTATACGTGCTCTCATGTTGTGCCAGGCAACTAAAACTTTATATTAATTTTCATTATGTATAAATTTCCAAAGCCTGTACTTCACATTTAATGTTTTGAAGAAATAAGGTAGGTTTTTTAAAAATTCATTTCAATTGAATTACATCTGGTTCATTTTTGACTCCTCATTTCACACTGCTGAAAATATTCACCTCGCAGAACACTGTATTCATTACTCAAGCTTGAGTACACGGCTGCCTTTGTTTTCAGTTAAGTCACAGGTGATACTGCTGAAATGGACTGGACCAAACACTGAGACTGAGGTAAGCTGCTATGCAACTATCATGAAAGTCATGTTTCTCTGTGTTGATGAAGAAATTTAAAGGCATTAACAAAAGTACTATACACAAAGTATGAAATTATATACTTGAAAAATCTTTATCAGTTCTTCTTGTCCCTTCTCAAGTCTCATAATCCTTTAGAAAGCTTTTTGAGCCATGAGATCATGTTTATGATTCTTATCATTGACTGTCTCGCTGTTAGCATAAAAGAAGACATTTTATAAAGATGCTTATCCTTCTCTCACTTAAGATTTCTAATTAGTCCACAATATTATTAGCAACTGTCATGACCTGCAGAACATTGGGCTTGACCTGACTGGCACAAAAAAGGATTTAAGAAAGGCCAGACACAAGACACAAACACTGAAAAGCTGGATCTCATGGGCTGCAGACTTTGATGGAGTCACACCAGCAGTAGCCCAGAAAGTCAGTGTGTTTATTTTACACACCTGAGTCAGGAGTCAGATGTGTTGTATATAGCTTCACAAGAAGGAGGTTGGGTTATTTTATAGAACTGTACAAGGAGGCAGACTTAGTGAATTTCAATAGGTGTTTTCTCTAGGGAGACAATCTTAGGCTGCAAATATCTGGGAGAGAAAGCCATGCACACACTGTCAACATCCACACACAGCCTAAAAGAAGGCTTTGCCATTCTCATAAGTCTGACCTAGGAAAGTCTGTGTGTGTGTATGGAACTGGGAAGCCTGACATGGCCACATTCATGTCAACAATACATATTCACTAAGGACTTTATCCACGTCATATAAGCAACATCAGCATTGCCCTAAATATTTTATATTCTATCCCCCAACTGTATTTAATTTCAGTTCTTTTCTTTACAAAGCAATTGGATTATTGGACCCAAGGCTCAGAAAGCAGAAGCTAAATCCAGGCCTGAAAACCTAAACAACTACCTGTAGCTAGTAAAGGCATGGTCTGTAATAGAGAACCCACTGCTGCTACTTCACTAAGTTACTATAATCCCCAACTGCATTCTAAGTACTTACTATTTATACCCACAGTTAAGTGTAGCTCTTGACCCCTCACCAAAGAAGAACTTTCTTTTTGCAGAAGATGGTGAACGTTACTGAAAACCACAATTAGTTAAGACGCAGGAAACAAATGACTGTGGAGTGCCCAGCCCAACTTATACATTTCAGGGCCTGCAATTCAGGGCCTACACCTAAGGTTCAGGAAACATTGAGGAAGGGGAGGCAGAAAGACTGTAAGAGCCAGAATATCAGGACTGATATATGCTGTGTGACAGTATCTTCTATATTTGACAGGAAAAATGCACCCAGATAATCTGAACAATATGGTTGCCTAAACACAACCTAAAAAAATGATAACACCAATTGAACATGCTTGTGTAGATGGAATTTTCACAAGGCTTCACCCCTAGAAGAAGAGCAACAGGCAAGTAATGGTTGCTAAGAGAGGGAGAATCAGTCTTTTCCAGAGTTCCTGAGATAGACTAGCCAATCCAAAGAGGTCAGCTCTTAGCAAATATGAGTGACACCAAGTGATCTCAGCAGGTTGTATTTATTTATAAGCTTACATACATATATGTGCAAGTGTGTGTGTGTGTGTGTGTGTGTATGTGTGTGTGTGTATGTGTGTGTATAACAACTGTAATTAAGGAATAAGAGGCTATATAGTTTTAAGAAGGAGTAGGAGCAAGATAGGAGGAATTACAGGGAGGAGAGGGAAGGGAGGGTAATGTAAAAACAGAACTAATACATAACCTAGCTAAAAAGTAACTTGACTTTTCCAAAGATGAACAGTACTCTCTGTGAAGGAGAAAATAACAGGAGCTATATTCTAAAGGGTAAATTAGTTTTAAGGCCAGTTAAGCTGTCCTTTCCATGTCAAAGTAAACAAGAATGCTCAGCAGTCATGCTTAAACATAGGTTCTGCCTCCTAGAGGTTTCACAGACACCAGAGTATTGCCATAAAGAGGAGAACATGCATTCAAAATCCTATTTTTTTTGGAGGGCATTTAAGATTGAAACCAGTATGCAGTTAACATGTTCTCAGAAATACTTAGATTTTTTTTTAAAGCAACTCAATTTTCATTCAAGCTGCAAAGGCTATAATATTAAGTAAATCTACTTAATACAACACTGTTTGAGGAAATTATGTTTTATTTATGAATTTAGTTTCATTATCTGATGTTATGATATTGCGAATATAGTTAAATGTACAACTACAATGATACATTGCACTAACATTCCTACTAAAACTATGGTGTGATTTTACCCTATATGTACTTTGTACTGTTGTTGAACAGTTAATTACAAATATTAATTACAAATATGATCTTGGTGTTATTGTCTCATAGGCAAATAGTCCATTTTCTGAGGGTGATCAAACAGGCCATATAAATTCAATAGCTTATTGCAATTTTGAAATACATATTTTGTTTACATTGGTCTCATTAATTGGCTTACTTAAAGATTCCTTAAGTAAAAATTCTTTCTGACACGCATGAAGTTCAGTTTTAAGCTTTGAACAAAGGATAAAAAGATTGCTACTATAACATTTATTGTGATTATACTGAATTTTATCAGTTACTTTACCTCAGTGTGATTTGTCACTTACATTACCAGATAATGGCTTAGAGAGTGGGACTATATCTTATTCTTCTTTGAATTCCATTATTTTCATATGGCAAGTGAGTAGAAGAATGAAAAAGTAAATGAGTGATAAAAATTGGACCTATTAAAATTTAAAAAAAACTTAAAAATTAAAAAAATAAAACACATTACTATTCTGATTCAGTTCCTGCTGCAGGATTTCAGGTGCTATTCCCTGCTACCCATTTGGCACAGATTTCCCTAAATAAATAAACCCTGATAAGCTTTGGGAAGTGTGGGGAAGTGTGGGGAACAGTGCTCTTTATTATGGTAATTCTTTGGTGGCCTCCCTTCTCGACCTGGCCTCCCATTCATGCTGTCACGTCCTAATGTGCCTCCGCAAATCCCTTTGCTGCCTGCCGTGGGCTATGACTACCCCCTCAGTAATTGTCTTTTCTCTACTACTAATTCTGGCTACTCTTGCTTCTGTCCATGCTGTTTATTCTTGACAGGAAACAGTGATTTTTGCTTGCACAGTGGAATAGCTTTCACCAACTACAAGCTGTGTGAATTTGCACAGTTACTTTCTCCTCTTAGATTCCAGCACACATTCCTATGAAGGCTGATTCCGATAACCTGAGTAGTACAAACCTGTACTTGTCCCAACTTTCCCTCCCTTCTAACCCAAACCCGGTCTGTTTCAGCACACTCCAGCTGATCTCTGCTAAGGATGAGGTCTCAGCTGCAGGAGATGCCTGTTTCTTATAAAAAAAAAAAAAAGGACATTACTCTTATATACTCCTATAGGCAAACAGGCTCACTTGGGACCTCGGTTTGAGTCCTCAGCACTCACATAAAACCTGGTCATGGCTGCATGACCCTATAAGCCCACTGCTGGAGGCAGGAGGAAGAATTGAAAGGGTTGCTAGGGTTTGCTGCCATCCAGACTAGCTCAAGCTTTACTGAGAGACCATCTCAAGGGAATAAGCCCACGGAGTGACAGTTCAGGATACCCAACAGCCCTCTCCACACAAATGGGCACAAATGCATGCATCCACACTTTTGCTTTGCACACATCACAACACATGCACACCCCACCACACAAGTATTTCAGATGTCTAACAACATTTGAAGGGGTGAAGGGATGAAGGAACACACATACACGGGGTAGATCCGGGGCAAATTGGGGGAGTCTTGTTATTTACAGTTGCATTCTCTGAAGTCCCCATAAATAATGAGCTAGCAAATAATTTATAGAATCCTACAGGAGCACTTTCATGCAATTGACTAGTCACATGTTCAACTGGCCAGTGTGTAGCTATGTTTTTGTTTGTTCTGTTTGTAAAGACACTGCATTTCATCACATTGTTTCATTAACACTGAACCAGCATCCAAGAACACTATACCTGAAGCCAAAGTGTATTCTTTTCTCCAGAAGAGCCTCATGACAACCTCCCTGTACTTAGAGAGAGGAGACAGCATGCCAACACCATAAGTGTGGTGGGGGTGTGTTTTAAATATGAGCTCTCCAATAAAAACGCACAAAAAATAAAAAAAGAGAAATAGAACTAACCATGTTTCCAATGAGAATGAAACATGAATTGACGAAACATGCAATTGATTGGCATCAGGTAGGCACATACTTATGGGGTAGCTCCTTGTTTCATCACTCTACCTTCCCACAAATGTTCACACAGCATCAATGTATTTATTGACCTGATAGTTATGAAATTAATGAGTTCAACAACTGGGAATTTTGTGGTTTTTTAGAAATACATTTTCCTCAGTTACTTTAACACATCACATAAATCATAATAAAACATTTGGTAAATCAGAAATGCCTTCCTTTACTGAGGGGACCAGTCATCTAGCTCCTTTTTCTTTCTTAGGGCAATTACTTTCACCTGTCTCTTGTAAACTTTCCTAGATATATTTGCTCGTATACAGGTTTAATCATTTCACATCAACCAGAGCCAACTTATATATTAGCATCTTTTTTTTTTTTTTATCTTGTTCATGGAGCCTACAGATGGTTCACATTACCACACATTATCTGCAAAACTTTAAGTGACTATCTCTCTAGTACTGTATCATATCAGCAGTTGATGGATTATACATAGCTTCATGGTACACCTTTCATCAATATTTACACCATAGGATGATCATCTTCTGCCACAGAAAAGACCAGAGGAAGGCACTGGACTTTATCTATATGCCTATGACTGCTTCAGTCTAAATGTAGTCAGAATTCCTGGTCCAAGCTACTGTTAAATTGCTTGGATCTTTACCTAAAGTTTAGTTCCTTACAGCACAATGCAGGGAGGTTTTAGTGGCCACCTTCCTGGGTTCCGGGCAGATACTACATGGCTCCCTGTACATGCTCCTTTTCCACTGGGGAAAGGTTTTTGAGTCTTACAGAAGTGTTCGTTTTCTTCATTTTTATAGATGTTTTCCTGAGAATCTCAAATACTGGGAAAATGTCATCTTCTTTCCTATAGTTTGGGGACATGAGTTCTAGGTGCAGCTTACGAGAACAGCTCCTCCCTTGCTCATCTCCCATGCTGTTAAGTTTCCTACACACCCACAGGTAGACACATGGGACAGGGTCTTCCCACTTCACTCTTAGAAATAATAATGACAGGGAATGATATTATATAGATTTGATCCCAGCACCCAGGAAGCAGAGGCAGATGGATCTCTGTGAGTACAAGTATACAACTGAGTATACATAATGAATTTCAGGTAAGCCAGGTTGAAAAATTGTTTTCTTTCTCTGATTTTATAATCCATATAATCTTTACGAGATCTGATGGCACCGTGTGGCATACAGCCACTTCCAAAGCAATTCCTTGGTAATCAGACACATGATTTGGTGACTTGCTGGCTCCTTGGAAAAAATTCTGTTTTTATTACCCTATTACATGCTATTTTTACTTGTTTACTATTATAACTGATTCCACAGTGAATGAGCTTCTATCTATTTCTCTTTCTTTAGGAAATAAACAAGCTTGTAAGGGATGATAAGAATAAAATATAATAAGATGAAACAAAATTAAAACATCAAAATATGACAAAATAAACAAATAGAAAGGAAAGAATACAAGAAAATGCTAAAAAAAAAACAAAAGAAAACAAAGATAGACAGAGAGAGCCACTCCTTTGCACAGTCAGAAATCCCATAAAAGCATTAAACTTGAAGCCATATTATACAAAGGAACTGTAGGCTAAAAAGAGAAAAAAACATTTAAAATACACGAATAAATTAAAATAAAGATAAAAAATAAGATAAAATAAAAAAAATAATCTCTGACCTTGTCTCAACATTATGAGACAATATAACCTTCAAAGATGCCACTGAATATGTTTTCTGTTATAATCTACTGCTGGGCGTGCAGCCTGCCCTTAAGAGTAGTTTGCTTCCCTAGTGAAACTCCCTGGAAGGAAACTAAAATTTCATTTGCTAATAATCAGTTGGAGAAAGCTTCAGGAATAAGGATGAGGGCCAGTGCCCACTTTTCCTTTCAGCTCTATGACCCCATGTGGTGCAGACTCTGTGCAGGCTGCCTCAGTCTCTGTGAGTTCCTATGCATCAATTCTGTTGATACAGAGGGCTTTGTTTTCTTGGTGTCCTTCGTTCCCTCTGGCTCTTAATCTCTTTCTGCCTCTTCTTCAACAGAGTTCCTCAAACTCAGAGGGGAGGAATTTGATGGTGTCTTAGTTACAGTTACTATTGCTATTATGAAACACCATGATCAAAAACAAGTTGTGAGGAAAGGGTTTATTTGGCTTACATTTCTACATCATAGTTTATCAGTGAAGGAAGTCAGTGACAGGGACTCAAACAGAGCAGGAACCTAGAGGCAAGAGCTGATGCAGAAGCCTTGTGCATCTTACTGGCTTTCTTCCCATGACTTGCTCAGCCTGCTTTCTTATAGAACCCAGGACTAGCAGCCTATAATGGTCCCACCCACAATGGTCTGGGCCCTACTGTGTCAATCCACTAGGTAAGAAAATGCCCTACAAACTTGCCTGCAGCTAGATCTTATGCAGACATTCTTCTCAATTGAGGTTTCCTCCTCTGTGATGACTAGCTTGTGTCAAGTTGACATAAAACTATTTAGCACAGATGAAGACATCATGTATAGGGCTGAGTGTTCCATGGTCTCTCACTTTAGGCATATTGTCTGGCTATGAGTCTCTGCTGTTGTTTCCATCTGTTATAGGAGGAACATCTCTGATGCTGGCTGAGCAAGACACTGATCTATGAGTATAGCAGAATGTCATTTTATCACTACATTCTTTTAGTAAAACAGTAATATTTGGTTTCACCCTGGATAATCTGGTCTTAGGTTCTTGGATACTCAAGCAGTGTTGGATATGGGTTCTATCTTGTGAAGTGGGCTGTCGATCTAATCAGATACTGGTTGGTCACTCTTACAAGCTTTATGCCATCATTATACTAGCATATCTTGTAGGTGGAGCACCATTGTTGAGAAAAGCATTGGAACTGGGTTGGTGTTTATCTTTGGTAACTTGCAAGAAAATTTCCTATAGCAAAGACACTAGTAGGTAAGAGTGAAGGCACTGTGTAGGTACCAGCTTGACTTCTTTGTGGTCAATGAATTGTATAGGTATTGTTAGTTTAAGAAATTGGGTTTTGGAATCAGCTTGTGGAGAGTAAGCCACAGTGTTGGTAGTAGTCTGGGTTGCTTGAGGATTCCCATGCAGCCATTGAACCTGATAAAAGAGAACATAGGGAAGAGCCTTGAACTCACTGGCACAGAAAAAGGCATTCTGAACAGAACACTACTAGCACAGACAGTAGATCAACAATTAATAATAAATATGAACTCATGAAACCAAAGGCTTCTGCATGTCACAGGACACCATCATTCAACATGTCAGCCTACAGGATGGAAAAACATTAGAGGGCTAATAACCAAAATATATAAAGAACTCAAAACAGTCTGTATCAAAAAACCAAATAACCTGATTACAAATGTGTACAGATAATTTTAAACAGAGAATTATAAAAAAAACAAAACAAAACAAAAAAACTCTAATGGCTGAGAAACTCTTAAGGAAACGTTTAGCATCCTTAGTAATCAGGGAAGTGCAAATCAAAGCTGCTTTGAGATTTCATTATACACTTTCACAAATGGGTGAGAGCTCAGGCTCTCAGAGAGTGATGTTAGGGAAACACTCATCCATTTCTAGCAGGAGTGCAAACTTATACAGCCTTTTATTTTTGGGCCTTGTATTTTCAATCGCTTAATGGCTTTCATAAAAAATGCTTAAGAGCATTACACTAATAATATTCAGATCCCGTTATAAAAAGATAAATCTATAAGATACAAGGGGTCATGTATGGAAGACCCAAGATTGGGTCTTCAAATGATCATGGGAAAGGGGGAAATGAGAGACCAAAAGATAAAGTAGCAGCTATTGTTAAGACCTAAAGTAGGTATGGCAAAAAAGTTAGTAATGCCCTGAGGGGAAGAGCCACCTCGATGCGTTCTTTCCCCACCCACTAGAGATACAGTTGCTAGGAAACTGGACCATCCCCCTAGGGAGGGACACCTGGTCATGGTCAATGGTCTGGGAACCTTCCTATAGCCAATCGATTCAAAATGTAGCATCTTGACCAATAGATGCTTGCCAGGCAGGAATTGCTCCTGCCTTGGGCATGCTGGGAGGGACCAGAATCTATAAATCACCCAACTAACCTGGGGGCGTTGGGGCTGTGTAGGCCCAAGCTGCAGCTTATAATTTACAATAAAAAGACCCTCATGTGTTTTGCAATGGAGTTGATTCCTGTAGATCTTTTGGGGGCTCACAAACGGTATAACACACCCAGCCAGGATGTTCAGATTCTTCTTTGCCTGATCATTTATAGATTGTAGATAATCATAAAGAATTTCTCACGATTTTACTTGCTCTTTTTCCTCTGTCTCTCTGTGTCTCTCTATCTATGTCTGTCTGTCTCTGTGTCTGTGTCTATCTCCTCTCTCATCCTTATCCTCTTCTGTCTTTTTCTGTTTCTTTCTGTCTCTCTCTCTCTCTCTCTCTCTCTCTCTCTCTCTCTCTCTCTCTCCTGCCTCTTTCTCTCAGGGGAGGATACAGAGTCAATGGTCTCATTTCAAGGAATTCATAGGACTCATTCTTTGATGAGACTTGAAAAGTTAGTGTTCTTTTCTCCATGCTTTTACTTAGGCCAACCATCAAAAACATTTACTTATTTCATTTGTGTCCACAAGAGGTTATGAATACAATAAAGAACTTGTCAAAAGTATAAGGTAGGCCTCTGGCTTTCCAGAATCTTAGATATCTGTCCAGAAGGTTTGTTTACTAAATACAGTTTCCTCTTTGAGTAAGGAAAATTTTTTATAAGATAACATTTATCTAGAAATTAACAGACAGATTCCAACGAATAAAAACTAATCTTGGCTAAATCTTATCAGGGTTAATAGTATGATCTGAAATGAACAATTATTCAATGTAAAGGACTTTTTCTTATGTGCTTTTAATGACATTTTATTATATTTAAGTGTTGGAATGCATGGAAAATTAGTTCAGCTATCCCTTCAACCTAAAAACATCAGATCATTGCAGCCTACCTCCAAAACTGGAGACATTACAAAATAAGGTCAACACCTATGTATCAATCCCTACATTTTGTGTTCATCATAAAAGTGAATAAAATTACTGCAATATTTTCTGTGTTAGCTTAGATGAACAATGATAGTCATTTCCCTTCAGTAGGATTTTTTTAAGTTTATTTTTTATATTAATTACAGTTTATTCATTTTGTATCCCAGCTGTAGGTCCCTCTCTCATTCCCTCCCAACCCCACCCTCCCTCCCTCACCTCCTCCCATGCTCCTCTTCAAGTTCACTGATAGGGGAGGTCCTCCTCCCCTTCCATCGACCCTAGCTTATCAGGTCTCATCAGGACTGGCTGCAAGGCATATATCCAAAGTATGCTCAAGTACACAATAAGGACATTTGTTCAATCATGTTCATAGCAGCTTTATTCATAATAGCCAGAACCTGGAAACAACCCAGATGTCCCTCAATGGAGGAATGGATATAGAAATTATGGTACATTTACACAATGGAATACTACTCAGCAATTAAAAACAAGGAAATCATGAAATTTGCAGGCAAATGGTAGGATCTAGAAAAGATCACCCTGAGTGAGTTATCCCAGAAGCAGAAAGACACACATGCTATATACTCACTTACAAGTGGATACTAGACCTATAATATAGAATAAACATACTAAAATCTGTACACCTAAAGAAGCTAAGCAAGAAGGAGGACCCTGGGTAAGATGATCAATCCTCACTTAGAAGGACAAACAGAATAGATATTGGAAGAAGGAGAAAACAGGAAACAGAACAAGAGCCTACCACAGAGGGCCTCTGAAAGACTACTCAGCGGTGTATCAAAGCAGATGCTGAGACTCATAGCAAAACTTTGGGCAAATTGCAGGGAATCTTAGGAAAGAAGGGAAAATTACTAAGACCTGGAGAGGACAAGAGCTCCACATGAACAGCAACAGAACTAAGATATCTGGGCACAGGGATCTTTTCTGAGACTGATAATCCAACCAAGGTCCATTCATGTATATAACCTAGAATCCCTACTCAGATATAGCCCATGGCAAGTCAGTGTCCAAGTGGGTACCCTAGTAAGGGGAACAGGGACTGTCTCTGACATGAACTCAATGGCCGGCTCTTTGACCACCTCCCCCTGAGTGGGGAGCAGCCTTGTCAGTGTAGGATTTTACACAGCTCAAGTTCTATATTGAGCATATAATTTATGTCCAATAATACATTCCCTTGAACTGCTTAAAGCAAAAGAAAGACTACTTTCTCTCTCCCCATGAAAAATACAGGACCAGGAACTGATAATGCTAATTTAGGGCATTTTAATGTATTTAAGAATTACTGGTTCTAAGTGATGGACATAAATGAGTTTCCCTATTCTATTTATTGGTGACTAAGAGTTCCATCAAAAGTATACCAAGGAGAGGGTAATTTACTACATGTTTGACCCAAACCTCTACTGTCTTCAAGGTTCTTCTCCAGATAGAACAACACAACTGGTGCTCATTCATAGACTGTCTTCTGTTAACTCTGCCCCTAAAGTCCTTCAGGTGGCTATTGCATTGCACAGCATTTCAGGGCAACAATAATGACTTGGAAACTGGCAGTAAATAAAAAAGGGAAAATTTGTTGTGTGAACTTGAAATTTTGGATACAATTAGTACAAGTTACAAATATGTAAGGAAATGTAAAAAGGAGTGAAAACTTGTATTTATTTAGTATATAAACACTAAATATTTATGTTTAGAACATAATCTGATATAATGGGCATGGCTTGTTTGTTTATGTGTGTGTGTATGTATCTGTGTGCCTGCAGCTGTGAATGCACATAGGTGAATGCGCATGTGAAGGCCAGATGTTGACCTCCAGTGTTGTCCACTACAATTTTCCACCTTATCTTTTTTGAGGGTCTCTCTCTGAATCCAGAGATCACTGACTGGCTAGACTGGACAACCAATAAGCTCTAGGCATCCTCCTGTTTGCCCCACCCATCCCCACTGCTGCTAGACTTACAGATGTATATGACCAGAGCAGGCTTCTACTTGGGTTCTGGGGATCAAGTTCAGACCTCATTCTTGTATGGCAGGCATAGGTCATAACCCCATCCCTCTTCACCACCCGGCCCAATCCTCGCTCCCCCTCCACTATTCATCAGAAAAGAGGAGCACCCCCTTCTCATCCACCCCAGTACGTCAAGTCTTATCAGGGCTGAGTGTGTCCTCTTCCTCTGTGGCCTGGCAAGGCAGTCCTTCCAGGGGAAGTAATTGAAAAGCTAGCAAGAGAGTACATGTCAGAAAAAGCCCCTACTCCCCTTACTATGGACCCACATGAGGCCTGAGCTGCCCACCAGTTACATCACACCCTATGGGAGTGAAACAACCTCTAACACTGTTAATGGTACTGTTGGTGGTTCCCTCTGGTGATTGTCCATTTGTATAAAATGTCTAATAGACTCATCAGGGGAAGACAAGGAAGAACTATAAACTTGCTTGCTCTCTGTGACCTGTAGACAGAATGCAGTGGTTAGTTACTGAGTTTCAGAGGAATGCCACAGTTGGTGTTTGGTCAGTGAACAGGTTGCACATCTGGTATTTGTACAGGCAGAGTAGGCTTAAGAGCAAAGAGGCAGAGCACGCTGTGTACAGCAGTCATCTAATCCACAACAAAAATGGTGGCAAACTATCTTCAGTAACCTGTGTTGACTGAAGCTTATATATGCTGGCATATATATATATATATATATATATATATATATATATATATATAGAGAGAGAGAGAGAGAGAGAGAGAGAGAACACAGTATGTCTTGGTATATAAATAAAAAAATGTGAATGCATTATTGATAAGAACTGCCATTTGGAAAGAATTACACAGCTCCGTTTTCTATATATAGTTTAAAAATGGGAAAGCACCATTAACCAAATAGTAGGATCACATAAAAGATTATTCCTGTGACCATAATATTACCACGTAATACCACACAAAGCTTTTTAAGCCAGGCATTTTTCTAAGAACTTTCCAAGTATTATCTGTTTAATCACCTTAACCTACGTATAGCCATTTCCCCATCCTTAAAGATGAAGATAGATCCCTTGACCAAGGTGACACTGCATGTAAACTCCACTGCAAGATTTGAAAACAGAAAGCACAGTTTTGGAAGACATGTGGCCAGCCATTGCAAGCTGCTGCCTTGTCTCTTTGGCCTGCCTTGCTTATTCTGTAAAGTGACACATTACCAGATTATTGCTTCTCTAAGTAGACCTAGGTTTGCCTCCCTTATTACCGCTTATGACTACAGATTTAAAAATCAACACACATTGCTGACCTTCGGTACCTCAGAGATTAGTATGGCTCCACAGAGCTAAAGAGAGAGTTTGTTCAGAGTGACTGTGATTGCAAAGGGTTAGAGTAAACCTTTCTGATGGTCTGGTAAGTGGGTTTGGGGACTCAGAAGGTTGGGGTTCTCAGCACAAACTTCATAAAAGAGGCAAAACAACAGTAACCCAAAGGCTGAGATAGTTATGTTCTCACTCCCATGGACATTATGAAGCTAACCCTCAAACCTGCCTATTGAAACTTGAAAGGCACAAATTTGATTTCAGCCTTGCAAAAATGCACTCCTCTGACCACTGACCTGAAAATCATAAAAGTAAATCTCAATGTCCCTGATAAACACATTAATAGAAGAAACAACCATTAAATAGAATCAATTAACAGGACATATCCTTCCCCCCCCCCTTTTATTTCCTGTTAAAAATCTGTTTGGAGAATACCAGCAATCAAATAACTTAATCTGAGTCCTTGGAATTGCAGCTAAAGATTAAAATGGTTGTTTATTTTTAAATCTCCTTGTGTTTCATTGCCACTTCCTGAATGTCAGCTTGGTGCCTAGCAACAGCCAGCCCTCTGATTTTCACTGCTATCCTCTTCTCTCTCAGACAAAGAAAAAGAAAACATCAAAGGTTATGGGGGCTGTTACTAGAAATAACTTATTTCATAAAGCAACATGAAAGACCTAGAAGCAGCCATTCATGAATATAAAGGGGTGTGCAGACACTTGTCCACTCTTCCTCCCATCTTCCCACTTTCTGAATCTGCTTCTAGCAGCTGATGAGAAGAGCTTTAAATTCTATGCAACTGATCTTGGTTCCCAAATGCCTACTTTTAAAGAGATGGTGAAAAGAGTGAAACCAACACTGAAGAAAAATTAACCCAATCCAGCACAATGGTATGATGTAATTGTCATCCTGACCAAAACTAGAATTACAGGGAAGACAGTCTCTGAACATGCCTGTGGGGATTACTTAGTTGCATTAGTTGAGGTGGGAAGTCCTACCCTGTGCACCACTCCCAGGCTGGACCTTGACTATGTAAGTGGAGCAGGGAGCTGGGCACCAGCATGCATTCATTACTCTCCTCTTTTGGCTGTGGATAACATGTGACCAGCTGTGATATGCCCAGCTTCCTCAAATTTTTGCTGCCCTGAGTTCTTTGCAATGGCAGACTGAACCCTGTACTCTGAGCTGAAAATGCACCCTTTCTTCCTTAAGTTGCTTTTGTCAGAGTGTTTTATCACAGCAACAGAAGAAAACAAGACAAGTGTTAAAAGTGTGGGAACTAAAGTCAAGATAGATATGTGTCCTCCGTAGATAAATCACCAATGTTAACACCCTTTCCATTAGGATAAGAGAGCTGAGTTAATAATCTTTATATTTATATTGTGTTTAGAATGTGAATAGGTAATGTGCCCAACCTGAGACCCATCCCATGGGAGAGAGCTCACCCCAGCACTATTAACCATACTCTGCTATGCTCGCAGACAGGAGCCTAGCATAGCTATCCTCTGAGAGGTTCCCCCCAGCAACAGTTGGAAACAGATGCTGGTACAGCCTTCTGGGAGAGTTGGGGGAAGGATAGAAGAATCTGGAGGGGACAGGAACTCCACAAGAAAAACAACAGTCAAATAACCTGGGCGCTTAAGGAGACTGAAGCACCGACCAAGGACCATGCATGGACTGGACCAAGGCCCCCTACACATATGTAGCCGATAGGCAGCTTGGTCTTCATGTGGGTCCCACAGTAAGGGGAGCAGAGGCTGTCTCTGACATGGACTCTGTTGCTTGCTTTTCAGTCATGCCCCCCAGGCCGGGTTGCCTTGCCTGGCCTTCAGTGGAAGAGGATGTGCTTAGTCCTGATATGACTTGATGTGCTGGAGTGGGTTGGTGAAGGGCGGGAGGGGGGGAAGTATCTTTTCTGAGGAGTAGAGGAAGGAGCAGGGGGAACAGGGAGGGAGGGGGAACCAGAAGGAGAGGAGGGAGGGACATAAGATCAGGATGTAAAGTGAATAGAAAAAAAAAGAATGTAAATAGTACTTAAATCTAAGACATTCCATATTGGGAATTTTAGGGTTACCTCCTTCTCCTCCTCTTCCTTCTCCTCCTCCTCCTCCCCTTCTTTCTCCTTCTTCTTGTTGTGATCTAAAGTTCCACCTTATCCACCTCATAGAGGTGCTCCATGTCATTCTGACACAGTTGTTTCTCCTCAATTCACCTCTATCACTTACCCTATTTAATTTTCTTGGTAGCACTGAACACAATTTGTAATTTTCCGGTTTTCTCAATTTTATATTATCTTCTGCTTTGACCACAGGAAAACACAAGCTACATGAAGGCAGGAATCTTTACTTTCTTGGTCACTCATGTATACCCGAAATAGTGCCTTGCATATGTGGGCACTCAATAGTTATTTTGAGAGTAAATACAGGATGATACGCCATTTTGATACATCATCAATGCTTATGCATAGTGTTTGGCTTTCAGTAGTTGTGTGATGGTGTGTGTGTGTGTGTGTGTGTGTGTGTGTGTGTGTGTTTTGTAGTACTGGGGAATGAACACATGGCATGCTAAATATTCTACCACTGAGCTAACTCCAAGTGAAGCTGTTACATTTTTCATGTAAGTGAATAAGTAAACCTGATCACCTTCTTAATAGAAGTGTTGATGTGAATTTATTATTGGCCACAATTCTTTCCAATTACTTCTGTAGTAATTTCTATAAACTTGGCCCCTATAGCATAGTTTTACTTTGTAGTTCGCCATCAGGGACCCTATAGGCTCCTATTGGTTGCTAAGGTATGGACAGAAACACATTCTTTTCAGATTATAGGAGTACCTGTACCTTTGCTTTCTATAACTTCCCACAGTCCTTGGATTGTGAGAGCATCAATCTCTAAAATAATATTGTTTAGTCAGATCTCCATGTAGAATCTCCCTGTACATTAACTCTCCTCCCTCCTATCTACTCTACTTCTCAAGATTCCTATAATTAATAACTTCAGTTGCACCCAGATAATCCAGAATTTCAGTATTGCATGGGCGTTTGCCTAACATTTGCAAGGTACTGTTCGGATATAATGAAACAGATTCATTCACATGTGCTGACAGAGGCGATTGACCTGGTTAGGGGTAATTATTCTGCTTACTGTAGTCTCACCTGATATGATTCCAGGAACAAATTACACTTGTGTGGGACAATACTATGGAAACTTCACCTTTCAATCCTGAACTATGTGATCATATTCTAGAGAATAATTCCCATACATAATCTTCTCTGTTATTTTCTCATCTCAGAACCATGGTCTGAGTGTAGGAACAACACAATTTTGCATCATCTGAGCCATGAGTTTATACTAATACTTCCTTTGTGCATACGACTAACCTGAAATCAAGCAGATCTTGATTATCTCTGGACAGGCTAAAATCCATTTCAGTTGTCAGTAGAAGATAATTATAATCAGAGAAAAATACATTCCTCTCCCATCAGCAGAATTAGTGTATCTTATAAGGAGATAAAATTCAGTGGGAGTCAAGCAAATTACATCATTATTAGAAGGATTTGTAAGACTGCAAGGTCAGCCAAGGAGAAGCTGTATTATGGATTCCAAAAGCTACATTTACCTCAGATAATTCTCTTCATTTTCTAAGGCTAAATCAGCCTGTACAATTAAACAAACCCAGGGGCCTATCACATTAACTTGCTGTCCATATATCCTATCTGCCTGGGCACTGCTAGTGTTTCTGGCATTAGTTGTGAAGGCATTCCTGTTGTATTTGCACAGCATGTGGCAGTGTTCCTAGCAGGCTGCTGATTGCTGTCAATGAATAATGCCTTCCAAGCTCCTAACCCTGTGTCTAATAACTAAATAAGCAACAAAATCCTCTGTTCTCTCTTTAAGATTACAACAGAGTCGTAAATAAGCCACAGGTAGCAGGATTCAGTTGGTACTGTTAACTATGACTGCAAAACCTACAGATTCCCACAGTTCCCTGGAACATCATAAACAATGCTCGTTAATAATATTGGTAAAGTTATCAGCCTTAAACAGAAACATGCAAATTCTCTAAAATCTCATTTATTTTAAATTGAATCATTTGACACATGCATCATGTCTTGCCTGTGATTCTATGTGTGAGGAGTTAACCTCCCAGAGGAGTGGAAACACCTCCACTGATTGCCCTTCTCTCTAAATTATCAAGAACTTAACTGGGAGGCATCATCTATTGTGCTGGATGCTGGACTTTTCTCATGTGCCTCTTTTAGGGAGCTTCAGAAAAGGCCAGGTGACCCCAAGCTTACATTTTACAGCCCTATGAAACACTCTTTCAAGGTTCCCCTCTACTCTATTTCCCAGAGGCCATATAGAAACACTCAGCCAAAATTCTCAGGAAAGTAGGTGTTCCTTAAGCTTTTAAAATGAGGTCATAGTAACTACTGGCTAGTTTAACACTGTCTAGTGAATACCTTTAAAACTCATGCAAGTATTAACCTCCTTTCCAGTGACTTACAACTTTTCAAGACAATATAAACAATTGAGAGAAACACTAAAAGAAGATGGCAGTACAAGAGTCCTGACCAGAGCAGTCCCATGTGAGGATTGTAGTGAGGAAGGCATCTGCCACTGAAAGGAATGGGGAAGACCCTTATTTATTGGGATGGAAAAGACTCTTATTCCTCTGGTCTTAGCTAATCCCCAGCATCCCACCCACCCAGACATAGCAGTTTCCTAGGTCTGTTAAGATAATGACCACAATTCAGGAGCTTTAGACCAGGTTAATCTGTCATAGCATAGGAGGCCAAAAGTGTTGGCAGGGCTGAATTATGGCAGTGTTCTTTAGGTTGAGGCACTATTACTATACTTCTGCCTTGGTCTTTACATGGCTTTCTTCCTGTGGATCTGAATCAATCAGAATCACATCTTGCCCTCTCCTCTACCTCCTCCTCATCTTTGTCCTCATTCTTGCTGTCTCTCCTTTTTCTGCACATGTCTGTACAAGTGCTTCTATATATGTGTGCAAAAGCCATATCAGATGTCAGCTTCAAAGTCGATCACTTTCCACCTAATTTTTAAAGATTAACATTTATTATTGTGGCTGTGTGATGTGCTTTTGTAGACCCATTCATGTGCTCAAGGGTGCATGTGTCACCAAAAAACAAACAAACAAAGTGTTGACATCAAAACACAACTGTGAAGTTGGATCTGTGCTTCCACTTTCACAAAGGGCCCAGGGACTGAACTCTGGCCCTCCAGGTTGTGTGACAAGCTCTTTATTGACTAAATCATTTCACCAGCCCTCCTGTTCTTTTTGCATAGAGACATCAGCTCCACGATTTTATCATGAAGATGCTTTATCTACTACCCCTGTAAAATTTCAGTTGTGAAATGACACTAGGTTACTGGGAGAAGCTGCTATCCACCAGCCAGGCTTTCTCCCAGAAGGAGTCCAGTGAGTCTGGCTTCATTATGGCTCTTTTCCTCTAGAAAGTGCCTTATCTGTCTGTCTGTCAGTCCATCCATCCATCCATCCATCCATCCATCCATCCATCCATCCATCTATCTCTGAAAGGATCTATCTATCTATCTATCTATCTATCTATCTATCTATCTATCTATCTATCTATCTATCTCTGAGGCTTTCCTGCCTTCAATAGAGGGAGAGTTTGAAAAAGTCCAAAAAAGTAGGAAAACTTATTTTTTTGTTTGCTTAGAACACACTTTTATTTTTGACTAGAGAAATAATATAAGATTTTTAAAAAGGACATCGGAATACTAAAGACATAAACAATACTACTTAGTTTCTCCTCCCAGAGGAGGAGGAGAAACTGGATGAGCTATTCAATAGCCTTTCGATATGGAACACATAATCTACCTTTCGCAAGCAATTAGGACAAGACTGCATATATTGCTTCTTCACCCCCTGGATCTCTGGTTCACAGAACAGAATAAGCTCACAAGCATAATTATCTGACCTCACACCTATGAAAACAGCACCAGAATCACAA